>NC_048893.1:77142531-77169466 GCF_011077185.1 Oxyura jamaicensis | reverse complement strand
AGAAAGAAAGAAAGAAAGAAAGAAAGAAAGAAAGAAAGAAAGAAAGAAAGAAAGAAAGAAAGAAAGAAAGAAAGAAAGAAAGAAATTGAAGACAGTTCAGCAGAACAATCCAGGGGCTTAAGAGACTGACTCACCAAAGAAGATTAAAGAAGTGCACAAGTATTGCTCCATTTTGGTAAATAACAGCCACAGTTGGACATGATAACCAGGCACAAATTTTGCCCTTAGGACTGAAACGGATAATTTAGTGCTGTTCACAGTGTTTGACTAGGAGTAATGGGATGAAATTAAGAAACAGAAAATCTGTTTTGAATACCACAAAACCCTTCCTGACAGTAAGATTCATTAGACTGTGGAAAAGCCTCCATCGGGGGATAATGGAGAAGGTTCATATATAAAATCTGTCAGCTTCAGTTTGCAGGTGTGCTTACCAAAATTACCTTCAGGTTCTATCCACGTGGTTTTGCATGTTGAATTTTACATTTACAAAACCTCACAAACTCATAACAAATTCAGTCTGAAATGCTGGATGTAATTCTGGGCTGCAACTTTTGGAGACAAAGTACACAGGGTACATACAAACTGTGATGCAGAGAGGGAGGGGGAAGAGGAGGAGACAACTGTAAATTGGGTGTTGCTATAAGTTATGGAAGCACTAACTGGCTTTGGTTAGAGCCTAGATAATTTGTTTTGTTCAGTGGGTGCATACACAGAAGTCCGGCTCTCCTTCTTTGGTCCTATGCTATGCCTACATTGTGAGATCTCCCCTCTTGCATCCTTTTGTACAACATGGACTCCTACATGTTGCACAGACCAGTGTACCAGAACTACAGGAAAGGACAGAATCAGTTCCATTGAATTTAATTAGCCTGAACATCAAGGCAAGGAAAAACACTGAGTTTATTGTACATTTTCCTAGCATGATAAATCAATCCCAGTCTTGAGCATGAGCACAGAATCACCTGAAAGGGTCTCCAGTGGCTGTGCATTTTCCATTTAATGTACTTGAAGCTTTATAAACTATGCAAGTGTTGTAGGACATCAGATCCCATGAAAACCACCTGGCCTAGGGGTAAATCACACTGCTTATGATGTCTGAATCAAAATTCAGCATAGTACCAGAAAATGACTTGTGGTAAAGGGAGGTGTTTTCAGAGCTACAGACAAGGTAGCTGGGCTTCAGCCCCACCTCTCTTTAAAATATTCTATGGAACACAACACTTTAAAGTGTAACAATCCATATCTTTTCTAACCACTAAATTCTACAGGTTCTGCAGGTAATTTCTTGGGGGCGGGGGGGGGGGGGAGGTAAGTGAGGATGGACGGAAAGGACCAGGCATGACTTAGACAAAATTAACCTGCAGCCAGTGTTAAGAGAAATATGCAGATATATTTAACACGTATTTAGTGTGGAGACAAAGACAAATTGGTAGAAACAATCAGAATTATATGTAGGTGTAACGGCAAATATATCTAAATAAACTGATATAATGTCCTCAATAAATTGAAGACAACATTACTGAATCACAAGGAAGTAGTGCTTCAGCAGTGCAGGAATATATAAGAATTATTCAGTGAAAAACATTATAATCCACTATTGATCACTGGGTGTAGACAATATAAATACCAGGGCATTAAGAGTGTTAATTAATTAAAAGACACTTTATAAATTTACAAAATATGGAAGCAGAGTTTTCTCTTTAATGGAAGAAGAAAGCTGGAGATGGACTCTTTTTATATGGAGTATAGTGATAGGACAAGGAGTAATGCATTTAAACCAGAAGAGTGTAGATTTTGATTAGCTATAAGAAAGAATTTATTTACTATGAGGGTGATGACGCACTTGAACAGGTAGCCCAGAGAAGTTGTGGATGACCCTTGAAGTGTTCAAGGCCAGGTTGCATGGGGCTTTGGGCAACCTGGCCTAGTGGAAGGTGTCCCTGCCCGTGGTAGAGAACTTCAGATGATCTTTAAGGTCCCTTCCAACACAAAGCATTCTGTGATTCTGTGATAGTTGGAAGAAAACCAAAACACATTTTTAGCTTTGCAAAAGTTCCATGCAAGACATCATGAGACTGGCACATTACCAACATAGGCACAATGATGAGTTGTAGGATCTGTTACCAGTTACATTATGAAAGAATCTGGGGTTCCCAGCTGAGAGCAGTTCATGGAAATCCTGCAGTCACAAAATTACTGAATAGCTATGGTTGGAAGGGACCTGTCATGTCCCACCGGCAGGGTTATGCAGGGAGTGACTAAGATTCGCAGATCTACTCAATATGAACTATGGTGAGATAATACTCAAGATATGTGCATAAACATCAACTTTAATAGGAACACGCAGAACAAATATTCTGTCAATGTTGGCACTGTCACAATTATATCTACCTGAGTTATGTGGCTTTATGGGAAATCAAGGTAGGCCTCGCATATCTTGGCAATTTTAAAGGTAGAAAAAATAGAGAGACAGAGAAAGGGAGAGAAAAGGAGAGAAAGATAGAAACATCACCAATCCTGGATCTAGCATTGGAACTGCTGAAGGGCATATTTAGTGTAGAGTGATTCCCCATGTGGATTTGTACATGCCTGTATATATTGTCCTTGGCTCTGGGAGTGGTTGGGACCCCAGTACTTTTCCATACCTATTAGGACAAATCAAGAGGAGTGACACCAGATCCCTCACCATGACCTCCCCCCTGTCTGTCTCAAGGGCCAACGGTCACCTGGGGACCATCCTTCTGCTGGCAGCAGGGTCAGCTGGAGCAGGTTGCTCAGTGACTTGGGGTTTGAATGTTTCTAGGAATTAAGACTCCCCAAGCTATTTGGGAAGCCTGTTCCTAAAGAAATTATTTACTTTGAGGGTGATGAGGCACTGGAACAGGTTGCCTGGAGAAGCTGTGGATGCTCCATCCCTGGAGGTATTTAAGGCCAGGTTGGATGGGGTTTTGGGCAGCCTGGTCTAGTGGAAGGTGTCCCTTCTCATGGCAGGGGAGTTGTAATTAGATGATCTTTAAGGTCCCTTCCAACCCAAACCATTCTATGATTCTATGGAAAGTCCCTTTAATGACTTCATATATTCTGTTTTTTGTTTGTTTGTTTGTTTGTTTGTTTCCTTTTCAATGTGATCACCATGCTTTCATGTACTCCATTATCATACCAAATTATAAAGATTAAAAAAAATAATAATAAAAATAATAATGTCACATAACTTAGCATGGTTTGCTTTTAGTTTGCCTTTAGCTACACAAGTGCTGTTTTGCTCTGAAAAAAACATTACAACTAATGCTTTGCATCAGATTGGCTACAGCAATATTTATTTGGAAGTAGTGTCAAAGAGTTCACAGCACTGTAGAAAATGCTACTCAAAATATTCAAAGAATGTGTTCTGGATATTCGGTGGGAGAGTAGTTTCTGGCTTGTTATGGTTATTTTTAAGATACCTTAATCTCTGGCAATGTCTGTAAAGAGCAAAATTCAGGCTTATTGTAACCACATTTATCTTCAGAGGTCACAGAAATCTAAGAATAAGAGAGGTCAGCTTGTTCCCAACATATTTGCCAGAAACAGAAGAACAGAGTTTATTATTATTATTATTATTTTCCAGCTTAAGGGACAGTGTTTGCTGCCTGTCTCTTGGGACACAAGCAAGATACCTCATTACCTCATGTTTATCAGGCAAAGTTCTGTCCAAAACTATGACTTTGGTAAGATCCAAATGAGGTTGGTGATAATGAGAAACAGTGGATATGAATGCTGACATTTTTTTCATAATTGTTTCCTGATAAGGGAACAGAAATACTCTCACAGTTGTTTTTCAGTCAGAGCAGTACATGGTCAAACATGTAGTATATGCTTCTTTTTTTGCAATCAATCTATTTATTTATGTATTTTGCTTGGTAGCACAGACACAATATTCTCAGGCAGGGACTGCTTTTATACCTAGTGCAGATTATTTCCTTCTCTCTATATATTGCCTCTGTTAAATCCGTGCTACTCTGATGAGCAATTTCCAAATACACTGGGAGAGTCATACACCATAAGTAGAGGCCAGTGACTCAGACCAGGTAAACAGCTGCAAAGTTAAGGTAAACTGCTGTAAAGTTAAGATAGCAGTCACAGAGAAGTGGGAGATCCATATGGATGGGGATGTTTGTTAAAGGAAAACTCATGCTAATTTGATACATTTTTATGGAAAAAAAAAAAAAGGGGGGGGGGGGAGGGGGTTGGAACCATGTTAGTGATTTCTCATGCAGACTGGAAGTACTCCATAGGTATCTGCATGTTGGGGTTTTCTGCTCTTCCTGAGGAGCAGTGAACTAGATACTACATACTAGATACTAGATACATATTTTAATGGAAGTTGACCTTTTTTTATCCCAGCCTGAAAAGATGATGCTGAAATATAAGAACTGCAGATGGGTAACAGCGCAGGTTTTAGGAAAGAGAATATTGAAAACTCATATCTCATAAAGTAAACAATGAGTTTAATAAAGAGAAAGAAAGCCTGGTTCTAATTAGTGGGAATCCATTTTAAAAAATGAATTCTGCCTTCATTGTCCTTAATGAAAATTATGTCTTTCAGTACAGAAAGGATTTTTTTATTCAAGTAAGTCTAATTTTTTTTTTTTTTTTTCCCTTTTAATGCATGGGAAAAAGCATTCTAAGAACCTTCTAACATTCTGAGAATACTCGAAAAGCTGTACTCTTAAAACCACATTCTTAAAGACACAAATATTATCAGCTCCCACTTGGAAAATTTTTGTCTGTCAAAAGACCCAAAGAAAGAGCTTTGTCTATGCAAAATATTATTAAAAGCATTTTACCTGCAGAATAAAACATCCTGTGCAAATGGGGAGTTTTCTGGCTGTGTTCCAGCCTTGAGATGACTGACATTGAAGTATGAGAGTGTGTGATTGATGAAGCCATGCATGGTTCCATTTTGACTGTATGCATATTGATACATAAGGCGTGGAATGAAGTCAGATGTGACAGCAATTACAAAAGCCTGGGAGACAAAAAAAAAAAAAAAAAAAAAAGAAAAAGAAAAAGAAAGAGAAGAAGAAGAAGAAACAACACAATTTTCATGTTCAAGTAAGTTTGGAGTGATGATGAAGTGTGAGTTAAATGGGCAGACCTGGTACAGAATGTGTACTTGTATAAATGCACAGTGACTCGCTCTGCCTCTCAATGAGAACATTGTAGTTAGGGATCTTGGAGGTCTCTTCCAACATAGACTACTCTGTGATTCTGTGATTCTGTGAGCACCTCGATTAAACTAGCTAAGTATAAAGTAGTCACCGTCAACTCTCGCCTCAACATCAGGACTTACACATTTGACACCAGTGGATGTCATGCTAAAATAAAACTGGTATAGTTGTGAGTGAATCAGACACACAAATATCTAGATCATACCAATAAGAATTCATTAAAATCATTTAAAACAGCATATTGGTGAATAGTCTGCATCAATATTATTGAGATGCAGTAGAGAAGCAGATTTGGGCATTAAGCATTATTTCAAATCAAACATGGCCATATTTACATTTCTGTCGCTAACAGATATATTAATGGAATCCTCCCTAAAATAAAAATGTTCAGAATTTGTTTGAGACAGGATTAAGGATCCTTAATTAATTAAGGATCATGAAGCTTCCAAGTGTATTCAGATAAAAGCAAGAAACTGCAAAGTTTTGCAGATCAGTGCATAGCACAGATCAGTGCTGGAAAGCCTGAAATCTATGCCTGATAGCAACTTCATGGGTAAAGGCCGCAGAGATTTCCTACCTTAAATCCTGGAAACAGTTAAGCCATAACTGAACAATATTCCACCCAAGTCAAACAACTCCACTTCTCTGGAAGCATTATAGTTCTCTGAGTTGTAATGATAGTTTACATATTGCTACAGAATTCTGTTGTGCTCGAAGTGACTGTACTAAATAAATTGCATAACACATCTGCACAAGTTTCCCCTTCAGTTTTCATAACACAAGTTTCCCCTCAGTAGTTACAACCATCTATATTTCTTAAGTGCTTTGAAATCAATGGGTCAAAAATCCCATAATATTATGATTAAACTCCTAGGTTTTTGTTTGTTTGTTTTGTTTTGTTTTGTTTTGTTTTGTTTTAAGAATATCTTTTTCTATTTAGATTTGATAGCTTGGGAAGTGTGTAAGACAACTCAGAAAAGCTACTCTTACAGACAAACGCTCTGTGGGAGAAATGATATTTAGAGATATAATCATATTGTAGATATAAGAACAAATGTTAATACTTTTTCTTCTAAGGGCTTTCTGCTTCTGGAATGCACTAATAGATGTTATGTTTACATCTTTTTCTTTCTTATCAGCAATTATAGTAGCAGTGACATAAAAAAGACGTGGGTATGAATGAGAATCAGATTTTTATCAATTGTCTGAAGTGTTGCCTCTTCAGATCCCATTCATCAGGTGTTTTTATGTGAATTAGTCTTCCTGTCCTACATAACACAAGGACATAGAGAATGAGGTGAGTCGATGGCCCTCTCGTTTGTAATTTAGATCATTTTACACTTCCACAAGAACAAACTGGATAATTTAGATTTTATACAATTTCTTGGTATATTTTTGGATATTTAATACCAATTGAGAAATTTAAACATCACTTTTATATAATATTGGAGTGACAATATAAGCACCTAAGATCATATTTAGAAACAGGCATAACCAAATACTTACATTAATGATAACTGAAAGCTTTCCAATACCACTCAAAATGTTATACCAAATTCCTGTAAGTGAAAAACAGGACTTGTTAAGAGATTTAGTATAATCTTTTTTTTTTTTTTTTTCTTCTCTGTTGAATTCTTGTTGTTCTTATCACTTTAATGATTTTCAGTTGCTTACCTATATCTTTTGCTCTTACTGTGTCTGGCCTCCTTAGTTCAGTAACAAACTTTTTTGCATCAAGTCGGACTTCTATAATGTTGTTCAGAAGAGCAAAGAGTGGTGCCAGAGGGAAGGAAGCAACGAAGAGTGTGACAAAGCCAAACTGGATAACTGGAAGAGAAATATGCATTGTCCTAGGATGTTTTTTGAAAGGAACTAGTAAACACAGCTGACTGCAAATTGTTGGTGAGCTTTGTGGGTGATAAAACACATAAAACTCCACCTTGCAATTTGGACAGTAATAAATATCACAAAGCAAGGCTATGAAAGAGAGAAAAAATTGTCACTATGTTTTATGAATGGTTCCAATAATCCTTCTGATCTCTAGCACATCAACACAAGCCAAAGTAAATAATACATTTACTAAAGTACAAAGAGTTCTCTGTGTATTCTTCTGCTGTTCAAGATGCTAGTTTTTCCTTGTTTTTTTTTGCCTGTATGGAAAAGCATGCATTAGTAAGCAGGAGGAGGAAATCTACAATGTGTGAATGTTTCTTCCTGGCTTCCTTTGGAAAATTTTGTGACAATCTGACAAGGACAAGAACACAATAAATATCTTTGTGAATGCATGAGTCTGTGGTGCCATACAGCATTTTCATCCCTACTTTTATCAATGATTTCCTCTTAAGTTAGAAATCTCCTGCCTGAAGTCCTAGCAAAGAATGTTATTGTCACTTATTTTTTCTTTCCTTTTTTTTTTTTTTTTTTTTTTTTCTGTTTTGAGGTTTGGTAAGGTACTTTAGGAAAAAATAAAAATAAAAATAAAAAAAATCACTGGTCCTAAAGAACAAGTAGTACTGCAATGAAGCAGAGACCTTCTGAATTCTCTGTGCTTCCCAGAACAGATATGCAACTAGTAAGTCTGGCTTCTTCCACAGATTAATTAAACAAACAAAGCAAACGAACAAAACCTCTCTCACTTTGAAGTGGATAGCACATTATCTTGTTCACAGTACTAGTTCACTAGTGTATCTTGTTCACTAGTACCTCAGAGTTCTGCTTACCAGTGACTTTATAATTGTATAAATAAAAAGACCACATTGTTTTCAGAGTGGAATATGCCTGTTTTCCAGGACCTGTCTTTATGCAAACAAATTATCTTCTAAATGGCTAAAGAAACCGATGTCACCCTGCAAAGCACAAAGCTGACATAATGGTGATTTTCTGAAACCTCTCAATGCTCTAAAGACGCTCAGAATAATGTAGTAAAACTAACAAACAAAAACTGTAAACAACAGTTCGTATTCTGTAAAACAAACTTTTTTGTTTACTTTTTCTGTAAAACATTTATTTGTTTTCTGTATAACAAACAGCAAACAAAACAAATAAAGAAACAAGCAAAAACAACAACAAAACCCCCAATTCCCTCCAGCAAATCTTCTTCAGCTTTAGGGTGAGTTTATCCTTAAATCTCTTGTCTTTCAGTGGTATGTTAGTGCACATAGAATCTACCCCATATGGGAGTCTCATTTGTGTATAATCAGAGTCTGTAAAGGACCACTTTTTTTTTTTTTTACTTTTTTTTTTTTTTTTTTTTTCTCCAAGGTGCTGAGAAATTAAGAAGTTGTCTAAAAGTCTTTTCTTCAATGGAAATTAGGAGGCATCTGTAGTGGATGTTACTCATGAGACTGGGTCATTTCATTGCAAAAATTATACATTATTTTAATGTAATACTTCAGGGAAGTGAAAAGGGTTTATTCCCTCAGAAAACTAAGGAAAAGTAGAAGAAGAGGAAAAAGACACAAAAGTATGCTGACGAAATGCAGAGAAATCCCAATAAAACTAAACTAATAAATCTAACTGTAGTTTACACTTCTGAATTAAATAAACAGCAGTATGGAAAAGGTGTTGCTGTGTATGATGAGGCAGTATGTACTGTCGTTTCTTTTTCAGCAAATCCCTGTGTCAGTCCTCTCTCCACTGTGAGAGAGCTGTTGCACTTTTTGTGAAAATCAGGTCTTTTCATACCACAAGTGTTTTCTGTAAAATAATTTCCTTAGGCACTGTATTCAGAGCCTACCACTAACTGATAGCTTTCTCCAGTATTTTCTCTTGCATGCATCTTCTTTTGCGTACACAGATTGTAAGTCTTCTAATTGATTTTCCTGCTTTTCTCTTACAAATGACAACATATTTGCATAGTAAATTATGATCTCTGTCTGAAATATATAGCCTTTTGATTCTGATTCTCATTGCTTTGCGATAGTGTATCCTAATGTACTCCAAGACTGAGCTTTTTCAAAGCATATGAGCACTCTACCCTTGAAATCATATTTTCCTGAATATTTTACATTCAGAGTCAGGAAAAGCAATTATCAACGATATAAAAACAGATGTTAGAATAATATCACAAAAACAAAATGAAATAAAAAACTGTGAATGCTTCACAAAATACATTGCTCTGAAATGCACCTTATTCAGTTTTAAGTGAATTTAGCTGGAATAGAGATGGCAGATTTCTGTTTAAAAAAAAAAAAAAAAAAAAAGAAAAAAAGAAAAAAAGAGGCATTTGCAATGTTTTAAGGATAAACCACACACACATTTGCTTTGATGTTGCTTGCAGACCCTTTTATTCATTGCCTGGGAAATTTCACTTTATTTATTTTTTTTCAAGTTCATGAGGAATATTCAAGGTATGCAAAGGTCTTCTGGATAATTGTGTAAATATGTCTTCATACAAAACTCTGTGCCAGCAGTCTTTGTGTGGCCATCTTGAAACCTCTTCAGTGTTCCAGCCTCCTTTTTATGAAAGTGTCAATGATGTAAAAAGCAGACAGAAAAAAAATAAAAAGAAAAGAAGAAAAAAAAAAAAAGGCCATAATTTAGATGGCCTTGAGTAGTAAATTTGCAATTTTTCAAAACAAGCAGTCTGTGAACAGTCTCAGCAATTTAATTGTGCTTGTTTAGTTTGGTCAGTATTTATGCAAATAGATATGTCAACATTGTTGTCAAGTTGCATGGATTAAAAAGAGAAAAAATCCCTGCAGCACAGTTCAGGTCCCAGAATCAACCTAGTTGTATCATGCTTGGGTTCTCCAGATGCGTGTTCAGTCACAGCAGAAACATTTACACTATACTGAGTGCACTTTACTGAGTGCCCTCACAAAGACTGTTCCATCAATGACAGCTGATGCCAAGACATCCTATTTTGGGCCAGAATACTTGATGGTAACACTGGAATATCCTTTTTACATTCATAAAGGTATGCCCACATCTTGAGAGAGTGGTACAGAGTTGAGGAAAATTCCAGGGTGAGAGGCAGCAGAATCTGTTCCGTGATAGTCCCCTTGTAAACAGACCCTGCAACCTTAGATATTGCCAACACCACGGCATCTTGGTGTGTTTATTCTATGAAAAATAACATGTTGGGTGGAGCAGAGTGAAGACACCACAGCCAGCTCTGTGATATCACCACAGGGTTGGAGAACTTGATGGTACTATGGAATTGATAAACTGCATAGCCAGCTCTGAATTGAACTAATAACAAAATCAAGTCCTCTAAGTGAACTTCGCTCATTATAATCTCAATACAATACCAAAGTATTGTACATCAAAACCTTATCTGAATGAACGTAATTGTTTATGGTTGTTTTGTTTTTTTTCTTACATCTGTATCATGTGCCATAGAATTATGTGTTACTCTAAGTACGTAATGGAAAAAATTCCTAAGAAGAAATTTTTCAATATATAGTCAAGCCTGGATGAGAAACTAAGGAAAAGGTGTAATTTACTACTTTTTTAGTAATAAATGTGTGCAACAAGCCTACATAAAACAGACTGAGCTGGTTTTTTTCAAATCCATACTAATTATAAAGATTATAGAAAAATGTAATTTTCTCTTCAATGATTCCTTTTTATTTATTTATTTATTTATTTTGCTGCCTCACACATTGCTTTTTTGATGGCTTTTCCTACTCAAGGGGAAATCCTTCCAAATCTCTCAGATTAATCCTTATGGTAGTCAGTTGCTACAGTCTTTGGATCTGATCATTTCCTTCTTAAAATTCAAAATGGAGTTTTGCCATTGCTTTTTAATAGAAGCCAGATGACAAAACCCTTTACTATTATTTCTGTCTGAGAAAAAATGTTTTCAATTAATTACTACATGAGCCTTGGATTCTTTGAGGGGCTAGACTGGAGAAGAATGAATGAAATAAGAATCTGAAAGTCATTGATGAAGTCATTTTTTTTCTCAAAAGATAGGAAAAAACTGTAGTAGTATAAACTTCACACATCCACATGCATCATTCAGATGGTTTTGGAGATTTTTTTTTTTTTTAATTTTGTTTCATTAGCAACATTTATTGCTCTTCTAAACATCAACTTCTTGCCAACCCCTATCACTACATGTGTTGTGAACTTGCTACCAGCTGGATGAGGAAATTGCTATACATGCTACATAATTTGGGAATGTATATGCTCTGGTATATTGGTCTGGGTCAAAAGTCATTGCAGATTTTTAGCAACAGGAAGTAATTATGACAAATATGACACCTTAACAGTGACAGTTTACATTTCAGGATTCATTGCAAAAAAAAAAAAAAAAAATCTGATCATGTACAAACACTGAAAATGTCTCTACTTAAGAATGTCTGCTAAGAAATATAAACATATATATCAGTTAATATTATCAAAACAAACCATCATCAGAAATTTCACTGGTGCAAATTAAAACTGTGTGTAGATATACTATTGACTGACAAGGCATGTTCAAGAAAGAAGCTCAGTACAGTCTGCTGAATGAAATCAGATTGAGAGTTGAGGTCACTAACAAAAAGATCTGCAAAAGTTTTCCCCAAAGGAAAACAGAGTTTATTTGTCATGGTAAAATATTGGCCTCTTCCTCCCACACTACTTGTACATGTAAAATGCCTCTGAAGTCAATGGAAGTTTATATGACTTTAGGTTTTACCCTCTTTTTTTTTTTTTTTTTAGATTTACATACGACTTTTATCTTAAAAACTTAATGTGTTAGTCTCAACTTCCTGCTTGATCTATGTTATATCAAAGTCATGTACCTGATTTTTCTGGTCTTTCTCTTAGCTAGATGTTTCCATTTCATAAATAATAACTGAAATACAACTTTTTACAAGAGTCAGTATCCATGAAGTCATCATTCCTACCACTGGATACCCTCAATTTGCTCCAATGCCTTTTTTCCACACTGCAGCTGCTCTCAGCCAATTGGTTTAGAACTATTGCAATATAAATCTTCAAGAAAACTAGCATTCCAGTTTATGAATAGGAGATTTTATCTTTGAAAAGCAAACAGATTTTTTGCCTCAGATTTCCCAGCTTCATCCTAGATACCTACGTTTTTATCATTTTAAAGCTTTGGTTTGAGAAAATCCTTAAGTCTACTCAAAGCCATAAATCATCCTACTGTCACAAGCTGTTAGGCCAAACCCTCAATATATCACCTTTCCTAACTAAAAAAGTAAAATGATAAGTGGCCATACTTCATTGGGTATGTCTTTCATGGACAGAGAGAGCTCTCAGCAAATTCATGGATTTGTGAATGGAAGGAGGGCTGAAAAGTTAACAGGCTACCATTTCCTTTTATATACTTTCCTGATGACATCTAATGCAAACGATGAGAAACCTTTTTACAGATAAGCAGATTTATTTTGTTTTGGGTTGTAGATGACTCCTGAAGTGGTAGTGATAAGCATGGTGGTCTAGATGCTGGCTTTGGGACAGCTAGAAATGACAATCCCAAGGAACAGGATCACCTGTAACTGATTTAATTTAGGATGATGTTAAACATTCAAATGCAACAAATCCTGTAATTACATATAAAGAGCTGAACACTCTCTACTGCAGCATTAGGTAACCTTGTAAAATGCATGAATTGAAAGAAGGTAACACTCCTGGGCACTTCAGCACAGACTAGCTTTAAGACAGAAATGGCTGTAGCCTGAGTGAGTGAGTGGGTGAAAGAAATTTGGATTGTTCTTTTCCTGCCAACAATTCCCTCTTCCATGTTTGTCATTTTTCAATCTTGCTGTTAATAGATTAATCATGATTAAAGGCACTGGCATGGTGCTCCCAATAGCCATTACACTGTCTCTCACTTTAATGGTGTGGTGATAGTATCGTTGCTGAAATGGAGTACAGTGATTGCCTGATTTTGCAGAACAAAGTCCAGTGAACAAAATCAGAAACACATTTCCCAATATGAAAATACAGGAGATTACAAAAAAAAAAAAAAAAAAAAAAGAGAGAGAGAGAGGGAAAAAAAGAAAATAAAAGGAAATACCAGCAGGTTTGAAATGGCCAGTCCAAAATGGAAGTGAGATAGTTATAGCAAAAGCTCCTCTACTTTTGACAAATTGTACTGTAAAGCTCATCCTGGAATTGCTCCAACCATCATCCCTCAGACAAGTGGTGTCTCCCCAGGAATAACCTGCCTCATGAGGAAATGTAAAGAGAATATATGACTTGAAGCATGGGAGTGGACCAGAGTTCAAGTCTCCTTCAGAGAGGGCACATGTCAAGCCTTTTGACAGAAAGACTAGAAAAGGCAATGACTACCTGGTGATTAGGGTGGGTATTGAATGACCTGGATTCCAGAGTGTTGGCTTGGTGAGAAGTTTTCTATGTAGTCTTAAAGATGTCAGCCATCTTCAAAACCTAGGCCATCCTGGCAGGACAAACCTAAAATTACTTAATACTTGGATAGAAATATGTAACCTGGTCATGACTGCCTCTGCATAAAACACTTGCGAGGGAGAATCCAAAGGCTACAGCAAGCCCAGTCTAGAGTTTCTTACTCATTTTTTTCATTCCCCATTGAGCAGATAGCCACAGATAGCAGTGAGAGTTTGAATGAAATCTGTGTAAATGATTGAGAATTAAGATCTGAAATGGTAATTAAATATTTCTCTTCTCTCCTTATTAACATAACTCTTCTCTTATATCCCAGCATTTTTTTAAGCAATTCATAAAATAAAAGTCTTTCATATGCATTTGCTGTTTTGTTTCCCTTTACTCCCCCACTCAAATCAAATTTAGAAAAACAGAGCAATCTCAGCTGACAGGTTCAGTGCTGAGTTGCACAAAGTGCTTCCTGTCGGTGTGGGTGGTCTGAATAACTCCACAGTGAATCTGACAGCTGAGTGCAGTGTTATGGACCCAGGGCAACAAGCAGGCTGGGGTGGTGCAGCTTGAGTTTCATGTGCTACACATTTCTCTGGAATCCCATGGACGAGGCATAGCTTGCTGTGGCACACTATGAGTCTCAGTGAGACATTCTCTTCACTTGATAAACTAATCTTTTGTAAACAAATACTTAGATTAGTAATTCATCCATTCATTTGAAGGGCATCTGCCTAATTATCCTTGAGTGATTGCAGAATGAGGCACTCAACATTGTTTATCATCTAGGCATGAAGGACTGAAATAAAATACAGGCTTAATGTCAAATGATTTATAACATCAGTAGCTCAGGACCTGATACTATAAGTTATTCCAACAAGGCGGACCTTTGCTTCTAAGTGGTGTGTGTCCTCATCATTTAATCAAGGGTGATCTCCTATATAGACATCTTACAGACATCTTTGAGTTTACTCAACTTTTCCAGAAGAAAAGTCATCTTGGGCTGAAGTAATATGTGGAAAAATTCTATTGTGAAGGAGGATTTTTCAGCAAAGTTCATGTGCAGAGGCAAATAAGGTAATAGAGGTTGCAACACACAAACAGATCCTAAGGTGAGTTGAAAAAACTGAGAGGGAGATAATGGCAGCTACGGGCTTTTTTGCATTAACTTAACTCATTAACAGAGTATAAGGTTCAGATCCATAAACACATCTATAAAAGAGATCTCCAAATCTGCTATTATATAATTTCTCTTTGGAAAGGGAATTCCAAAATCTTACTCATTTCCATGTATTCTGGAGTCAGTCCAGTGAAAGGTTCCAAGCTGTAGTCAAGATCCCATTGCTGAGGGTCCTTCGATTGATTGGTGTTCATTTCCTTTGGTTCAGTTCTTCCATCCTTCAGCTTCCTGAAGAGCTTCTTTAACTTCCTGAGGAACAAAAAGTTAGACTGGAGCAAATCTTTTTCCTTTTTTCCCCCTACAGGATCTGGTCTAAATTTTTGCACTGTAAAACAAAATGTATATTAAGTTACTTCAGTGCCACACAGGCTGGGTTTGCACCATCCACTTAAGTTATGATGCTTCTTATTGCCAGGTGATAGGCTGATGGATGCATTTGTTGCTCTGTTCCTCTGTTGAGGGAAGTTACAACATAACACTGTTATGATGGAGTTGAACCTAGTACTTTTAATGCTTTTTTTTTTTTTTTTTTTTTTTTTCTCTCTCTAAATACGTGTTGAAGAAACATCTTTCCAAAGCTCAGGCACCTTGGGCCTAAATAATACTAGTGATTATTAATACGTCTCCCTCAAGAATGAATAAAAGAAAGAAACAAATAAACAAATAAAATACCAGAAGATAACGTGATACCTTCATATGTCACATCTAGTACAGGTGTACTTTTCTCTTAATGTGAAACTTGGGAACTTCCATATAGTATACTTTTAAGTATATAAATATTAGTGACTTAAAGTTGTCCCTGTGACCAACAGAAAACACCTGAAGCTCCTCAGGTTCCAGTGCTGTTTCAAACCTGAGGATCTTTTTAAATGGGCAAAAGGAAAAGGTTTTGCTTGCAGAATCTTAAAGAAGCACTCCTTACTGAAAATGATGAGACAACTAATAAAAATAATAAAATACATTCCTATGAAATGTCCAGTATAAGCAACGTTTGAATTCTACTAATGGCCTTTTGCACCTGGAGGAACATGTTTCCCTTGCAGCTACCTAACAACCAAACAGTCTTCAAACTAACAGGAGAGATTCATAAGAGAGCTTAAGAGATTCATAAGAGAGCAAGACCAGTAGAATTTGTTCTCACAGTTGTTTGTCTTTCCATTCACACACAAACAGACATTCTACCTTATTACTTTGCATTCAGTAAGAAACTATTGGTATAGAAGTCACTTGGGATATATGTAGTAAGATTCGCTTCAGTACTCAACTATACAGCCCATACTGGAACTCACTGAGGAAGAACGGGAGCTTATTGGAACTCCTCTGCAAGCTTATTCCTAAACTACTAGAAACTACAAAATTATTTAACTACTAAAATCAAACGTGAAAGATTTCACTGAGTACTTGTGAATAAATACACATTTCTAAATAATTTTTTTTCTAATTATTTTTTAATAAAAATTAACTTTCTTGAGTGAGAGTTTACTGACAACGTAAAAGGCAAAGTATGCAGATTTATGTAGATCCTGAAAAACTTCATCAGCAGTTAGAAGCTTTATGTACTTGCACAACTGTATTATCTTCCTTCAGAGATTTTTCAAAAGAGTTTTAGTTCTAAGTTTTCTTTCAAATGTGCCTTTACTGTGTATAAAGAATGAAACAGTAAGCTAGCACAGAACTGCTGTTATTATGAGACTGGGAAATTCCTAATTTTAGTCAGAAAATATTATTGCTACCTGAGAAGTACACATCTTGCAAGATTAGCTGTGTTGGTGAGTTTTGGCTACCCCTGAAGCAGAAAGCAAAACAGTTTCCTACCATGTAAACACAAGTCAGTTTTGTCTCCCAGATCCCATAGATTAGAAGAGTTTGCATCTGAAATTCTCATTTTGACAATGTTTTACAGCAACACCAGCCATTTTGGCCAAACTATAAATTACTCACATGGGTGAGCAATTATTTGTGCAAGTATTTCTTTGAACCTCAGTAGGTGTAGTAGTATTAATCCATATCCCACCAAAACGGGGATACAAATTTAATGACACAGACAAATACATGAATTTCATAAATGGTATAACCCCAGTGTAAAATTAATCCCTTTCTAAAAGAAGAGTGAAGAGTTCCCATTGCCCCCATGGATGGCATTTCAAATTCACAGGCATGGATAACTTCATGCTATTTTATACATTAAGAAATTCCCATGGATAAATGTAATAGAGATATTTCTTCAGAATCAAGGAAGTGAAATACAGTTGAATTAGCACAGAACATCAAGATTTATACTTATTGTATGTCTTCATTTTGCAGATGAGGTTTATTTTTCAAGAATGTGCACAACGTTATTTTATAGTTTTTCACATATGTGCTATATGTGTGGAAATCCAGAATAACTGCAGTAACATTTTGCCAATAGTGTAAACAGAGCTCCCCCACAAACATTTTTCCCACAGCTTGTGATAAATCCTTTGAACTAGAGCTGTGTAGCCTGGAGACGGGAGCATAGAGAGAAACAGTAGGGGAATTCATACACCTCCAGTTAAACAGAACCACTTTCTCAGACCCTAACTTATGTAGCAGGGCAAAGCTACCTGGAAAACATTGCAACTAAGGTCTTTGCAGAGTAGGTTTATTGCTTTATCCCTGAATATACACTAAGCTATATAGGAACACTTTGTCACCACATAGTACAAAGCCTTATAGCAGCTTGGAAATACACATAGTGACAGCAGAATTTCTACACCAAGTGGTGTTTACAGGACCTAATCAATTTAATCACCAGTAAGGAGGAAATTGGGTTCGTCAGACATTCCCAGGACAGATTTATATTTGTCAGGCTCTGTCAGTCTCAGAACCACAAAGCTGCACAAATCAATAGATTAACTCCATATTTTGTTCCAGGTGCAGATGAAGACATAATTCATAAGTGTGATGCAAACATCATCAATATTTCAACAATACCCAGGTATGTTGCGGATAAGCAAATAGTTTGAGTACCCGAACATTCAGTTTACATAGTTTGAATAAAAGGGTGGAGAACATTTAAAATACCTTACAAAAATAACTAGTTAGATAGATCCTTACCTTCTACATCATGCAAACTCAGCCATTTCAAGACAGTAAAATGTTCTTTCCATACCTCTACTTTTATAGCAATCAAGGGATGTAATATTCAGAGGGTAGGAGACTGGGGGCAGGAGTTAAAACAATCAAAGAATTCCCAGGATGCCTTTCCAGTATATCCCAATTAATTTCTTAATTTAAGGGACTCTCAGAGGAGAGTGAACAATAAGTTCAAGACATTGTTAATTTCTGTTCCAGTAAAATGGTATGAGCTATAAATGTCCCTCACATTTCTGTAGACAGATGAGATTGAAGAGCATCTAACTGCCATTGTGCTGCAGCTGAGATAAAATTTGGGTGTGTTAAAATGTGAAGTCTGTAGTTTTGTGTTCTAATCCTCTAGTTATAGCACCACAGAGTCAAGTTATGTAGTTTCATACATACATATAACTCCCCTGTGAACACTGTAACTAAAACAATAGTTGTTTTTGTGTTTATTTGGGAATACACTAAACCCAGGACTCAGTTACTCAGAATAATTTTTTATTTTTTCAGTATACATTATCAGTTTGAGCCATGCATGAGGAGTAGATCATTTCACCTTTTTGAATTAAGCTTTGAAGAACATTCTGATTTTTATTTTGTCATTTTAACAAGAATTAACTAACTAAAAGAAAGCCAAACTAATTATTTTCAAATTTTCTACAGAAATGTATTTTAGTGTTGTATCCAAGCATGTGAAGTTTCAGATGAAACAGAAGGGTGTCAGAAAGTTAAAGGAACACAGAACAGAGATTTGCACAGGATTATTCTCCAGCTACACAGCAGTACAGAAATAAAAATGAGTTTTGCAGAACGCTATAGTTGCACATATGATTGCCTTATTAAAACTGAGTAAGATCTTCACATGCACTTGTCTGAAACCTGTTTGTAAATACTCAGATCAAAATATTTAAACAAAGTTGACAGCCAGTAATAAACAAGACCTATTTTGGGTTTTGATTTCTGCATGCCAGGCAGCCTGACCAGTGAGAAAGAGGAAGGTTTGTCTTTTCAGGGTGAGTTTCTAATGCATTGTGCAGTGATGCGTCTAATGCTCAAGAGTTACAAGCAGGAAAGTTTAATGGCACCACTATGCCACCTGAATCTGGACAGAGACTGTAGAACTGCCATTATTTCTGGTCCTTTTGCCAATTAATGTCTAAAAACAAGAAAAATTCTTGAGACTGAATAGCATGAACAAAGAATGAAGGTAGGAACAAGGAGAAAGAAAATGATTTTTTTTTTTTTTGTCAGAAGGCTATGTCTAGAGCAGTTAAAACGGTACTGCATTTTCTCACAAGATGTCATCAAACTATTGTGTTAGATAAGAGGTGGGTACATGGCTTAATGACACTGTTTGTCATTTCTAATATAGCAAATAAGCATCCAAAAAATAAAAAAAAATAAAGGACAAAAATAGAGAAATCAAAAACAGAGGGATGATTCAGCTGTTAATCTATTTATATAGTAAGGAGAAGTATCAGGATTTGGGTGAGCTGGGAGAAAACATGAAGTTGACTTGGAAAAAATGAGAAATGATACAGAATGGTATGTAGAGAGGCTGGAGATGTAGAGTAGATGTGGGCAAGTTGAATTGGGACAACAGAGGAAAATGATTTTCTTGGCACAAGTTTTTCTGTCTTTGGTTCCTGTGCAGTCCCACAATCCATCTCCATCAGCACTTGCTGGAAAGATTGGAACTGAGGATCAACTTACCTATTTCTCAAGACTCTCAGTTAGTAAATGGCCTTGTGCACTGCAAAGATCACCCATGACAGTCACCAAGAACTGGATTTGAAGTATTGCATTGCAACACCTTCTATAACAGATGTGCAAATGGGAACTCTGCATGAACTTAAATGCAAGGCAAGTCAGAAAATCCCCAGAATCCAGCTGCCAGAGATGAATGATTATTTATATTGGGTGGTTTTTAAGGTTATCCTTCCAGTTTATGCTTTTTCCCACGCACCATGCTAGAAAAGAGTGCAGGCAGAAAGCTAGATAGAAAAGTGACTAGGTCAAGTAGCTGGAGCACCTCTATCTAGAGAAGACGATGGAAGTGCACTGACTTAGATTCTTCTGCCCTTGTGTTTAATGTTGTTTTCTACTTTGGGGAAGGAGACCTGAGAGTTCAGGCTTTTCTTCTGTCATATTCCTACAGTCTGTTAAAATAAGGAGAGAGCTTCTCATATTAATAGGCAGAAGGTACAAGAAGAAGGCAGGGGAGGAAGGAAATTGTTCTAATTTCTCATCCTGGTCCATAAATTTATGGTATAGTCATGCTTTGTTGGCCCACTCAGACCTCCTGGATTCTATAGGAGCTTCACCCGTGTTTGATATTTATTGACTTCTCAAAAAGATAAAAGAAAAAAAAAAAGGGGGGGAGGGGGGGGAATATCCAATTAAATAAGAATAATTTATGAGAGGTGAAATGCAATATTAAAGATAGCAACTATGAAAGCATGCCTTTAAATTGGTTATATTATCTCTTGATATTTTCATCCAACATAGTTAAGTGTATTTTGAAATAAACAATGGAAAGTGATGTTGAATTAAAAGGTCAAAATTGGGGGTTCACTGAAGTTGATGCTTTTTTTTTTTTTTTTTTTTTTTTTTTCCATTGACTTCAATAAGGCCAGGATTTCACCCTAAAGGTTTATCACCAAGGTCAAAGAGACAGAGAGATAAAATAAAGATACGGATTTATTTTATTTTATTTTATTTTTTTTCCAGTGATTTCAGAAATACAGAATAAAAGTAAAGCAGTCTTAAAGGAACTTTAGGTTCTGTCTCCCAACCCTGCAGCCTTTTAAGGTCAATTTCTGTGGAAACAGTAAAAGAATGGTATGTGACATATCTGAGTGAACCATAGCAAACTTACATCTGTTAAACTTGTGAATTCCAGCCCCACGCAACACACATTTCAATTCAAGAAGGCTTAACTTTCCATAATTCAAACATTGTTGCATTTACCTAGCAGTTTTGATATTCTTGGATGCAGAAATGGAAAAAAAAAAAAAAAAAAAAAATCACAGAAAGAACACTAGAAAGTCACATCTGTCAGCTGTGGGGCAATTTCTGCAGAAACATCACAAGAAAAGGTAAGGATGTGGTGATGTGGTCCAGTGACCCTGCACAGTGCAGGACTTCCATCTGAAGTTTAACTACATATCTCTTCAGTCAGCACTGATAAGCCAGAATGAAGACATCAAATGATGTTTCCCAATTGCTGCAACCTTTATGCTAGAGACATAATGGATGAGTGTTGCTTATAAACTCAGCCTATCATGTGCTTGCTTATTTGTATTTTTTGAGTGAAAGAGATAACAAATTAGACTAAGTTTCTGCGATCTTCTGTAAACCAATTAATATACCCTGAGCTTTATGATAAATAAAATCAGAAGATTTTCTGGAAATAACTGCAGAAATCTACAGACTTCAACAAGGAAGAAAAGCATTTTGATCCGGGTCATCATATAATTTAGCAGAGAGATACTAGATGTCTAGAGATGTTCCAGATTTGAATAATAAATTATCATTTATGATAGCCCCATCTGCCTCTCCATATGAGTAAGGCTGGCTTCAGCACTTGCACTCTGACCACAGTGAAAATCCATGGATACAATGAAAGAATTCATCTTACTCTGACTCTCATTCCCTTCCAAACAGGCACAAAACGCGGAGAAAAACACAGCTGCTAAAACTGGAGAAGAAAAGAGTGATCTATCTTTCTGCAACAAGACAGTTTGTCACAGTGCATTGCCTGTGTGAAGGTAGATTTGGAAAACAGAAGAAGAATCCAATGAAGACAATGATATCTTGTGATAAGATAAGGGAAACAAACAAACAAACAATTCTCCCTCCTCTCCCTTCCCCCCTCCTTCCCCCTCTCCCCCCAAATGAAACAAAACAAATAAACAAAAACATTAACAGAAAAGAGGTAGCAGAACAGATAGAGAGGATAAAGTAGGAAGCCAGGGGCAGAGAGTGAATATTTATCTAAACATCTGCCACATCTGCTAACAGCAGCATTTATAAATGCAATAAGTTCACATGAGATGGTCATGCTAGAACTACTTGTGCAACACATATGCATGTTTGGAGTCCCTGTTGGTCTGCATATATGTGTCCAGCAGCCCTATGGCCAGCTCTCTGAAAGTCTGGCTTATCAATACTCAGTGTGTCTGTGAATGTGTGTATGCAAAGCAGATGAGGTAGAACAAAGTACCATTAAGGACCTAGTCTAAACCAGTAGAGTGGTCCATGAAGAAATACAAGGCTAGTTCTGATGTAATTAGCTTAATTGCTCAGTAAAGCACAGTGCTCCTCCTGGTATAAACAGGTCTGGCAAGAAGATATACAGATATACACTTGGTTTTCTTGACAATGTAGACAAGCAAAAAAAAAAAAACAGATGTGTTTATTTCATGATGACAAGATACCATTGTGACTGAAATGAAGTATTTTTCTTGGAAGAAGAGGATGAAAGTTTGTTTGTTTTAAACCATTATTCAGTTTTTTAAAAAAGAGTTCACTATAGGTTGCTGGCAGCAGAGTGAAGGAGCAAAAATGAGGGGGAAAAAAGGGATGAAATTGTCATATTCTTGCACTAAGAGTTATAGGCAGGGAATTGAGAAACAATTTGACAGTATGTTTTCTGTTTTGGCTGGATCAGCCTCTGTTTTCATGAATCAAAGATAATAAACTATTTCTATCATCATAAAATTACCATTAGAAAAGTCCAGTAGCCATAAGTCTTTGGGATACAGGAAAAAGAATCACACCAGGTTTATGTTGAGAAAGCTTTAAAACTTCAACATTTCAGATATTTTGAGAAAAAATTACCACTCTTTTCTCAAAATAAACTGTAAATTCCATGAGATGTAGACAGAAAACAGGCCTCCCTAGTGAACTTTGACACAAGAATAATGAAACCATCTATAATCCACATTTGATTTGTTTGGAAAGTTTTTCTGCTCTGTATTTAAACTGCTACTTAAAAAAAAAAAAAAAAATCTTGCCAGGAAAGGGGAGGAAAAGGGCTCATTTTTTAAATAGTTATAATCTTTCAAGCACCACTCATCTTGGTTTCTAGTTAGTAACATCAAGACCTTCTGTAGGGATGTGATCCAAAAGCTACTTACACCAGTGAAAAGATTCTGACTAACTTCTGTGGATTTGAAGCTTGCACCTAAGCCAGACTCTTTACCTAATACAACATTTCACAAACCACTGCCACCAACAAGGATGATTCAGTTAACAGAAATAAGAGCAAACCTCCCAAGAGCCAGGAGTTGGACATTCTCAGTGGATTTTTCTGAGATCCCCTTGCCACTGGAGACAGACAAAGAGAGTTTTCTTGATGTATTGAGAGCAGAAGGCACTGTGCAGTAAGCATCCTGTGTCAGACAGATGGTGAATAGCTTTACAGAGCCTCTCCCATACTCTAGCTCCTGCATCACACAGTGACATAGTGACATGCAGACACATTAGAAATGTATGAACTTCATCTGTAAACCCGTAAAATAGTCATAGATCAAGTAAAACATTTTAACTTCTTTTTTGAGCTATTGCTTTTCTCCACACACTTTCTCGTCCACTTTACACTAATTTGTATTCAACGCTGCTATCCTGACAGCTCCTCTAAAACTTCCCAAGAGATCTATCATACCTTGCCTGTTTTCCCAGGTTTCTAAAATTAATTTAGATCAATTATTTAATATGTTCAATCATTTTCTTTAAGCCATTTACTGCAGATAGAACTAATTATTCAACATAAAATACAGCCAGATCATTTCATCACAACTGAAAATGTGATTTATCATCACATTCAATTAGAAACTACTGAAGTCAGTGACAAAAGTCCCATTCAGCTGAATAAGGATCAAGCCATTAATTTACAGTGCCCTAGGAATAAAGTGTGGCAATGGATAAGGCTGGGATACATACGGGATTCCAATTTCAAACAGATTGTTTTGAATCAGTTGTTTTCCAAGCATAATGATGCTCAGCTGAATACAGAGTTCCATCAAACAGCCTCCTGGTGCACACTGTAATTAAAAACAAACCAAAACAAAACAACAACAACAACAACAAACATGTAGAGTGTGAGTGGAATAAGATAATTAATTTAAAAGTACTGACTTGGATGTACTGACTTGGATGTACTGACTCCCACCAATGTCCATACGAGCCTGCCAGTCCTGCCACCAATTTTCTCTAGAGTGCTGAACTCATTGATCATTGCAATTCCATCCTTAACAAGGTATTTCATCTCTACTCATAAAACCACATTAAGGAAAATATGTGGTGCTCTGAAATAACTTATTGTGCCCTGGGGCTACTATATTTCCTTTTAAAATATTTACTATATAATCAATATAATCAACATAATGCAATATCACCAGTAGTCTTCCAACCTGATGTCTCCCAAGGGAGGAGAAAGTCTTCAATCTTGCAAAGACTTATGCTTATCTTTGTTGTAAAACCATGAGTAAGTCTGTTGCTTTTCAAGGGAATATCCACAGCAGTTAAAAGGATTTAAAAATAAAAAATAAAAAATAAAAATATTTACAGGTTTAGCACAAAATGGCCACAGCTTTTTAGGCTATTAAAATCACTGAGCTTCTAGTAATCTACAGAATTAAGAACACAAGTTCAAATTCCAGATCTGCGATAGGTTTCCCAAGGGCCTTGGTCAAATCATTTAATGCTTGCACCTTAGTGTTCCATTGTAAAGCAGAGAAATGGGGATGCTTCACCTAAGACTGTGAGGTGCTTAGAACTGCAAAAAGAGAAAACATACAGCTGCTGCAGGGGGAAAATTTGTTTTTTGTCCATTGATGTTGAAGATTTAACACATTGGTAAACTTGTTCTTAATACGTTTCCTATTTTTCCCTTTTTGTCTATATTTCACTGAAACACTGTACATGCATCTCTCTGTGTTAATGATTTTTCAGTTTTAATTTCATGTGTACTTACCTCTTCCATTCGATAACCATCAAACACATATACATAATGACCAGGACGGCCAACAAATCTGAAAGTGATAACAATACATGAAATAAAATAAAAAAATGGGAAAAAAAAATAACTTTAGCAATATTTTTGTTTTTCATATTAGCTAAAATATTTCAGAACGAGATGCTTCAACATGAAGTTTAATACTCAAAATCTATTCAACTTCAATTATTTAAAATGATTTCAAAATATTAGGCCTACACATGTTTTTCTACCACATCTCGACTAAATAATTTTTATTTTAAAAAAAGTCTGTGTTAAAAATAAAAAATAAAAAAAAATCTCTCCCTTGATTAGAGATCACAGACAAAACTGGGAGCACATATTGTAAATCATATTCTCTTGCATTTGAGTAATACCCTGAACATAGAACATTACTTACACACCTATACACAATCAAGGCTCTTATGACTAAACTGAGAAATTAACTTTATTATAACCATATAAAACAAACAAACAAAATGGTTAAAAAGATAAATTGGAGATATGTTTCATTAATGTCTTCCTATATTTACAGCTGCTGGTAAAATGTATCATTAATTCTTAAATCAGTAATGCTGAATAGGGTTAGTGAAATATATAGATTGACAAACTTTACAGCCCCCAAAAGGAACAGAAAAATGATATGAAACAGAATCAAGAGGATGTTTTAAAAGTTTTTGCCAAAGTTTTAGCAAACAATCATTTTAAGTTTCCCACTCAAAAACATGTGCAATACCGTGGATAACTGGGTCCCCAAAGACAATGACTCTGAACCCATAGGAAGTCACACTTATTTAGCAGGACAGCTGAATTAACTTTTTGGTCAACCAGATCATTTGCCAAAATATTCAACTTCCAGTTGACTGTAACTATTTCTTAATTTAACTTGGGCAAATAGTGAAAAATGTGGAGAAAGTGATAGGGAAAATCATTCCATATTTTTAAAACAAATTGGAAAAATATATTTTGCTAAATGGTGCTTCAAGAAAAATGTACTAAAATGTGAAAAACACCAGCAGAGCAATAGTTTTTGTTCATAAATGCAACTTCTTTCTTTCACTGAAAGAAAGACACACTGGGGGTGTTGATTATTTTTATTAAGAAACTAAAACAATTACATTTCAGAACAATGCTCTTCTTAGAAGAGAGACTGGACAGCACTAAACATCATTCCTTCCCATTCAAGAGCAAGGTTAAGACAATTCTGTTTACAATGTTTGTCATAGCCGGTGAAGGTTGTGAGTGCCAGACTCAGTTAGGTAGCTCTTTGACTGTATTTTTGAACACAGATCCACTAATATAGACATATCTATATACATTAATATCGATACATAAAGGACATTTTTCCTACCTTCCTTTAAAAAAGGCAACATAAAAAATTGGTGCATATGAATTCACAAACTTCAATAGGAATGCTTTCAAAATCAATCTCTCCTCAAAGGCTTTCTCTGTTTTTGGTACCTCTGGGGTAAAAGAACCAAACCAGATAAATCAATTAGTAAACATCAATGATATCCACAAATACAACAATGAACTGCAAACTTCAAATTCATATTGTTTTGTCTTTCATACTTTTAATTTCTATCACTGCACATTAACTCCTCCACTGTCTGACACCTTCTGATTTCCAGAGTCATTTCAAATTTCCAAATGGAAATTAAAGACTCTTTGTTGGAAACATTAATGATGTCAACTTAATGAACTTGATTCTCTGATATGCTTCTGATAGTTTATCTCAAGTTGCTAAGGGGGATTCAATATATTGGTGTCAAAAATCAACAGCCCTCCCATATCTGGCCTGGATATGAAAATACATCATCTTTTCTTGTCTCTTTCCCTGCTGAGATACCTGGCCAGACAACATCACCTTCCTCTGCTTCAGATCATGTCTGCAAAATCTTAGCACAGGCCTACAAGTACTCTGACATCTATTATATTATTCAACGTATAACACTATTAAATATATTTTATTAATATTATGAATATATTAATAACATAACAATAACAGAGAAGAGAGAAAGAGAGAGAGAGAAAGAAAGAAGGAAAGAAGGAAAGAAAAAGAAAGAAAGAAAGAAAGAAAGAAAAAGAAAGAAAGAAAGAAAGAAAGAAAGAAAGAAAGAAAGAAAGAAA
>NC_048893.1:77095313-77142521 GCF_011077185.1 Oxyura jamaicensis | reverse complement strand
AAAGAAAGAAAGAAAGAAAGAAAGAAAGAAAGAAAGAAAGAAAGAAAGAAAAAGAATCATAATGTTTATTTAAACCCTAAAGAAATAGCAACATTCTGATGAGTTCCCACAACCCAGCATTATTTGTGATCCTTTCAACCATAAATTCATAAAAGGCCAACACACAGTTTGGTGAGCCCTAAGCTATCATTCATCTACATGTGTAGAAATGCTTAATTAAACCATCAAAATATTTGAAAAAAAAAATGTAGATGACCCCATATACTGGATAGATCCTCAGGACAACATCTCACAGCAACAGGAACATCCACTAACAGCAATGCAGCTTTTATATTGAGGGAGAAAAACCCTGGCCGTTGCCTTTTAAAGAACTTTCACAAAGATGAGATCAGCCACTGGATGAAAATTTGCACACCATATATGGTTCCACGGACTCTCTCAACACTGCACTCCCTCCCCACTCTCAGATATACTATACCATACCAATAGAAGCATGCACAGAATGTGTCCTCCAGCTAGTGGAGTTTGCTATACAATAAGTGTGTCGAGCCAGAATAGATGCACTAGCAAGAGAGAAAACTCAAAAGCAAACAAACAAATAAACAAAAACATAAATAAATAAATAAATAAATAAATAAATAAATAACACCCCAATACATATAATCTGTGGTTCTCTGTGAGCATGCTACTCCAAATCTGGGAAGCTGAAACTTTCTAGGTGGAGAATGAGCTGAGATATCTGTGGTATAGATCTTAGTTTGCCAAAGAAATTGCTGCCTTTATAAGGCACTAACACAAGTAACATTAATTTTGTCTCCATTTGACTGATGCTTCCTTGATGTTAATGAAGTTGCAAGTGAAAAAATGAGTCCTAAATCCAGTCTGTCACCACATGCTTACTGAAGATGACATATTCAACCTAAAAATACCAGGATATTATCCACACTTCTGCTGGTCTGATCTGTAATAAAGGCACATTAGTGTTCTGCTTTGATGGACCAACAAGAGGTGTGGTGGGCCCTAACGCATCCTGCACTATCCTTCTGTATTCCTTACAACAAAACTACTGTCTTCTTACTTTTTTTTTTCTTTTTTTTTTTTTTTTTCCCAAATACTGCTTCAGCATGTATAGAGGCAGATGCATTAGTCTGAACCTATAAAGAATGCAACTGATATCATAGGCACCATTCTTGTGCTTATAGATGTACTTAATTTTTCATCCAAGCAAAGTATTGAGAATGTTCAGTGTTGAAATAGAAGAACCCTGTGTTGTCAAGACCTTTTCCTCCAGCCCAACATGTTCCTCAGCTTCTCTATGAACTGCAGTGTGAAAAGAGAATTAAGCATGTTTTGCTCTGCTCAGCAAAATGAAAGTTCACAAGGTAAGCATTTATCACCATGAAGGAATTGTAATTTTTAAAAAACAGTTTGAATGCAGTTGGCATCTGAGCCAAGCACTGGAGAAAGCTGTGTGAATGAATCTTCTATCTTACGTAATTTGTAGCTCTAGAGATTACTCAGACTGGATCCTTCTTAAACAAAACACCTCACGGTAAATTAGGAATGCTGCTTAAATAAAGCAAGCAAGACTAGAATGAAATGCAAAGTGACGGGGAGAATAATCTGCAAGTGAGAAATAAATTCTTGTTTCTTTCACAATTCAGAGTTGTGCACCTTCTCATGGTGATAGTTTCCTTTTGTGCTTGTCCCACAGAGGTAATGGCAGTGACTTGCACTTCCCAGCTTTTGCTTAGAACCAGCCAAAGAGGAGAAGCCTCAACCTCATCTCTTTCCACACAGCAGTGTCATGCCCTAACCACTGTGCCATTTCTCATCTGGGAAGGTGAAGTGCAGAGGACAGAATTGTTCAGGTCAAATGCAATTAGCAGCTTTTCACTTGTAGGAAACTGAAAATCTGGGCACAATTTTAACCTGAATGATAGGAAACACAAGCTTCCTTAACACACTAGCACAGAGTGCATTTATGTAATGCTGCTAGATTTTGCCCAAAGCCTGATGCAAAACAGAAACAAACAAATTAGCCCCATATGGCAACATTTTTTGAAAATGCTTTGCTTTGGTTTTGTTCCTTTCAAATACTTTTGGAATGTAATCTAAACTATCAAGCTCTATTTAGTGGTAAAACCACAGGACCTATTTCAAAAATTCAGGACTGGAGCTGTATGATAATTACAAAACCTTACTTTATGGTGTTCTTCAGAAAGTAGGACTAAAATAGGTGGTTTCACTTTTGACTTTGAAACTGTCTTGAGAAAGTGAGGATAAGAAACAGAAGTCTTGATTTCCTAAGGTTTTCACCTGAAGTCTGTTAGATCCAAAAAACTTTACATCACTGTAGTTTTACAGGGATATAATCTAAAATTTTGAATGAGTGCATCAGGTTCCAATTGTAAAAAAGTTTCTAATTTGGATGCCTAAGTTTAGACACCCCAAAACTGACACAGAGCACTTACTACAGTTATAGACTTCTGTGGTTGCTGATTGACTTTCAGTGTTTTGAATAATTGACTTCATGTTCCTAACTTTCGAAGCATCTAGAATTATAGGTGATGTATAAAAATTTCAGTAAATTTCAGTAAACATCTTTAACTTAATTCATGTAAAAAAAAAAAATAAACTAAAAAAAAAAAAATAAAAAAAAAAAAAAAAAAAAAAAAAGCAGACTTGTCCCTACAACAGCAGAAAAACCCTTTGAGTGGTAGGGACTTTGTAGAAATCACAACAGATAAATAGCAAGAGAAGAATTTGCTTTAAAGAGCCAGCAACATCTTTGTAACAATCCACTGATTTTCAGCTCCTAGAGGTAAAACTACATATTAAAATACATACCAGGTCAAAAATTCTGAACTAACTCTAGATAAGTGGATCTTGGCACAGAGCCAGTGCAATGCAGAAATACCAGCTGAGATCCTGGAATTAGCACAGCTGCATTAACATGGCATTATGGCCAGGCTAATTAGTCCTATTAGTGGCACATTGCATGTTGTGGCTTAGACTCCCAGTTTACAGAGGCATGTCTGAGCGTCTTACCCCATAGGCCTGAATATTTTCTCTGGCACTCTTCAGTGGGAAATATTCCTATTAGAACTTCCTTGAATACTCTCATGTCAATACATGTAATGTACTAATGAGTAATGCGGTGAGATAGCTTTACCAATTTCTGTCAGCCATTTGGCAACAGCTCCGTAAATTTCATCAAGTATAAGTATCACAACGAGGTTAATGATGACAGCAGTTGCGGTCACTGTCACTCGAACATTTGACCTGGTTGTCTCATCTGTGCTGAATGACAAAGCTGCTGCTGTAGTAATTCGGTATACGATCACACCAAACACTGCTGAAAATGTCAGCATAATCTGCAAAGAAATGTACAGATTGATTAGTTTAAGTATGATACTAGCATTATACTAGCATTTAATAGAAGCATTGATTTATATGTTAGGTTTGTTCCATGACTTGGCGCTGTGTGGTTATTTCCTCAAGCAACACAATAATAGGGGGATAATCACATTAAAATCTGAGAATTCAAACCTGTCTAACATGGACATAATAAAGAAAATGGGTGCAGAGTTAAGAGATGGCATAAGAATTCCTGAAAAAGTGTGTTTTCTCTGCAGATAAGCAGATAATGTGTGACATTATCCTTGCAGTAGTGGTGAAACTCTGGTGGCTCAGGTTCAAATGCAGGTTAAAATTCAAGATCTTTTACCTGGCAATAGGTTCTGATGGCTTGGACTGAAGGGTCTACATGTACTTGCAGCCAAGGAAATAGTCACTGCAGAAGTGCCACTTTGCTCTCTGATATCAGTTCTGTTTGTGTAACTAGTGCCACAAATTAAAGCATATAAATGTTTCCATTACTATTATTGTTTTAAGATAAAGATGGGTTATGAGAGCTTCATTTTACATTTCTGTCCCAGAAATCAGGTGATGTCCTGAAGTCCTTCAGGGGCTAGCTTTGGCACATGAAATGAGAAAAGTCAGCCCTCCTACTAAAGGTTGGGTTCACACAAGATGAATTTGAATTTCACAGGGCTGTGTGTTCTAGTTCAAAATAAATAAATGAAATGAAATCGTAATAAAAAGTAGCCAATTTTCATAACCATAGCAGGAAAGAGGGAGCAGGTATATTTTTCCCTTCTATTTTTGCCTTTGGCAAGAATTCCAATGTGCATTCATTATTTTAAGTAAAACATCTTGAGGTTCTCAGATGAAAGAGACTACCTAAATGTGAAAGATTAGACCATTGTAATTATTTCAGTGGGCTTAGGGGCCAAGATTCACAGCATGGGTTTAACAAAATTTAACAGTTCATTTTAATGACCCAGCAATGCTTTATTGAAACTCTGTGTACAGGGGAGATTATCTTATGAGTTGTACTATAGCAGAAGAACAAGAACAAGAGTCAAAGGTATATTACAGGTTGAAGAAGAAAGCTACGCACATTTTGTTTTGATAGGAAAATAGTACACATTAAAAATATATATATATTTGGAGAAACTTCTGGAGATATCTGGTAGAATTCACAAATAGTTTTTTTTTTTTTTTTGTGAGAAAACTGTAATAAGACATTAAATCTAAGAAAATAACTTATTTTGCCTTTTTAAATAAATATTTCATTAATTTTAAATGACATGTAGATCACTGATGAGTTTTTGCTTTGTGCTAATATTTTACATTTAAATTCTGGTGTAAAGAAAAAAAAAAGAAAAAAAAAAAAAAGAACCTGAAACACTTTGAATGAAAACATTTCAAATGGCACAAAGTATTATTTCCTTTCCTCTTGTAGTTTTCTTTGTGTTGAGAAAGCTGTTTCTATTTTTTCTGCTTATTTTTCTCATTATCTGTACCAAACATACAAACAAAATATACTCTCTGCTCAGCTCTCACTGTGACAGAAGTGGTGCAGGGACCGAAATATTGTTTTTTTCTTTCACTTCCTCCTGTGGATTTTTTTGACATTTTCTCTCTTTTGGTGGACAAGCAAAACCAGCAAAGATCACATGTATCATTCTGTTATTGCAAAAGCACTAGGGCATCAGAAACTCCTCAGTTGCCTAGATGTTTTTTAACATACGCTTTGGTACAGATAGAAAAATACTCCTTTAGAGTCTTCATTATCTGTGCATCCTGCAATAAAAGAGAATAAAAGAGGGAAATCTGTAGGACCTCACAGTAACTGAGAGCATTGCTCTCACTTCCCCAGACAGGCACTGAGGGAGGGGTTCCTATATCTTCACAGAATTCATCCCATTCCTGAAAATATATCTCTTGCCCAAATTCCCTATGTGAAAGACTCTGTTCAGGTGCCTATTTGGGGTTTTGTCGTAGTTGTCAGTTTTCCATCTGGCCAGTTCTATCCCTTACTATGGCAGACAGCTTCTTCACCAAATATTTAAACTTATTCTGTTGAAGACTGAATTGCTTAGAAACAGATGTGAAAAATGGCTGCAGAAAAGGTCACCTACTGAGCCTGGTATGAATGAGGACAAACAGGAAAGCATACTAGATCTGAGAAGGAAGCTATAAAACCCTGTGGACTAGACTGATACCTTCATCCAAGTAGGTAACAATTTAATGTCCGAACAATTCTCTGGCTCACCAGTGGGACTATTCCAGAGTCAAGTATTATGCCATGTGGGAAGGAATAGGACAGTAGGGTTCAAAAGAAGGAACAGGATGGACTCTTCTGTCATGACACTAATTCATTTTCTTCCTTATTCTGACTGAGCCAAACACAAGGAACACAACGAAAGGCTCCATGGCATCCTACTCTTTTGCAGCAGCTACCAACGTTTTTATCACATACTCAGAAATCTTTGCTGCAACATATACCTCCTAAGTGTAGAGCCGAAGTTGTTTATGGCCATCTTGTCCTAGAGCCCCTGCTACCATTTTTCTTACTGGACAAATTCACAAAAATAAATAAATAAATAAATAAATAAAATAAAATTGTGAACTTCTATTCTAAAATCCCTTCAAAAGAGATTGCTTAAATCAATACAGTCAGTTGAGGCTTTACGTACAACAAAAGAGCTCTGACCAGATTTTATAGTATCTGTAAGCATATAAAATAATAATATAAGCAGGAGTGGAGACTGATTGGGCAAGAGAACGAAACCTATCATTTTTACTCAACCTGCCCTTATAAAGAAACAAACAGCATACCTAGCTAAGAAAAGCAAGGAAAGAAAAACAAATACAGTTCTGCTTGAAAAGATATTCTGCTTGAAAAGGGAGTTAAAAAGTGCACAAAATGAAAAATAAAGAGAAAAGACTTCAGGTAAGAAAGCAACTAGCATTTTCAAGAATTATCTGGGAAGCAATCCTATGCAAAGTTGGGAGAGGGAGAGGCAGAACATGACAACATTGTTCTATTGCAGTGTGGGCATCTTTATGGAAAATACCTGTGGATTTGTCTGTGATATCCCATTGGCCTGGAAAATATGGGGTTAAACATTCATCAGTCACTTCTGCAGCACTGGAAATTGCAACATTTTTGTGTGTGTGCATGTGCATATCTGTTCCTGAGCCTCCTGTGCCTATGTGAAATATATGTGCACACTCATATATAAAATCAAGATTTCATCATTTATATCTATGCAGTGTTCACAGCCAAAAATATTAGTCTGTGTGAATAATAACACAGACACTGATGAGACATATTTACTTTCCTTTATGCAATTCTATTGCACAAGCTGACAGCAAATTTTAATCTGGCTTTTCCAATCACTGTTTAACTAATTAACAGAAAAAAAAGAAGGGTCACATGCACTAAAGAGCAGACTGTAACCTTCATGTGTGAGAGTGGAGCTGGCTCTCCCTCACCATGAATTGACTTGAATTTCCTGCATGGTTTATAAGTTTTCTACTGTAGGTGCGTATGCTCAATTAATGCTCAACACGTTCTAGAAAAATAATTGTGGACAACATTACGAATGATGAAAGCCAGCAGAGTTCCTCTAGTCACTATCAAGAGCTGAAGAACTGGAGCTCTACATTTCACCTTTATAACTCTCTCTGAAATGTTGCAGTAAGCAAGGGCAGTAATACATAGGCTATGACTCAGGAAAACACTTTAAGCTCGTGCTTAAGGAAGACTTTAACATGGTTAATGTTGAGAGTACCACATAAGCACTCTACCTGCAAAAGAATTACTTGTTAAAGTTAAAGCAGGTCTATATGCTCTAGTTCTAACCTGTATTACCATTTTGCTGGTAACATTTGAACTGGTTTTGAGATTTTAACTCTCAGAACTTGTAACTTTTCAATTTTTATGCTTTTTCTTCTTGTTCTTTTTTCTTCATTAACCAAAAAAAGAAAACATTTTACAGAAATAAGCATGATGTTCCAATGATTCTAATCCAAATAAGTTAAAACACACACAAAAATTAAGGTTTATGATAAAATGCAAATTAGTTTCAGTTATTTGTGCAGAGAAGAAAAATACCCTTATTTAAGTAAGGTCCCAGATGATGCCAGTCAGAAGTTCTGCCTAAAAAACAAATGTTTGCTGTAGCCTCAGGAAGACAACAGTCACTCAAAATTTTGTAAACACATGCAAATGTATATGAGTGAAATACCTAGTATGTACATGAAATATACCTACCCTACTACACATACATAGTATCATAGATTCATTTAGGTTGGAAAAGACTTCTAAGATCATATAGTCCAACCTAGCACTGCCATGTCAACCATTAAACCACGTCACTAAGCTCTATATCTACACATTTTTTGAAGACCTCCAGAGATGGTGATTTGACCACTTCGTTGGACAGCCAATGCTTCACAACCCTTTCAGTGAACAATTTTTTCCTAATAACCAACCTAAACCTGCCCTGGTGTGATGGTTTTACTCGGGTGGGTGACCGAGCTCCACCACAACCGCTCTCTCACTCCCCTCCTCAAAGAGGAACAGGGAGAAAATACGATGAAAGGGGCTCAAGGGTTGAGATAAGGACAAGGAGATCGTGCAGTAATTATCGTGACGGGCAAAACAGACTCAGCATAGGGAGATAGTAAGATTTATTGCCTATTACTAACGAGCTAGAGAAGTGAGAAACAAAGTAAAAAAAACAAAAGCACCTTCCCCCCCATCCACCCTCTTCCACCTCCTCCCCCTGAGAGGTGCAGGGGAACGGGGGAATGGGGGTTATGGTCAGTCTATAGAAATTCTTCTCTGCCGCTCCTTCTCGGTCACTCTCATCCCCTGTGCTGTGGGGTCCCTCCCACGGGATGCAGTCCTTGCCGAACTGATCCGGCATGGGCTTCCCACAGGCAGCAGCTCTTCAAGAACTGCTCCAGATATGGGTCCGTACCACGGGGTCCATCCCTCAGGAGCACACTGCTCCAACCTGGGTCGCCCACGGGCAGCAGCTCCTGCCAGGTCACCTGCTCCTGCGTGGTCTCCTCTCCATGGGCTGCAGGTCTGGCCCGGAATCTGCTCTGGCAGGGGTCTTCTACAGGCCGCAGTCTCCGTCGGTGCAGGTCCACCTGCTCCACCGTGGTCTCCTCCACGGGCTGCAGCGTGGAACCCTGCTCCACCGTGGTACTGCATGGGCTGCAGGCGGACATCCTGCTTCACCATGGTCCTCACCACAGGCCGCAGGGGACTTCTGCTCCGGCGCCTGGAGCACCTCTCCCCCTCCTTCTTCACTGACCTTGGTGCCTGCAAGGCTGTTCCTCACTCCTCTCACTCTCCCAGCTGCTGTGTGGCACAGCGTTTTTTTTTTTTTTTTTTTTTTTTTTTTTTTTTTTTTTTTTTTTTTTTCCTGTCTTAAATCTGCTCTCACAGAGGCGCAAACAACATCACTTATTGGCTCAGCTCTGGTCAGCAGTGGGGCCCTTACCAAACATGGGGCAGCTTCTAGATCCTTCTCACAGAAGCCACCCCTATTGCCCCCTGCTACCAAAACCTTGCCACATAAACCCACTACACCTGGCACAACTTGAGGCTGTTTCCTCTTGTCTTGTCACTTGTTATTTGGGAGAAGAGACTGACTGTCACCTCACTACAACCTTTGAGGTAGTTGTAGAGAGTGACAAGGTCTCCGGTGGGCCTCCTTTTCTACAGGCTAAACAACCCCAGCTTCCTCACCACTCCTTATAAGACTTGTTCTCTAGACCCTTCACCAGCTTTGTTGCCCTTCTTTGGACATGGTCTAGTACCTTGATACCTTTCTTGTAGCAAGGAGCCCAAAAATTAACACAGTATTCAGGGTATGGCCTCCCCAGAGCTGAGTACAGGAGACAATCACTTCCCTAGTCCTTTATACATTATAAATGTGCACACACATATATATACGTATTTATAAATATGAAAGTATGAATTTTGCTTGAATATGATCATAAAATATCAGAAAAAGAAATTAAATACTCACAGGATATGTGTTGTAGTACATGCAAAGTATAGTAAATTAGAAATACAAAGAATTAAATATTTTTTAAAAAAAAAAAATAGTCTTTGAGTTATTTCTCAGGTCATAGGTTAATGTGGTACAAACAGACACATTTCACTGCCATTTTATACTGCCTCTGGATGTGAACACATGCTTTCATTCAGTAATTTCTATATCTAGAAGGTTAATGGGATCCTTGACAAAGTAATGTAAGGTTTATCAGGCAGGCTTTCCTGTTGCTGCTTACAAAGTCTAGCAGCTTGCTGATGTGTTTATAGTCTGTTAAAAATATAGTCCATCACACACATGTGTTGGACAAATACTTCACGGCATCATGTTTATTTCACCTATACATCACTTGTTCAGTAGGCTTAATGCTTCTAAATATCAGTCTCACAGAACATACTGAGTACTGTTCATGCAAACAAATACAGAGTGGGCTTCTGTTTATCAGATAATGGAGGATGGAGCAGAAGCCCTGTGGAGAGATGGCATCTAGCAACAAGATGCTGTCATTACAGCAAGTCATCTAACCAACGGTCCTCCCATAAGCAGTCTTTGGAAAAAGAGGATAAAGCAGGAGATAGACTTTGAACTATATGAGTCTTCCTGGTAGGAGACATATTTCTCATGAAATGTAGGATATTACTGTAGCTTTCTGCAAATTTTTAGCATCTTTGATAGCATTAATTCAAGATTGAACTCAAGAAGCTCGTCACAAAGTTTCTCACACCTAATAAATCTAGAGATATACAGATTATCTTACCATGAATAAGATCAGTCCACAGTTTGCTGCATATCCAGGTATACGGTCATTCCAAGTCAGCTTGTCTTTTTCATCCTGTGATAAAACACAAAGGTAAAGTAACAAATTTTGCAGAACTGTGCATGTGGTAATATTGGAGTTAGTAAGATCTGTTACAGAAAAAAATGTTCTTAATTCCAGTACTCCCGTTATAGAACTGAAGATAATTATAAGATTTAGAACACTGCTATTTTAAGTTGAGAAAAAGAGAGGGTAAGATGGTACATAAGACTATATATATATAAAAAAAAAAAAATCTGAAAAATCAAAAAAAAAACAATCATATGTAACTATTATTTCAATATTTGAAAAAAATGTATCCAAGTGTTTCTAAATTGCATAATATCAGGATTAAGCCCTGAAGATACAACCACTCATTTTAAATTCCTTCTTGCAAAGCTTCAGAACAGTCCTCAACAGAAATCATAAAAAGAATTCTTATGAGCATAAAACACAGATTTTTGTCTAATGGCTACATTAGCTGAATGTGGCCACTAAGGTCATTCTTGCAATGACATCCCAATCTTTCTCCTGGTACTTGGTGTATAGAATAGAAAAATGACAAAGGCAAACCTCCTCTGTAATTTTTGCTGCCAACCTTGTTTTCTTCGTGTGCAAATGACATCTCTCTATTAAATAATTTAAAGCAACTGTGATCAGTGAAATATAGTATGCTTTTACCCTTCCTACAAATATTCAACCCCATCTCTAGCAATGTGCACATCTAAAGAAGACATTTGAAAATTGATTTATATAAGGAATACAATTCCTTCCTCTCAAAATAATGAGGTCATTACTTTGTTTAAACTAAACTAAATTTATATAATCAAATTAACTAAAGACTCAGAGCGAGCTGCTGTTTGCATTTCTATGAATGACCATTGCTATACCATGGACTCCATTTACACTGGAGTTAACCTAGAGTAGTTCTGAATTTAAATTAATTTAAATTAGATTAGAATTCAGGTCAAAAGTTTCAAATAAACCATTTCTAATGTGTGATTGTCCTCAGGTAAAAATAAAAATCTAGGAGTATTATGCCTCTCTAAAAAGCTTTCCAAAAGTACCGATAGTACAGTATTATATTCTAATTAGAGGAATGTACTCATGGAGTTTCTCATGGAGTTTACTGAAATGTGGAATTAGGCTGAAGACATGCTACACAACCATTATCGCTTCAAAGGTACCTCAGGCAAGTGAGAAGTAGTGTTGTTCAGCACACCCTCTTCTCAGCTCAACTGTTCAGACAAATTAAGCATGTATCCTTTGGGAGGATGCTGGCAGGACAAGATCATAGCAATGCCAAGCAGAAGCATCAATAATTTGGCCCAATGTATAGAGTACATAAAGGCTACATACAGAATTAATGGAGTCCACCATTTAGCTGGAAGACTACTTTAAAAAACATTTCTGTGAAAGCACAGATGCATTTCATTTCATTTTGGCAACTACCACTCAGCAATTATACAGGACATAGTGAAGTTCTAAGTTACTATACTTTAACTGGGGCTAAGGGACAATATGTCTAACAATTTCACTAGGGGAAAAGCACTAGAGAAGCAAAACAGAAAAATGAGTTGATGTTAGCCAAAACGGTTAAAAGAAAAAAAAAAAAAAAAAAAAAAAAAGGAAAGAAAGAAAGAAAAAAAAAACTTTTATAACCATACAGAAGTAGAAAATTGTTATTTATGCAAAAGGGCCAGGAAGAGCCAAAAAAAATATTGAAGAAAACTAATTCAAAAATCTCTCTAGCAGTAGGAATTTTGGAGAATGAGAAATCATAATATTAAGCTCAAATATTCACATATCATGAATTGTGGTCCCCAAATCATGAGTGGCAAAATGGCTAGTTTTCATGCTTTTGTTTGTTTGTTTGGTTGGTTGGTTGGTTTCATTTGTTTACCTTGCTCAATATATCTGGTAATGTAAGACATTTACTGTAGTTTGAAACAGACAGGGTACCGACATGATCTATTGACTTTCCAAGTCAAGAAAAACATCATATGCTGAAAGACTCCTGATAATATCTCAGCCTTTTGGAATACCTTAAGAAGCAGTTGCCCATTATGAAAAAATAAGTATCCAAAACCTCTGTTTGTTCTATTTGCTCCTCCTATGTTTTTTTGTTTGTTTGTTTGTTTGTTTGTTTGTTTGTTTGTTTTTCCTAAGTAAAACAAGCCTGGATAGATACAGGAAGGAAGGAGAAAAACTAGGGAAACAGAAATGATTGGCAAGTACTTTTAGAGATGAGAATCAGAAGCTAAAATGTGCCTAACCCTGCATTGTAAGGTATTAAGAGACTTTAGGATTAATCCAATTAAGGGTCCAAACATGCTAGGTGTATAGGCACTTAGCACCACCATTCATTTTGGAAACCCTAGGTTTAGCACCTGAATACTTGTTTTAAATAAATCTCTGGTTTCCAAAAGCACTTTGTTCCTGATATGTTCAATAAAATAAGTTCCTGGAATAAATATTTAAAAGGATAACTAACTCTCTACATTTCAATTTATTACTGGAAATAACTAAATGTAATATGATTGTGTCCCAAAGATACTGCCTTGCTGAACATGAAGAAAATAGTCCTTTCTCTTTTGGGGGATTGACATAGGCTGGCTGCCCACCCTCCTCAACAGAATGGGGGGAGAAAGTAAAATGAAAAAGCCTGTAGGTTGAGATAAATACAGGGAGATCACTTGTCAGTAGACTTGGGGAAAATTAATTCATTTTATCATCAATTAAAATAGATTTGGATGGTGCAAAACAAAGACAAAACTAGAAACATCACCCCTCTGCCCTTCTTCCCAGGATCATCTTCATTCTTGACTCCTCTACACGCCTCTCCAAGTGGTACAGGGAGGATGTGAAAAGGGGACTATGGGATTCATCCATACCAGCTCCTCTCTGCTGCTCCTTCCTCCTCACATTTTCTCTTCTCCAGTGTGGGATCATCCCATGGGCTGAAACTCCTTCAGGAAATAGCCACCTGCTTCAGCAGGGTATTTTCCACAGTTTGCAGTTCAGTTATCTGAAGTGGTGTGGTCCTTTCCATAAACTACAACATAATACCTGGTCCAGAAATCTCCTCTCCAGTGGCTGGAGCACCTCCTCTGCCTCTGTCTTCTCTCAGTTTAGTGCTCACAGAGCTATTTGTCATGTATAAATATGTATGTATATATATATATTTCACTCTCTATCCTCTGCCTCTGTAGCATTTTACCCTTTCCTAAAAAAAATCCTCTCTGATGTGCCAAGAATTTGGCTGATGGCCTCATCTGTCTCCTGTTGTAGCTGTGTTTGAAGGGGCTGAAACCAGCTATTTCCAGTAGGAGGCAGTCCCTGGCCTCTCCTCATAGAGGCCACCTCTGCAGCACCCCACTGCCAACATTTTAACACCTATGTCCAGTACATCTATGACACTGGTGCAACGGCACAAAGAATATCATATTTGCTTTTGAATACTGAGCAAGGCAAAGTGGATTGAATAGAGTTCTCATTCAGAGTGGAATGAAAGACACTGAAAGTGTTTTCCCAGTCTTTTCTTGTAACAGAGGACACAAAGGTGGAAATGAGGAAGAAGGGTGGGTGTAAATGACAAAGTACAAGTAGATAAAGGAAGGAAGAGAAGGTCAGTATACCACCTGGTCAGCTTTCTCTTTCATACATGTTCTTTCTAAATCTTATACAACATTTTCACGAGTTTGCCATTCTCTATAGCACCAAGCCAAAGGGAGAAGTGAACATGTCTGAGTTTAAAGGCATTATGAGAAGTAAGAAAAAGATGGATGAAAATATTGAGTTACTTAGCATGCAGGGCAGAAATTGTAGTACCAAATTCTGAAATTTTGATCAATGTAGTAGGCAGCGGAATGCTACTTTCTGTTATAGCTCTTGCAAAGAAATCCAACTCTGTAAATTCACTTGGTATTTTATAGTACACCTGCTTCTACTCTCTGGCAATAGTGCCATCTAGCCGTTAAAAGACTGTACTGTGAATTATCAAAAACACCTTGTCTGCAATCAGTGTTACACGTAAACATTGCAGCTGGTAACTGTGTTTTATTCTAAACTCGTCGAATTTATTAGTAGATTTCTCATAGGATATGGCACATATCCCATTCTAGTGAATAACATTAATTACAGAATATTTCTTGGATTTTAGACAGGGGCAGAAAAGTTTACCTGAAGATTAATGAAAACTCATCCAAATAGGCAAGTTATCTATTTGGAGCAGTTCAAGAGGTGCATAATAATTGCTGACACAATACTTTGAAACTGACCACTCAAGTAACAATCTCAATGGCAGATATGTCACACTGGCACATTACTCAAGGGAAACTCTGTTGCAGGGAAATATTTACATGAAGACAGAAAGCTTTTCAACACAGGTTATGCTTCTGTAGTAAGCAAGACAAGCCAATAGATAAATTTTAAAATCTTTCCATCAGATTCTTTGAATACAATGCTTTATTTGCAGTTGTATTCAAGCACTATCTAGGTTTTGCAGGATGATTTATATGCTTATGAGTTACCTAACTTGGCTAAGATCCAACATGTGCAGCTCTGCATCCTCAGGTTGGCCTCTGAGCTGTGGAACCCTGGAAATATACTGCACTTGGACAACACCAAGGAGCTTTGCAAAAATAGTTCTATGTTTCTCTGTGAATCAGACCACAGCCAGTTTCCTCAGATCACAACTATTTCAGTCATTTATTTATATTTTCCCATGAGAGAACACCTCCTCAAAACAGGTGTTTCTAACCTTCAGCCATGCCAGCTCATTCCATACTCAGGGAGTAAAGCAACATATTTTATTTCTTCTGCATCCTGATTAGTAACTCTAGTTTTGCAGTTCAGACTGTTCACTCAGTTGCACCTGGGCAACCCTAATGACTTCACTGGACTTACACAAGGCTGCAGTAATTGAGTGGAACTTAGTAAAAGATACTCAGGGAAGAACAGAATCCAGGACACCTCTCTCTTGGCTTCATAAGATCTTGAACAGCCAGAAATAGTAAAATGCTGTAAAATTATATTTCTGATGACAAAATCCAGAAGTTCATCTCTAAGAACACCCAGGAAGCATCAAACAAATAAATACCATTCTTATATCTGCACTTTTCTTAGTAGAAACAAAACTTTTAAACTGTGTAAATAATAATAATAATAAAAAGTGTCAAAATGAGCATTTAGTAATAAGAACTGTGGCATCAAATACAGTTCTTAGAGTTATAGGATCATTTAGTTTAGAAAAGAGCTCTCAGATCATCACATCCAATGGTTAACCTAGCACTGCCAAGTGTACCACTAAACCGTGTCCCTAAGCACCACATCTACATATCTTTTACATACCTCCAGGATGGCAACACAACCACTTCCCTGGAGAGCCTATTCCAATGTTGCACAACCCTTTCAGTGAAGAATATTTTTCCTAATATCCAACCTAAGACTCCCCTGGCACAACTTGAGGCCATTTACACTTGTCCTACTGCTTTTGGCATGGGAGAAGAAACCATCTTCCACCTCACTACAACCTACAGGTGGGACAATCACTTCCCTAGTCCCGCTGGCCACACTATTTCTGATACAAGCCAGGATGTTGTTGGCCTTCTTGGTCACCTTATCAAGCAGATCAACATTTGCACACCACTTGGTATCATCTGGAAAGACCCAGACACCCAGATAGTTTTTTACCCAGAAAGTGTACACCCATCCTAGCTGTGAGTAGCCAGTTTCTCCAGGAGAATGCTGTTGGAAACATTATCAAAAGCTTTACCGAAGTCCAGGTTGGCAACATGCACAGCCTTTTGCTCCTCCACAAATTGTGTCACATTGTCATAGAAGAAGAACAGGTTAGTCAGACAGCCTTATGTAAAACCATGCTGACTGGGCCTAGTCACCTAGTTGTCCTGTGTGTGATGTGTGATGGTGCTCAAGATAATCAGCTCCATGAGCTTCCCAGAACCGAGGTCAGACTTACATGCCTGTCGTTTTCTGGATCTTCCTTCTGGCCCTTCTTGTAAATGGGCATCACATTTGTTATCTGCAACTGGGACCTCCCTGATAGCTAGGACTGCTGATAAATGATGGAAAATGACTTGGCAAGCACTTCTGACAGCTTCCTTGGTATTCTTAGGTGGATCCCATTTGGCCCCCATACTCAATATATGAGTAACGCCCAAAATACTACGTGTACTGCAGGCTCAAGATATGGAAAAAATAATAATAATAATAATAATCTTCTTCTGAAATAAAGCATCCCTGTAATTCTATTTTGGACAAAAAATAAGGTGACTGCAAGGAAAAGGGATACTTCTGAGTTATTTGGATGTTAGAAGAAGCTAAGATCCAGTGCAGTGCAGGCAGTTTTTGAAAACAGTACATGGCAGGGTGATAACACAAAAGGAGGCACAATTACAGCACACCAATATTCCTGGAATCTTGCAGTGGTCTACAATGGCATCTAGGAAATTATACAGTTTCACGGGGGCTGTTCCATCCTGTATTAGGGCTCCCAGACTTCTGAGTGGAAAGACAAAACTGTTGCCACCCTGACTATATGCCAATGCCTGTGTCTACCCCAGTCTGAAGCTGGCCCTAGAAGTTTTACCTTCACAATCCTATAATGTTTTTGTTTTAAGGCTCATTACAGAAGTGAAGATTATTTTCTATTCTTCTTATCTAAAAAACAACTAAGGGAATTTTAGCAGTAAAGATATCTGGTTTTGAGTAGTGTATTCTGTTGGTCTTGCACATGGAAAAATGAACAGACAAGACTTGTTTGGAGTCAGTTGAAGGACTTCAAGACCTTAAGAAACTTTATCTGTCTTTGAAACATGCAGAATAGTACTAACACTCTAATAGCTTTCAGTGGATCTTAATGGACACATCCTAAATTATGTGCGGTAGCAATGCAGAAGAGTGAACTAAGAGAAGTGTGCAAGTCTCAGTACTGATACTCAGTTCTATAGAAAATAATGGAATTTAAGACTAAAAAAGGCTATTATTAAACATCCAGTCTTGGTCTCCTTTGTAACCAAAGAACTTTCTTCATATAATTTTTGCTATGAGGCTAATAAATATGGTTTAATTAACCTTCTTTTTAGTAAAACTTCTAATCATAACTTGAGCATTTCTTTAAAGAACAGTTAGTCATGACACTTATTAGGTCATTCCAAAAGCTAATTATCCTTGCTGTTGAAAATGCGTGGCTTATTTCCAGGCTGAATTTGACTATTTTCATCTTCCAGTCTTGGCATTTAGCTGCAAATTTGCCAGCATCTACTGGCAGAGTTTTGGACTTGGCTGTATGGTCTTACAGATGGTGATCAGAGATCCTCTTGGCTTTTCTGCTAGCTTCGGCTACTTATTCAGAATTTAATCAATCAGTCAAGCCTACAGCTGTGTTTCTTCCTCTGTGCTTGGAAACAAATCTCCCACAGGCTACAGACCTGCCTGACATGGGCCACTCACATGGCTTTACACATTACAAATTTTATGAAAGGATGTGGGAGTAGCCAAGGTCCTGTGCCTCAAGATACTTCTATGTATATTCCTTCCAAAGGAACAGACATATACCATGATAAGTGAGTATCATACTTCCAGTCATGAAGCACAAAGAAGCCTGGTAGAAAAGAAGACACAAGCTTCTTCTCTGTTAACACTGCAGTCGCATTGGCAGGATGGAGGAAAAGATCAACTAATCCAAATACTTTCTAGTCCTTACTGGTCTTGACAACTTTCTGCTGAACATTCTCAAAAGTACCAGGTAGTGTGTATAGACAGAGACACACATATATACACAAATATAAGTGCGTGAGTATGTGTGTATCACATGCATGCAATGAATACCTGGATAAAAGCTAGCTCTGATTATTAAATTAGAACTAAAATATGAGCTACAGTTCACAGATGAAATATATTATCAGTGTTCTACTCCAAGGTATATTGAATGTGGCCATTTTCCCAACCATGATAGTTCTTTTGGAATGAAGGTAAACTGCAACATGCCAACTAGATATCTTACTGATTTTCCATCTCCAGCAATTGCATGTACCTAGGAGACCTATTAGCTGTAGGATATGTAGACATGTAGGGTTAGAAGACCTCAGAATTGCATACCCATATGGCAACCTTACTGAAAATCCTACCTTAATTTCAAAGATAAGAAATCAGTGCTCCTTGAAGTAGTTTCAGGGAAGTGTTTCAAGTTTTATCATTCCCTTAAAAATAATGTCAAAAGTCTGAAGGTCTGCTGTCACTGTGATTTAAGTTTATAAGGCTAAACTTGTTTAATTTAACTCACTTTAGTTTATTCAGAAATATATTCAGAAATAAAAATGATTGCTATTTGTGTTGTACTTAAAACTTTGCCTTTGATAGTTACCTTAAGGTTTCTAGTGGATTGTAGCATATTGTGATCATTATTGTTCAAATGGCAGTAAGGTGTTCAGTCTTTATACCATTGTTTAAGATCAATTTTGTGATATTTACATATGGTTTGAGTGAGTTTTTTGTTGTTGTTGTTGTTGTTTTAGTTTTTTTGTTTTGTTTTGTTTTTTAGTATGACAGTATAACATATGGCTTTACAAGAATGAATTATTTATGTAAACTTGAAGCCATTCAGAACATTACCAGAAGAACACTAACAATATGGTTACATCTGTAGTTATAAATACCCATTGTTTATCAATTCTTTCCAAAGATTATTAATAAATTATAATGAGCCTGATCCAGAGAAGGCAAAGGGCAAATACACTGTACAGAGAAGGCATGTACAAATACACTTAGATATCTGGTGAGATTTCCAAAACAACTGACTGACAATGGTACACAAGTCTATCATAGTAGGGAAGATGGCAGTGAAATGCCACAAATTCAGTCCATGGCACAATGGGATATTCTTTTTTTTTTTTTTTTTTTTTTTCCTTTTTTTTTTTTTTTAACTTTTATTCCTGAACATTCTCTTCTCAAAGAAGATAATGAAATGCTACACGTGGATTTAAGATATACTTACACAAATACAGTTACAGGTAGAGTCAAGGAAAACAGATACTGAGACAGACATGTGTCTATCTTAATTTACATAATTAGGTTGATTTAATTTACTTTGATATTGACTAGACACAGACCTATCAAGCACATTAAACCATTAAACAAAGGGTGAAAAAAAATGAGTGGTTTTGAAAAAAAAAAAAAAAAAAAAAAAACAAAAAAAGAATAATTTATCAGCAATACTCACTACCTTACTTTGTCCTGGAATTAACTGGATTTGCAACCAGTTAGTACCCTGAAATCCATTACTCTAATATTCAGTCACACGTTCACGCCTTCTCATGTAAACTGTAAACATCTGATAGACAAGGTCTTTGAGCAATAAATGCAGCACATTTTAGAACAATTTATCCAGTGTAATTTTTCAGTATAAAAGTAACTTTGTATTAGTTTACATAAGTAATTACCATTTTATTTTCAACTGTGGTTTTAAAACAGTTTCTCTCTACTAATTTTTTTTAGTATAGGAGTATCTTCTCCGTATAAGTACTTTTAAAGGGTATCAGTAATACAATCAGATACCCAACTGAGGTATCTCTCTCTACCCAACAACTGAGGTATATTTCTCTAGAATTAAAAAAAGGTCCCAAAATGATGTTATCTTGTGTAACTGCAAGTCTGTTCACCTGAGACAGATAATAGTTTACCTGAAATTTATCTATAAAATCACTCATTCATCACCATTATACACTGTAACAAGTTGCTTAACTTGGTCCCTATGGAACTAAGCCAGTTGGCAATTTCACAATTTGCAAAGCTCATATTACAATTCCTTATGTGGGAGTCTCTTAGCAACATTTAATAGTCTTGTTACTTCACTAAACTGCATGTATTAGTTCCCTTAATGAGAAGGGAACACAATTAAAAAAATTTAACTGAGCATATGATTTCAGCTCTGGATGAGAGAGATTTAGTGCTAGCTTCTAAAGAAAGATGTTTTTTCTTTCTATAAGTTAGTCTGGCCCAACTCTGGGCCAGTGTCCTGAGGTATATAAGAACATATTGAAGGATCAAGTCTGAAATTTTTGCTCCCATTAATTCAGCTGGTTTCATAAAACTCCCAGTGACTTCAGCAGAGCAAAATCTCACCCCAAGGCTTTAGAAGAGCACACTTAAAAAGAGATTCTACATCATCTTACACCATGTGAAGTCATTTATCTCAGCACCAATTTGGAGAAAAAGGCACATGAAACATTACAATTTTCCTTTGATTGTAATTTCAAATTTAGTTTACACAACCTGTGAATGATCACTCCAAGAGCAACTGAGAGTGTGGTGGTGTAAACTTCAGTAAGATTATAAATTGGCAATGAAACATTCAAGAAGAAGGAAAAGAAACAAAAGGGGATGTGGTTATGCGAGATTCTTTCCCTGACTCTAAAGCTTTTATTACCATCTGTAAAATGTTAATGAAGTTTATATTCTAACATTTGAATATGCTATAAAAATTGACAATTCACTGTTGAATACAATCTATAAAGTCAAGCTTTTGATAAAAAATATATGGACAATATACACAGAAGAGTCCTGTGTAAACAGTCAATGAATGGAGAGCTGGTAGGATAGGGAGAGGAACAAGAGCAAAGCAACCTTCAGCTCTATCAAAGGTTGCTCCAAAATGGAAACATTTCAGATGTACAGGAGATCTGTGCTTGCACATTCTCCCTGGCTGTTTAAAGATAGACAGTGGAATTTATCAGTATTCTGTTTCTGACTTATCTCTATATTATATATACATCACCTTGCTGTGAGCAGACAAATTTTGCAAGTACCGGGAGGTAGGAAACAGAGAAAGCAGATGTGTTACACAGATTGAAGGAGAATGAAGGAAGAAGGCATTCACAGATCCTAGCTTCAGTATAGTGGGACTAATTTTTACCTCTGCAGTCATTGCAGAAAGAGGCACTTCCAGAGTCAGAGTCCATTGAGGCTCTTCTTTTGAGCCTGTGACTAAGAAGAATATTTCTGTTAGCTGTTTACAGAGAAAGACTATATAAGTAGATATCTGTAATGAATATCCCTGTCCTCCAACACACATACAACCTCCTCCCAAAACCCTATACAAGGTGGAAGAGTATAGACTAGTAAGAAAGACATATCAATTAAATACTGGAAGGCAAAGGCAGAAATTACTGATTCATGGATCTGGAAAAGTAATGTGAGATATACGTTCTTGTACTATTAGCATTATCTGTAGACTTTTGAGGGCTGTGACTTCAGGGAATTAGAACCATCAGTTTTGCTATCTATTTTAAATTTTCCAAAATGTAAATTCAACAATAAAATTATTTTATTTTTGTAAATTATATACATTTCTGATATTATAAAAACATCTGACATTTCTCATGAATACTTCCCAGTATACCCATAGCTGGAGTTTCAAACCACTAAATCACAATGTCTGGTCACTTGTTTTTTTTTGTTTGTTTGTTTGTTTGTCTGTTGTTGTTGTTGTTTTGTTTTGTTTTTACAAAACAAGGGAGTGGAGAAATCAGACCTATGATGACTGACAAGCACATCTTAACTACTTTCCACTAAGCCACTAATAAATTCATACAATTTTGTTAGAAAATCTTCTAGATGGAGAGCAAAAGATCCTTGCACTCTAATGCCAAATACTTTCTGATTTCCAAACAGGAAAATGACAAATACCCATATACGAGACTGAACTAGGTGGTATTTCTCAAGTAGTACATACATGTTAAAAACACATAGAAAACACACAAAAATCTCTGTGAAGCTACTTCCTACTAGCATCCCAGATCATTTGCTTTTTTTAAATAGTTTTATTTGTAGTTGGCAATAAAATGTGGATCTACTGAAAAATGCCTTGAAATTGCTCAGACCTATTTTATATAAAGCAAGCAGGCAACATTAGAAAAAGTGGAAAATAATGTTTAACATTTGATTCTCTTGAAAATGCTTTCTGATTCTTTATTATCATTAACAAAAAAGGAGTAGGTGTATCAACAAAGTAAATTTGTGTAAACGGAGTCACACGCCAGAAAAATGAAAGAGTTGGAAGGAGTGACAATCTATGCATGAAACTGGAATGTGGTATCTAGTCAGAGATCAGTACTGTTTGTACTATATTTAACATAATAATAATTCTGAAAGTCAATTGAGTTTGAAAATGATACTAAATTAGATGTTGTGAATAATGAAGAGGATGGAGATTTAAATACTGAAACAGAATGAGATTTGAATAGGACAAATTAATGCCAATACAAGTAGGAAAATAATTAGAAACAGCAATAATGCTCAACACAGAAAAAGTGTTGTTAAATAAATTATTGGAGAGCAATGGGTTACAGCCTGAAAATGAACCTAGAGAGAATAGAAATGATGTTCATTTATACAAGCATTACACTTACAAATAGGGAAGAATTTAATGGTTTAAAGCATGCACAATCTGCATGGGAGTAAATTCAACATACTTTAAATCCACAGACTGAACTAAGTAAGTGGCATACAAAAAAAACAGGACTCTAATGCATTGGCTTGAAAAAAGAAAAAGAAAAAAAAAAATAAATTGCATTCACCAGCAAGGGACCAGGCTGAATTTAGGGCAGTTGTTTTCATATGGGAGAGAGCAAGAGAAGCATGGGTTCACAAATACAAATTGGGTGAGGACAGACCTAAGCTAATCCTACCCATGCTATTCCTAGACCTACGGATCCCTAAGCTGACTGGAAATGAGGCCACTGATAGGACCTCTGGAAAAAGTCTTGATTCTAATAGGGTGATTGGGGACACTCCTTTTCAATTCAGACATTTGTTCAAAGTCCCCATACCAAGATGCAGATGTTCTGAACTTTTGGTGTTGTCACAGAAAGTGGATAAAATCCTCTTATTCATAAACTGGATTGTTTAGCTAAGCTGTGGGAACTGTGACAGGAATATATAGGAGAAATAGACACCTTCCTAACAGAGGCAAGGCTACAAGGGAGGCAGAGGAGGCAGAGGACCTTTCAGGTCTCTCACACAGCTTTTATTTTTATTTTTATTTTTATTTTGACAAGCACCTTCTGCAGTTTTAGTCTGACATGTCTTTTACATCTTGGAGTATCACTGGCCTGTGCAAAAGACTCAGAGATCCTACTGCAGAGTATAGAAGAATGTAACATTGCCATGTCAATAATGTTTACCTACATCACTTCCTATCCTGACACTGTCCCAACTACATACCAATGATCCTAAAGTGGGATCCCCTTTACTGTATTGTGTAATTTTTCATTTATGCCCCATGGTATCGCCAAATTTCAACAGAAGTTGCGAAAAAAATAGTTTATTCTGGAAAATGGCTTTTAGTGTGAAGTCATCAATGTAGTATTTCCTCAAAGTTCCAAGAAATATGCAGACTGATCCCCTCATTTGCTGCAACTACTTTGCACTAGTCTGCTGGAAGATTTTCAAGGTAGTGTCTGTCCAACAGAAAATTGCAGGGATTTGTTTGGAATCCTCTGTTGACACAAATCTGATATAAAGGATTCTATTATACATCCCATTCCTCTGACTAGCATATGGTATGTGGCTGAAATTAAGGTGACAGATACAGCCTAGGCCACCTACACTGCTGGTTTGTCTTTTGATGAATTTTGAGTTAAATGGCCTATGATTAGGGTAACCAGATCTCTGACAGGCATCCACTGAAATGTAGAATCTTCATATTATCATCATATACATACACACAAAACAGTCATGTTCCCCAGTAAGATAAAGTAGTACCAAAACAGACTTCTCTGATCATCTCATTATGCAGTATAGTCAGTCTCTGAACTTTTCGTTCAGTCATGATTTAATGGGAGGAAAAGCAGTATGAGGGGAGAGAGAATTCATGTAGAGACCTCACATTGATGTTTCATTCTACAAGTGTAGTCTCTTTCAAAAGTCAAAGGTAAGGTTTTTGTTTGTTTGTTTGTTTTTCCCTCAATAGAACATGCATTGTTCACTGATATATCTGCAGAGACAAGGGAAGGAGGAAAAAAGAACCAAAAAGATATTTAGAAATATTGGGGAATTCTCTATTATTTTCAGTTTTGAATTCAAGGCTATACACTTTTACATATGCTTTCTATTTATTCTGTTTTAATTATATTATATATTAAATATATTTGTTACAAATATATTGAAGGAGTCAAAATCAGATTTGTATCAAAATTAAAACAAAAAATTAATTAATTAACTTTATTGATCATATGAGTAAAAAAAGTAAGTGGGGACATAAATTACTACCAGGAAGATTCAGATTGATCAAGAAAATCCCTTGAACAGAAAATCCTTCAGTCTTTCAAGCAGGCCAGGGGCCTGTTTGGGCCAGGATAACTTTCCATCTTCATCTCTGGCATCTTCATCAATAAAGATTTCTAAAAACAGGTTAAAGAAACACCTAGCAAATGTGACACAGAGTATAGCTGGTCCCATTTTCAAGTGCAGTGGGGGAACTAAATGTCTTCTTTGGTTCTTTTCTGAACTTAATTCTTTTTTTTTTTTTTTTTTTTTTTTAAAACTTTTTGGGGTTAAATTAAAAATTTTTTTTTTTTTTTTTATTTCTTTTTCTTATTCTTCAGAAATATACCAAATGTTGATAAATTTCATGTTGTTGTTTTTTTGTTGTTGTTGTTGTTTGGTTGGTTGGTTGGTTGTTGTTTTTTGTTTTTTCCCTCAAATTACCAAGAAGACAAATTAAAATGTGAAATAGTTACCAGCACTTAGAGGTACTGTCACACATATGTGGTTCTCTCATCATGTACCAACACACATCGTAAATAATGTAATCAAATACAACTATTTTAGGACAATTTCAGGGGAACACTATACACTGGAGAAGTGATCCTTATTGAGTGAAGGAGGGTACTTATTATATGATGATTACCTTATAGAAATTTATACTCAGAATATAACCAGGAAATTAAATAAACCAGACAAGTGGCTACACAGCAGCCAGAGTTTTGTTATGAAGTCAAGGAGCTAGAGAGACTGGTTGAGCTATCACCTCACAAAGCTAGGTTCCCTTTTCTGTGTCAGGGCAACCCAACAGAGCTGTTAACCAATAAATTCCCAGGGAAATCTTCTATCTTCACATGATGTCAGTAGAAACCACAACAGTGCCCTGCCACTTGGCCTCCATATGGGAAGTGTGGCTTCCTGAGCCAACAGATATATAACTTATGTGCATGACGCAAACAGAGAAAGCAAGAAAAGCTGACCTGTAGATGTTACAGGCAAACAAATACGCCTTCAAATAAGCTGAGGTTCTGAATCAACCTGATCCAAGGGATCCTGTCACTCTATATCAGGCCAAAAAAACAGAAGTGCTAAGTCTATAAAGTCTCATAACATAGAACTACTCCAGCAATGAAATGGTTACTCAGAGATCACAGTGCTCCTTCTCTTAAACATAAACTTGGTAACTCTGAAGTTCAGACCTAGTAATATCAGCCTAACAAACTACAGTCTCTCCAACTCAGCAAGCTCACAAAAATTTATCTGGCATCAGCTGAGGGAATAAAACATGTCTGATATCTCAGACATCATCTCTTCCTTAAAGGACTGTGTTTGCTGAGTAAGCTTCCCCTCCATCTTTTCCTTCTGAGGGAGCTGAATTCTCCCTTAATTCTATAGTTTTTCACTAGCTCATGACACCTCAGGAACCAGAGACAGATGCTAAAGTAGATGGTGCTCACCTTGAGGGTTTATGAGCACAAAGCATTCCCTTTAAGTCCCACAAACTAAACACACATGCACACACACACGAGTCAGTTTAATTAGTGAGCTATGGTTTCATGTTGGAAATGTATTTCTTCTGACTTTGGGAGCTTGCTCTCTGGTCTCTTTATGCAAGATAATGCATCCTTTTCCAAAATAAGACTGATAACTAAAGCTAAATCAGCTACTGCAAATAAGTAAAGTTCCTTGAGGTCCTGAGGAGATACGTAATCCATGCTCTCTTACTTTCGTCTTCTGTTGTTGTTCTTGTTGTTCAGTTATGCTACTATCATTTTACATAGCTCATGGGATTGGCACTGCAGAAAATTCACTAATTGTAAGTAGATGGAGATATTAGAAATGCATCACCTATTGCTTAAAATACATCAATGCAATTTTTCTGATGTTTATAGAAATGCCTAGCTGAACCTATATGATTATAACAGATCCAAGAATATGTATATATATGCATACTAAGATGGAATCATTCCTTCAGTAATAAAGAAATTTCATTTAAATCTGACTAAGAATGAACAAATTAGCAACAGATTAAGCATCTGGAACCTTTTAATTAATTTGACTAAACGTGCATGGTTATTAAGAAAAGATGTATTTTCTTATATTGGTATTTATGTCTAATATTTATTTCACCATAGATGAACATCATCAGGCAGCAGAAGAAACAGCCAAAGGAAAACAGTTTTCTTGTTTGCTCAATAAATTAACTATTTGTTCTGTATTCTAAACAAGGTAAATACTAGAACTTTGCTAATCCTGCCAGTTGGTCAACTGAACCCTGAAATATTGTTTATAAAATTTTGGAAGTGATACAGCACTGACAGGTTCAAAAGGAGACTAGTGAGCTCAGTGAACTCAAATTTTCAAAGGAACATAGCACTTAGGGGATGCCAGAGGCCTACCAAAGTATTTCAACTCCCACTTTACTACTACTACCCCCCAAAAATGGATCCTGACACATCTGAGATAGATGCTCTTCAGAGAAACTACACGAACTCCAACCACACCTACCTCTTTCCCTATCATCAGTAACTCCAGGGTGGCTAGGTGGCTATTCTACATGCAAAACAAGTTATTCAGAGATGCTATTCAGTATGGTTTGCTAACGTTTGAATCTAGAATATCCTCTGGGGACAATGAGTGGGTGGTATATTTCCTAGCAATTATAAAAGAAGCTGTCATGATTTCTAGCCCTGGGGATTTCTGCTACTCTAGAAATAACCCAGACACCATGAGGCACAGAATTTCTGGAGTCCACATTTTCCTGTTCTTGACTTACTCTTTACAGAGAGAAGGGAACTGCAGATATTTCTTCTGCCATTCATTTCACATGAAGACTTCTCTAGAACGATAAGCAAGCATCCAAGCAGTGATGCCTCCCAGAAAACCTACTGATAACTTTATGAACCTCATTACTTTCTTAGCATTTTTCTTCTGGTCCTATTTCTTCAAACATGCTATGTGGCCTCACATTAAAGAACATCCAGCATTCATCTCACTTTTCCCTATCAAATAGTAATTCTTTTGTGACATCATCTTCTGCCTTTCTTTATGAAGGTCTCTGTCTTTGTTATCTCTTTTGTCCATTATTTCTACTCTTCACAGAACCACAGAAACTCATTCCACCACAACACACAAGCATTCTACTGCTGTTTATTCTCACTGTGGCTCTACACATTTCCATGTTTTTCACCTGCTCTCTTCAAGCATTCATTTTAGACTGGAATCTCTCACTGAGAGTGAAGGTATTTTGACATGGATTTCTATAAAATGTTTTGTTTGTTTCCAAAGTCTCTATTACAATGAATCTTCATGATGGTAGCAAAACCTTTCTTCTCCTGTAAGCTGGTTGAGATCATAATGAGAAGAAAAAAGAAGATGTATCAAAGGGTCAATTTCAGTCTTAAAAAGTGATCAAAAGGTCTCTTCTGAAGAGGTGCCAATGAAAAGTTAAGCATCATAGGCATTTAAAGGTTAAGAAGAGCAAAAAGTTTTGTTTGTTTTCTCCAATGAAAAACAGCATTTCAGGAAAAGAAATAATAATAATAAATAAATAAATAAAAAGTAGGAGATATGTCCCAAATTAGGATGAAAAGCTAAAGTGTTTGTTTTCAAAAGTGTTTTTAATTACTGTGAATCATAAGTTTTACGTCAACAACTTAAAATATTTTGTTTTGAATTATTCTATTTTTAAAAAACCTTTAATATAAATTGCATTTTGAAAGAAAAAGACATTTAATAACAGCAGTTGGAAACTCCTCACTCTATAAAAGTTAAACTAAGATATTCCATTAAAATCAGAACATGTTTTACAAAAGAAAAAAAAAAATCTTCATTAAACAATATTTTCAAGTGGGGAGGGGTTTCAATTCAACAATTTTTTTGGAACAGCTCTGTTCTTAATGTTCACAGTACCAACAGGTGTCTATTGAAGAAAAATATAGGGGGATTTCTGAAGTTTTGTGTGAGTGTCATACTGTCAATGTTTATCATGCATGCTGTGTGGTGTTGTGTCAAATAACTGTAACTGGTAATGGTAAGATTCTGTATAGTACATATTTGCTGGCAGTGAAGACACAAAAAGTACGTCAGTTCATTTCACTTTGCAAATAAAGCTTGACAGAACTACACATTTTCTTGCATGCAGACATACTGTATTCAATGTGTTCCACCCACTTCAACAGATGCTGTCTAAACAAATAGTTCAAAATCAGATGAGAAACTGTGGAATACTGCATCCAAAGTAGTTTCTACCTGAATCCCTGGTCAAATCTCACTGGTGCAGCCAGTATTCACCATATACTTTCATGATTTGCAGATTTGTTAAAGACTGTCATGTCCCCAAAGGTCTCCCAAAGGTGGAAGCCCACAACTGCATTCATTTTCATGTTTTTATCTGGATGGAAATGTGATGATACATTAGGTAAATCTGTTCAATTGTGTCAAATGCTTCATAATGTGTTTACCTTGAAGAGACTGTTTGGTGAGCAGAAAAAGAGTAAGAAGAAGGGACAGAAAACTTTCAAAGACTTTCTCCCAGAATCACGTATGTGCAATGCCAATATACTGAGCAAAAAATCAGCCTTTGCAAATACAGACATATTTTCTCATAAAATGTTTCTCAATTTTTATCAGAATAAAAATGTAGCCTCTGCAATGGTACAGAAGCTGTCTGTAGTTGTATAACGAAGCTGGAGAAACACAGCAAAAAGCCAACCTCATACAATAGTAATGACCAAGACAAAATATTATGTTTTTATTATACCTACATTCATGTAGTCTTGGAATCACACATTTTCTTGAGTTGGAAGGGACCCCCAAGGATCACCGAGTCCAACTCCTGGATCCACATAGGACTACTTAAAAATCAGACCAAAGTCTTAAAGTGTCCAAATGCTTCTTGAATTTCAGAAGGCTTGTTTCCATGACCACTTGCTTGGGGAGCCTGTTCCACTGTCTGAACACCCTCTCAGAGAAGAACCTTTTCTTAATATCCAAACTGAACCACCCCTGTCACAGCTTCATGCTGTTCCTTTGGGTTCTGTCGCTCACCAGAGAGAAGAGATCAGCTTCTCTCCCTCTGAAGTGCAGAGCAAAGAACAATCACTTCCCTACACCAGCTAGTAATGCTTTGACTGATGCACCCCAGGATATGGTTGGCCCTTTTGGCTGCCAAGGCACACTGTTGTCTCATATTCAATTTGCTGTCAACCAGAACCTCTGAATTCCTTTCCATGTAGCTGCTCTCCAGCCTCTTGTAGCCAGTCTGTACATATATCCCGGTTTGCCCCACCTCAGGTGAATAATCCAGCATTTACTCTTGTTAAACTTCATGTGACTGGTGATTACCCAGCATTCTAGTCTGTCTGCAAGATTTCTCTGCAACGCCTCTGCACCCCTGCGGGAGTCAACAGCTTCTCCTAATTCAGTATCATCTGCAAGCTTACTTAGTATGCATTTGAGTCCTGTGTCCAGATCATTTATAAAAACATTAAAGAGAACTGGCCCCAGAATGGAGGCCTGAGGAACACCAGTTGTGGCTGGCCACCATCCTGATGCCCAATCCATCAGCCAACTATTCACCCACCATATTGTATAATTGTCTAGCTGTATGCTGGACATTTTGTGCAGAAGGACACTGTGAGAAACAGTATAAAAAGCTCTGCTGAAATCCAAAAAAAGATGACATCTACCACTTTCCTTTGGTCAACTAGATGGGTAACCTTGTCATAAAAGGAAATTAAATTCATTAAAATAATCCCTCATGAACTTTTGTTGGCTATGACCAATGATTGCACTGTCTTTCAAGTGTTGTTTAATAGCTCCCACCATAATCTTCTCTGTAATTTTACCAGGCAATGAAGTGAGACTGACCAACATATTAAGAAAAACAAAACCAAACAAAACAAAACAAAAACAAAAACAAAACAACAACAAAAAAACTTGCCAAATGTTTGCAATTACAGAGTGAAGGCACATATGATGATGAAGCTGATCAATAGATGAGTCAATCCATAACATGTGAATTCTGAGTCATAACACTGTTTTGAGAGAACTGGAACTCCTGTGCTTAACTTCAGTTGTTTCAAATTGGTATCTGTTTCATGTAGTACACAATAGTTAAAAATTCAACCGTTAATGCAATTGAGCTCAATTTTAATTGAACTCAGAGTGTCCTGGATGTTCAGTAGGTCATTCAAGATAAAATCGTGTTCAGTCGCAATCATTGATACAGCTCATAAGGAACAGCTTGAAGCAAATTCAAGATATGCAGGGCCACATCATACTATTCCATACACAGATATGCAGAATACTCCATTGTGTCTCAACCATGTTTCTTTCCATACATGACAGTCCAGAAAAGTATAAAGACACAGCAATTCATTTGGCTGATGCTTTCATTCTCTGGCATACTTACTGTCAGATCCTGTTACAGTCTGTGGGATTTGGATTCCTAGTGAATTCCCTGCATACGAGAGGATTTACACTTTGCCTATTTCCAGTTCACCATTTGGCCATTATGTAGAGAGATAATTGCAGAATAATACTATCAATCTGAAAACATCTACTTGATTCACCAAGTGATAAAATGAGGGAAAATGACCTCAACTTGTGCCAGGGGAGGTTTAGGTTGGGTATTAGGAGAAATTTCTTTACTGAAAGAGTTGTGCAGCATTATAATAGGTTTCCCAGATAAGTAGTTCAGTCACCATCCCTGGAGGTCTTCAAGAAACATGTAGATTTGGAATTTAGTAGCATGGCTTAGTGGTAGAATTTAGTACTAGCTTAAAGATTAGACTAGATAATCTTAGAGGTCTTTTCCAACCTGAATGATTCTATGATTCTATGACATTTTTATGTTTGCAGAGTTAGCAGAATCTGTAGCCTAAAATAACAATTAGCCCTCTGAAAAACCTCTGCTGCAGATCTTGTACGCATCATAATAATTGATACATTTCATGATCTTTTGGAAAAAGGACTAGCATATCTAGTCTGAAACAAATTTTTAGTCCAAACAATAGTTTGAAACAATTGAATTAATAAAGAAATGTACCCTGTGCCTAATGCTTGACAGAGGGAAGGTAGAGTCAGCAAAACACTAATTCTAATAAATCTTTTTTCACAGTGTAAGCTAGTTGCTCGTCAATCTGCAAAATCATTGCATTTCTCAATTGTATTAGATTTGCTTTTGCTTCTTGCATAAAGGGTTATGAAAAAGCTGAGTCTTAAGGCACAAGTCAAAGAACTGAGCTGTTTAACACCTCTGCAGAAGTATTTTCAGTAGACAAAGAAACATGCAGAGTGCTTGAGCACAGAAGCAGTTTCCACAGCATCATTACGTATTGGCGAAGAGGGAAGAAACTGATAAGAGGTTTGCCCTTATAAAGAGATGACCAGGATAAGGTCATTACACTGAAGTATAACTAAGCAAACACCAGATAGTTTTTCACAGCTCTTATCAGCTACAGGCAGGAGTTCTCTGAGTCAGTTAAGTATGGTTTTAGAAGAATCTGAAATGAGAACAGCAAGAAAGACCAGCATCTGATACAGAAATGTATTCAAAAATGCAAGTTTTCAAAAACGTCAAGTCATTTTTCCAAAACACTGATTTTTGGTTTACTTTCTTTCTAGGACTGAGTCTTCACTATCTTCTGCATTTTCTACCACATCAGGATATCTAGAAAGGACCAATTTAGCAAAACGACGTGATATTTCTTAGCTATTCACATATCTTCAGGAAATAAGGTTTTGAAAAGTATTAGATATCCATAGGTATGTAATAAACCCTCAAGAGTTCATATGCCTGTTAACTTATTTGAGGATTTTAAAGATACTTATCCTTCATGGACAGGAGATTAGAATTTTCTTTGGGTCCTGTGATGCTGCTGACACAGCAGCTCACTTCACTGCAGTGGCTTTAACAATGTAGGTCAGTGCTACTGGTGACAGCACTGAAATATCCAATATACTGCTCTCTTCATTCAAGGCTTGAAAATAGGCTACAACAGTTATAGGTGGCTAAGTTAACAGGAAAGGAGTCAGGCCACTGGAATACATTGTTTCCAAACTGAACTCTTGAATGGAAAATTATCTTTGTCAATGTGTATTTCACTGTTGTACTGGTGTTACTGGGCTCTGTGTTGCAGTTTGATTTTTTTGTATATGTTTCAGATAATACTATTGAAACGCTATTTTACCAACTACAGAGCTTGGCCTAATAAGATGGTCCTTAAAGAGATGAACTGTAGAGTAACTCACACTGAGGTCCCTTGCACTGCAGAAATACAAATATATTTGTCCCCTAACATCAGAGTTGAAGAACAAGGAAAGTTTCATTCTACTTATTGTCTTTTACCCTACATTCACACACTTAGGCAAAACAGAAAATAACTCACAAAGTGCTGGAACTCTAGATACTTTGATCTCCAGTTTAATACTGAGATTAGTATGTGCTCCTGGACAATGGGAAAAGGCTTCTGTCACATCCCCACACCCGGGCACAAGGGCAACACTGCAGTTATAAACACACATCAATTCATTCTGAATATGCTCACCCTTACTACTTTAATAAGTGTAAACAGCACACCAGAAATTAAATTTATTGTCTAACATTCCTTTCCTGGTTATAAATAAATAAATAAAAATCTGGGCCATGCAGTGAGCTGTTTTCTCTATATTGTTTTCCATTTTGCAAAAGGGTGCTCTCAAAATCCTTTTTATCTTTGTTACTGCAAGAGCCAACTAGTCTGAATAAAGCATCTACAATTGGTTTACATATTCTTTGTAAATATATAACAGCAACAACAACAACAACAAGAATAGAAATTTTCTTTTGGCATTTTTGCATGTAATTTTCTTGCCAAGCTGTAAAATTTAATAATATACATTTAGTTTTTAAATGTTCAGGGCTTGGAGGAAATTTCAATTATTCCAAGTTATCATAAGCAGAAGCTTGGGTGGCCAAGCACTGAAACTGAGCTGAACACTCTTGAATGTAGAGTTAGACTTGGTCAGTGCTTCTACTTGAGTATTTGAAAGTATTACTGAAAGTGAAAACATAATTATAACTGGAATATAAGATGCCACTTGTTTTCTTTTTGTTGTTTCTGTTTTGTTTATGTTTGTTTGTTTTTCAAACCTACTTTATTATGCTTGGAAAAATAATTAAAAATAAAGCTCCTTATATTCTTCTTTAGAGCACATGTATATATATTCTTATGCTGACAGGATGGGGAAACACCTCTAACAACAAAACTGTTTCTGACCCTTGACATTCCATTGTATTGATTATAAATGAAGAGAAGAAAATAGTGATTCTCCCCTAAGAACAACACCATGTGGAAAGAGGCAGGAAAAGCATCTCTCTGATAAAAGGGATGGAACATCAAATTAACAGTTACCTAAAACAGAAATCTCTCAGTGTAACAGTGACTGCAAAGAGCAGCTTAATGGTACCAGAAATCTCAGTGTGACAGTTCACATGTGATACTTGCTATGAAAACTTTGAGAATCTGTCATTTGGTATAATGCACATCAGACAATGATAATTTTCTTCCCAAATGAGGAGGTAAAGCCCACAGAATACTCTCCAGCAGAATCACTCTTTACAACAGTAGTATCACATCAAAATGTAACTTATTCAGGACTTCCTGCTGCCCTATGGAGATCTATCTGATCTAATGCTGTAGCCACAAAAACACTTGCAATATAAAGCAATCATTAACATGAGACTTCTTATGAGAGATCTGCAAGATCTGCTCTTTGTAAAATCATTTTTCTCTTACAATGAGGGGAGTAGCATGATTTCATGACACAGAATTAGTGTCAATGAAAATAAAAAATCTATCACTGTAATTGCTAACATTTTACTGTGTTGTGTAAATTAATTGAGATTGTATCATTATCCTGCAGAAATGCAGACATATGCTAATATCTCTCATATTACATATACATACTCCTTGACTTCCTTCAGTGTGATTGAAGAGAACAAAAGAAGACACTCATTTAAAAACAGATCCTGGTATGAAAAAGATACAAGGAACTACCAGTCTGAGGGCTGTAATCTCCTGGCTAAGCATACTAATCCTGGTAAAAGTAACCAAACTTATTTACTTATATTGTAAGAACACGAAAAAAAAAAGCATATTTGACACACAATAAAATGAAATAAAAATGAAGCACAGTACCTTGCTGGAAAAAACAAAAACAAACAAACAAAAAAAAGTACTGAAAATAAACTAGTCAGAATTTATGGAATAACCTTTTATAGGAGGAATCACAAAATCACAAAATCCTCTGCACAGCAGAGTGGTATTACTCTGCCTAAATAATATAAAAGAAGCTTAATTATAAGTTAGTTATTTGAGTCTCATGTGTCTTCTATCTTAATTTAATTCTTTAAGAAAAAAATATTTAAGTGATACAATTTTATAACTTTTTAGAATTATGGGTGAAAATCTCGTACCTATCTAGTAGAAAATTACTGACAATCTGCATTTGGCAAATGACAGCAAATGAGACCCAAATATAAAATGTCACTAAAGCATGTGTATCCAAAACATCTTCTGTGGAACTTTGGATTGCTAACTCTAATTTGACTGGATTTTTATCACTGAGATAGCTAATATGGTCGACATTAGTTTAATTAAAAAAAAAATATATATATATATATTTTATTCAATATATTGAACAAAAATATTCAAGATTTTGGAAAATATGCTAGAAACAAGAGATCAAAATCTAAAAGTGTTCATTCTCCTATGTATAAAAAAAGTCTGGAAAATCAGAATTCATGTTTTTCATTTGCTTTTGACATTTTATAATTTAAACCCTTCCCTCAGAACATGAAAACCACAGAACATAAGGCATAAAGTATAATGTTCATATGTGAAAGAAACCTTCAATATTTATTAAGAATTTTATGTGGCTTGCTTTATTATTCATTTATATATATATATATATATATATATATATTGCAACATACACAGTGGGTTTGATTTCAGTAACACACATGTAAATTAGAAGGACTTTCCGTCAATCTTTATGAATTACTCCACGTTTATACTACTTTAAAAGAGATCAAGGTCTTGTTCAGATATGATGGGTTATATCATTCAGGAACAGGGTATAACTATTGGAATAACTACAGTTTGTATGCATATATATTATCTATGATGACAGGAACCTGAAGTTTCAGTAAAGAAAAAATGTTCCTCACTTATTTCTAATCTTCATTACTACTAAAGTTTGTGTTCAGTGGAGAACTCAGCAGCGGACTGATCATGTTTGGGAGAAGCAGAAGGAAGCTGATAGTGTGCACAAAACACTTAAGCAGAAACATAAATATTTGCCTATGTGTAAAATACAAATTGTTGTAGCAGCAGGGATCTGGAGGCTGTATCTATATCCAGATCAGCACATGTAAGTACAAGTTGTACAAATAACTTATTTTCATCTTCTTCCTGATAATGAAAAAATATGTGTAAGCTTATTAGTAGCTATTTCTATGATAAATTAGATTTTGCATGAAAGAGTTTTGTGGTATTAAAATGATTGTCCAGAGAAATTTGACACAAATTTATTATGACTTTCACCATAACAAAGACAATACATTTTTTCTAGATATGGGATTTGCCTAATATTCCTCCTACTTCCATCTCCATGTCTTTGCTGTTAAATACACAATAACACAAGTAAATTAGAGCAGTACAAAAGTACTGTTGCTTTTGAAAACAACTCCTAGTATTTGCACCTGACTACATATTTGTCATTTGGGGCTAATTTCTACCTTGTGTTTCAATCTTTCTATCATCACGCCTAGCTATAAGCCAATTTCATGTTATTCTTTCCTCTGCTACAATTGTTATGCACATCTCCACGTGTAAGCTTTATGATTCCCATGGCTATGGCTTCCTCAAGTCCCTACACTTTAAATCATAAACTTATACAGAAAGTTATTTTTAGAAATCTCTTGAAGCAGACAGAAACCTATTAACAGGTAAAAATTTACCAAGCAAGGCTTAAAGGCGCTCTTCCATTTACATTTTCCATTGAAATTCCTGTGTTCAGTGGTCATGGACACATGGAAATACCTAAGTAGCTCTATGTATTCAAACAGCACTGTACCATATCATACAGATTCCTGTCTTATAAGTAGCACCAAAGGCACCTGGGATCTCTTTTCAGCTTCTACTTCAAGTTTTCTGCAGATTTACTCTTTTATTCCAGATAGAAATGCAAGTAATAGTCATTCATTAACATTTAGAAAGGTCTTAAAATCTTCCCATAAATACAGAATTAACATTTGTCATGTCAAGCAGGGCTCCTCTACAGTTCTATACAGCATTAATGGTTTTATTTCTTTTTCCCAGCCAGTGTTGGATGTAGGGGAAATATTTTATTTATTTATTTATTTATTATTTTTTCTCAAGGAAAATCTGACTAAGGAGAGATATGCAAGACAAATCTTAGCAGCATGGTCACGGAGCAATTCCATAAACCCTATCATTTTGGTAGCCTGAAGAGAATTATAAACGGCGTAGAAGCAAAGCAAGCTCTCTTCTCTGCATCAAATAAGTGGAAGAACACCACTGCTTACATTCCCACGGATATCCATAACAGATAAACCGGAAAACACCACAGCACATGGGAAAAACACCAAAATATTTCTTTCATATTGAGCCATCTGAAAAGCCTCTTAAGATACAGCAGCCCCAACTGTAAACTACATGTGCCTGACTGCTTATCAGAAACATGCTACCCTCAGCTTACAAGGCATGGCAAAAACTAGACATAACGGATAGTGGTAAAAATCACCTCTACTTTTTCATACTCTTAATGGTGTTGATAAAAAATATTATTTTTTGTTTCACTTCAAAAAAATTTTTTAGCCTTCAAAAAAAGGGTGAAATCCACTTCTGTACACAGACTCCTCTGGTATCTCTGTTCATGTCCTCCACGTTTTGCTGTGGAGGACAAAAGAGATTTGACAATTATATTTTATTTAAATACACGAGAGGAAGACAACAACAACAAAGCCCAACAAATCAGCAGAGTATAATATAACTAAAAGAGTGCTACCAATGTGGTGCTTTTGCCAGTGTAAATACTTCAAACTATGGTGACCTCCACAGTTTTTATCTGTGCCATACCACTCAAAAGTGCTGTCCACATTTGTATTGTAGAACAGTATTTTCCCCAGGATAATCTTAGCTCAATTTTATATAGGTAAATCTACATCCTCTATACTCAGAGTTCACATTATAGCCAGTAGAAGAAAATACTGCCCTTTCAATATCAAGAAATTCCACAGTGTAAAATAGATGAGTTGAACCTGAACACTAACATGTTAGCCAATTACTTTCATCACCTTGGCAGCAATATCTGAAAAAAAAAAAAAAAAAGTATTATTATTTAATATTAATACCATGTTAACAACCATTGTAGTTGTCTTCTCAGCTAGCTGGCATATAAGGTGTTAGGTAAGAAGTGAGGGCATTTTTGTGAATTCAGTCATAAAACTTTTTCCTAGCCAAAATGTTCAGTTGATATGGAAAATAATTTGGGACCTTTTGGCAAATGTTTATTTACATAAGATACAAAATCACCTAGCTTTCTTGTAGTCTTCACAATAAGTATGCCTAGAGTCTGAAATATTTAAGCAAATACTTGAAGCAAAAGTTCCAACATTAAATTGTACTGTTAATATGAGATTAAATAAATGTTTGCAGCATATAAATATGAAAGCCAGTTCACTACACGACCATAAAGATAATGCAATTGTTTTGCATTGAGCTACAAGTGACAGAAGACTTGTGACAGAAAGAAGAGAAGAAAGAGAAGAAAAGAAAGACAGAAAGAGAAGGCAAAGTTACTGATTGCCTTCTTTGTCTCTGTCTATAATCCCAGAGGCTCTCCTTAGGAGCCCCATACCCCTGAGGCCCCAGACAAAGTCAGAATAAAGGAGGAGTTTGCCTTGGTTGATAAGAGCTGGGCTAAGGACTGATTAAGCAAGCTGGACAACCACAAGTCCACGGGTCTTGATGGGATGCATCTGTGGGTGCTGAGGGAGCTGGCGGAAGTCATTGCTAGACCACTCTCCATCATCTTTGGTAAGTCATGGGCATCGGGAGAGGTGTCTGAGGACTAAAGGAAAGAAAACATCACTCCATTCTTCAAAAAGGGCAGGGAAGAGGACCCGGGTAACTATAGACCATTCAGCCTCACCTCCAGCCCTGGTAAAGGGATGGAACAACTTATCCTTGGCATTGTCTGTAGTCAAATCAAGGATAAAATGGTCATTAGGGGCAGTCAACGTGGCTTCACCAAGGGGAAGTCATGCTTGACCAACCTGATAGCCTTTTATGAGTATATAACCAGGTGGATCCATAATGGAAAGGCAGTGGATGTAGTGTATCTTGATTTCAGTAAAGCCTCCGACACCATCTCCCACAGCATCCCTGCAGCTAAACTGAGAAAGTGTGGTCTGGATGACCAGGTAGTGAGGTGGACTGTAAACTGGCTGGAGGGAAGAAGCCAGAGGGTTGTGGTTAATGGGACGGTGTCGAGTTGGAGTCCTGTATCTAGTGGAGTCCTTCAAGGGTTGGTACTGGGATCAGCATTGTCTAATATATTCATCAGTGACTTGGATGAGGGAATCGTCAGCAAGTTTGCTGATGACACTAAACTGGGAGGGGTGTCTGAAACACTGGAAGGCTGTGCTGCCATCCAGCAGGACTAGACAGGCTGGAGAATTTGTCAAGGAGAAATTTAATGAAATATAATGAGGGCAAATGTAGAGTCCTGCATCTGGGCAAGAACAGCCCCAGACACCAGTATAAGTTGGGGACTGCCTTGCTGAAGAGCAGTGAAGAGGAGAGGGACCTGGGGTCCTGATGGATAGCTGGATGACCATGAGCCAGCACTGTGCCCTTGTGACCAAGAAGGCCAATGGCATCCTGGGGTGTATCAGAAGTGGTGCAGTTAGTAGGTCGAGAGAGGTTCTCCTCCCCCTCTACTCTGCCCTAGTGAGACCACATCTAGAATATTATGTCCAGTTTTGGGCCCCTCCCACACCTAGAATATTGTGTCCAGTTTTGGGCCCCTCAGTTCAAGGACAGGGAACTGTTTGAGAGAGTCCAGCACAGAGCCACGAGGATGATTAATGGAGTGGGGCATCTTCTTTACGAGGAAAGGCTAAGGAAGATGTGTCTCTAACTTGGAGGAGACTGAGGGGTGACCTTATTAATGTCTATAAATATGTAAAGGGCAAGTGTCAGGAGGATGGAGCCAGGCTATTCTCGGTGACACCCAATGATAGGACAAGGGACAATGGGTGTAAGCTGGAACGTAGGAGGTTCTGCTTAAATATGAAACAAAACTTTTTCACAGTGAGTGTGACAGAACATTGGAAAAGGCTGCCCAGGGGGGTTGTGGAGTCTCCTTCTCTGGAGACTTCCAAAACCCACCTGGACGCATTCCTGTGTGACATGATTTAGGTGTTCTTGCTCCAGCAGGGGATTGAACTAGATGATCTTTTAAGGTCCCTTCCAATCCCTAACATTCTGTGATTCTGTAATTCTGTGATACAACTGAGATGCACTGAATGTTCCAACAAAAGTTCATTAGTAACAATATTATATTTTTTTGTCACATATTCAGCTTTAATGATTATTAAATAAGTATTTAATTATTCAGGCTTAGAATACAGTATAAACCAAGTTTACTTTAAATTTCTGGGTCCTTGGTACAGTCTGAGCATGTGTTACACAGCCATTCAGTGACAGGATGTTAATGCTACAAACATTATCATGCATTAACGCTGTCTAACTTTTCCAACAGTAGCATCATCTAAGGAAGATTTCAGTACAGAAATGGAAAACAAGACTCATTAAGTCATTATATATTGTTTGGCTTTTTCACTTGTGCAATCTAAGTGGAATATGATCCTTACAAACTTGTTAATTGATGTCCAGTTAGAAAAGAAGTTAATTACGCTCTTTAAGATAATTAATTGCCAAAACATTTTTTACAAAAACAGCTTTGAACATATAGGCATAAAAAACTGGTAAGTTACACCATTTATTCTAAAAACTTCCTCATTCTCAGAAACAGCCCTATAAATGAAGGCCATTCAGTAAAAATCTTACTTCAGCAATTTTTTTAAGGAAAAACTGAAATCAATACATTTGAAATCAAATATATATTGATTTTGAAATTTTTCTCTTCAAAAATAAACTGGCTCAATAAATTACATGAACCTCTCTGGAGTCTTGACACAATCTTTAAAACTGTCAGATCTAATTCCTTCAATATTAGGTTAATTTTACTGCTGTGATTAGTGTCCAGTTAGAAAGATTACTCCTGATAGAAGTATGCACATGCAGGATCCTTTTGAAAATATTCACATTTTACTGTTCTTTCTTCTTCATAAGCAGTTTTAGAAGAAAATCTTTAACAGTTATGGCAGCTGTACTATCACTGTCTCTAACAACCTGATTGCAAGTCAGGTGAAATGAAATACCTCACACTTAATAGACTTTCACTACAGAGTAATTCCTACAGAGTAATTACCCTACTAATTAGGGTAAAGACAGTAATTTCTAATATATAGATAATGTTGGTTTTAATAACATAAAATCTATTTATAAATAGCTAAATTTATTAATGTGGTAAATACAGATTCTGTGTGTCTACTTTCTAGAATAAAGCTTTCTATAAGGTGCTCTCATAACAGGAACTTTCCTTCCAAGCTTTCTATTTGTAGTTCTCCCTTTGACTTCTGTAAGGTTTCTGGAAAAAGGAATAGCATAATCAAGCCCTTGACCTAATTTAGTAAAATCCTGATGATATACAACCTAATTAACGAATACCTCTCCATCTCGTAAGAGCTTTTTACACTCACTATAAAACATATGCTTCCTCACCACATAAAACTTACTCTATGCATTGCTGTCTGTCAGTATAAAGTACTGATGTTAGAAATGAGAATGGGGTAATTAAATCTACAAGCTATTGCTGATTTAATCATGAAAAGATAATGCTAATTGACCCAAGAACTTTTAGAGTAACATCCAGTCATGCTATTAGCTACACTGTGAAAACCACAGCAATATTGTAATATGTCATTTTTTAAAACCAGGATCTTCCTCATTTGCTGGTACAGTACTTCCCTCAAGTGGTAAATGTATTTCTTCCTGTTTTGAAGTTTTCTGTATGAAACCAAAGCTTCCCAGGTTTACCGAAGCAGTAAAAATGCATTCTTTGTTTCCTAACCATCTGGGATTCTACATTATTATAGATCCAAGATGTTTTTTTTCCTGATGGTCTATGTTGCAAGTGTTTTGTTTCAGATGTGAGGCTTTTTAATTGTCAACCACAGTCCAATTACAATTAAATTATCATCACATCTCTTTTAGATATATATGGCAAATTTCAGAACACAACAACCCTGCTTCTGTTAAGCTAAACTGCACAAGAGGCATCTCTTCAGTTCTGTCATGAACCTTAGATTCATGCCTCAACTCACCTCTGGGCTAGAATACACCTTCCAGGTAGAAAACTTCTGGGAACCTAAATTCTGACTGGATCATCTAGCTAGAGTTCTGTAAGTTCATGATAGATAAAGCCCTGTTCAAGTGGATAGATAAATAAATGAAAGAAAATTTACTTAAGAGTTAAGCTCTGCATAGTTGGAAATTTGAGATTTTTGATGTTGATAGTCTCCACTTTCACCTACTATCTTACATTTTTCCATGTTGTCAGCCAGACCGCTTTTGCACCTTGAAGAACCAGACAGGTACAGAATCATAGAATCATAGAACAGTCCAGGTTGGAAGGGACCTTGAAAGATCATCTGATGCAGCCTTCTGTGGGAAAAGGGAGCCTAGATGTGATTATCTACCATCCTGTCCAATTGCATATCAAAGACCTACAGTAATGAGATTCTACGATGTCCCCGGGCTGTTTTTTCCACTGATTGTTTTCACTGTAAAAACATTATTTCTTAAATCGAAACAAAACCCCTTCTGGTACATCTTCTACTCTTTGCCCTTTGTCTTCTCCATGTGGCTCCTTCTGAAGAGAGAGCCTTTGTCTTCTTTGTAGACACCCTTTAAGTACTGGAATACTGTGATGAGGTCCCCTCTGAGCCTTCTCTTCTCTGGGGTAAAAATAATATATCTCCTTCACTTTTTCCTTACAGGGCATGTTCTCCAGCCCTTTGATCATCTTCATGACCCTCCTTTGGACCCTCTCCACTCTGTCCACATCTTTTTTGAATTGTTGGCACCATAAATGGACACAGTACTCCATGTGCAGCCTTACAGGTGCTAAGTAGAGTGGGATGATCACATCTGCCTTTCTGCTAGTAATGTCTCTACAGATGCAATCCAGGATATGATTTGCCTTTATTACTGCAGCAGCGCACTGCTGACACATATTCAGCTTGTTGTCCACCTAGATTCCCATGTTCCTTTCAGCAAGGTTGCTCTCCAGTCACATAGATCCTAGCCTGCAATGGGCTCTTTGGTTATATCATCTCACATGCTGGACTTTCCTCTTGTGTTTACTAAGCTTTGTACAGTTCTTGCTTGCCCATTCTTCCAGTCTGTATAGATCTCTATCCTTTCTGATATGTCCACCTTACCACTGAGTTTAGTGTCATTAATAAACTTGGTGAGGGTGCTTTCAATTCCATCATCAAGACCACTAGTGAAGATGTTGAACAGCATGGGGCCCAGTGTTGATCCCTGGAGAATCCCATTTGTGATAAACTGCCAGCCTGAGTAAAAACCACTAATCACTACTCTCTGAATATGGCCTGTTAGCCAAATTCCTACCTACTAATATCACTCAGAACGTATTTTCTCTCTTGGAGACTATCCTGGGCAAAAGCATTCTTAAATGCTTCCACAACCCCATTTATAAATCTCTTAAACTTGTTTCCTCTTGTGAGGACTGGGTTTTTCCACTGTTTTATAACCAAATGGACTTGTGCAGGGGAAAAATTCTATTACCATAACACCAATGTGCATTTGCTTTACATATTTATACCTGTAAAAACAGAGGTATAAGATGACAGAAAAGTGTGTTTCTAAGCCCTGTTCATCCACATAAAGTTTCCTTCAATAGGTCAGAGATTTTTCTAGAGAGAGAGATCTTTCTTTCTTATAATGAATGTAAACTCTACCAGTAATCTTCACCTGGAACTCCACCAGTAACTTCCATTCCATCTATAATGCAGTCACACACATTACAGTTTGTGTGGGCTGTTCAATATTGTAATTTGACACTCAGCATCATATGAAATTCAATGAAATGATTCTTTTCAAACTTTCTTTGCTTCTAAAGGTTTCTAATATACCAAATAAGTCAGACATAATCTACCTATGTTAAGATAATGAATTGTTTTGTCCCTTTTCTCTTTGCACCTCCATATATTTAACTATTAACTTTTAAATTTGCTTTGCATCTGGGTATAACACTCAAACAGTGTTCAAATGATGATGACATCCTGAGTAATTCCTGACACCCTCATATGTGTCTGTGTGTGTATGTCAAGAGAGTGAGAAGAGAGAGGTGGTAACTACTGTGCAATATGACCTAATTTTGACAGAGCTATTAAAAATACTTTTTACAGGTTTTTTTTTTAAAATTTGTTTTTTTTTTTTTTTTTTTTTTTTTTCTGACTGCATAAAACTCTTTGAGCTTCTTTAGCTTCCTCAGTTGTATAATTTCCATTTCGTCCTTTAGCAGCTGACCTGTGTTTTCTTCCAACTCAATTTGTGCACAGCCAAGGTTAAATATCACAGTATCTATATATATCCCACAGTATCTCTTTAGTCAAAATGTGCAGATATCAAATCGGTAGGTAAACAATAAGGTGGATGAAATATAGTTTGAGTTGGTAGCACAAAAGGTTGGGATCAGTAGTACAAAGTATAACTGGAAGAAGTTTCCTTCAAAGGCTGATACTTGGGCAAATACTGTTAATTATATTTATTAACATCCTGGATGCTGGTAGTCTAAGCAAGTTTAAAGATTGTATCAACTAGGAGAAAGTGATTCACAAACTGGGGAGTGGGGCTACTATTCAGAAGGTCTCAGCAGACTGGAGTAACACATAAATAGAAACTCATGAAATTCATCAAAGGAATAAACAAAATAATAAGGAATAAAAAATAAACAAATAAAAATAAAAAACAAACAAAATAGAACAAAAATAAATAATAATAATTTAAAAAAATATATTTATAAAAAAATAAAATAAAAAGGAATTAACGGTCTACAACTTCCTCATGAGGGGGAGTGGAGAGGCAGGCGCTGACCTGTTCTCTGTAATCACCAATGATAGGACCCACAGGAATGGGGTTAAGCTGAGGCAGGGTTAAGCTGAAGTTTAGGCTGGACATCAGGAAGAGGGTCTTCATGAAGAGGGTGGTTACACACTGGAACAGGCTCCCCAGGGAAGTAGTCACTGCACCAAGCCTTTCTGAATTTAAGAAGTGATTGGACAGTGCATTTAGTCACATGGTCTAAACTTTTGGGTAGACCTGTGAGGTGTGAGGAGTTGGACTTGATGATCCTTATAGGTCCCTTCCAACTCGGGATATTCTGTGATTCTATGATTCTATGAAAATCCTGTACTTGGATGGAATGCAGTGGTACAACTTGTGGTCCAAGTAGATAGAAAACAGTTTTGGCAAAAATGATCTAGTAGTCCCCCAAGACAACAGTTTGAACACAATTCAGGAGCACACCCTTTCAATGAAGAAAGCCAACAACATAATGGGCTGCATTAGCAACAAAATGGCCAGCAGGTCAAGGAAAACAATTCTCCCACTCTATTTAGCTCTTCTGAGAGCATCTAAAGAACATATAAAAACATATATAAATGTATATTTTATTTATGTATATGTATAAACATATAAAATATATTTAACACATTAATATCAGGTTTTGGACTCCTCAGTACAAGAAAAACATTTATTTATTGAGATAAATTGAGCAGAAAACTATCAAGACAGTCATGGGGATGTAGTTCATACGTAGAAAGAAAGGCTAAAAGAAATAGACTTGTTCAGTCTTAAGAAGAAAAGGCTAAAGATGTTATTGCTGTAGACAAATGCCTAGTAGGAGGGTATAGAGAAGACACAGCCAGAATTATCTTTGAGGTGCAGAGTGATATGCTGAAAAGCAACAGTCACAAGTTTCAACAAGGGAAATTCCAATCAGATACCAGAGATCAGAGAAAAACTTTTCACAATTAGGTCAGCCAAACATTAGAGAGATTTCAGTGTGAAATCTCAGGCTGTGAAATCTCCATCCTTGGAGACTTTCAAAACTTGACTGAACAAAGCCTTAAGCAGTTTATTCTAGTTTCTGACTTGTTTTGAGAAGAAGACTGGAAGATTCCCAGACATCCAGCCTAACCTATATCATTCTACAACTTTTGTAATTAATTTTAGTACCATAACTGTATTATCTTTAGTAGCAGCCCCACTGATCTGTTACCCCACCTCCTCATTACTTTTTCTTCTCTGTATATGTGCACATACAAATTGCTTTATAGTTTCTCTATAAAGGTAAGTTTCTCTATAAAGTTATCGATATATATAGTATACTATATACTATATACTATAGATAGATAGATAGATAGATAGATAGATAGATACTATATAGTATATAGTAAGTTTCTGTATAAAGTTATAGTTTCTCTATAAAGGTAAACAAAATCCTTCAAGCCACTGTGAAGCTGATAGGCCTTGCTATTATCCCCAGGTTTTGCTGTAAATTCTCATTGGTGTGATTTACCTCTTTGTAAAACATTCTTTTTTTTTTCATTCATTAAAAGGCCAACATGCACAGAGAAACTTTTTTGCAAAATACCAAACCAATCCATTTCATCTTAGGAGTGTTATGTAGCACCTGCTTGGCCTATTTCATCTATAGTTTGATGTCAGCAGATAAAATTTAATATACCAAAAGCAAAATCTAACAGCTAATAATCTCAAAAGCGAAAAACAAAACAAAACAAAACAAAAAATGAAAACAACAACAAAAGTAGGTTTATTGGTTTATTTTATTTGCTGAATTATTACTTGAATATTATTATGGTGGTGCATTGATTTGAAATATTCTGAAATCTTCGTTACTAGTTCTCCACCAGAAGAGAATAGGAGCATCAATCTCCAAGGCCAAACAAATCAGAACAAAAGAAGCAGAGCACCGTAGCTGAGAGAGAGGATGAATATTCTTTATACTATGCATTTAAAAACTAGCAGAAAGAAGACAACATTGAAAGAAGACAACATAAATCCTGCTCTGAGGAACCATCAAAAAGACAAATCCACAAAGAAGACTGTATTTTAGGTGTGATATATTCTTCCTGCAAACATACTCAAAAAATTCAAGACACAAGAGAACACCATGAAAGATTTGTTATTTTTTTGTTTTGTTTTTAAATCTGAATTCTCTTTAGCTGAGTCATCTATAACAACAGATTCTCCTGACAAAGATGCATAATCACAGACAAAAGAAGAGAAGGAATTAAGAATTTTTATGTCACAAAGCCTATATTTTTTACTCCCATTGTTGCTGCCACTTGAAGGCCAAAGAGCCCTCAAGTCTGGAATAAGCAATACTGTGGCCTAAATGTCACAGAATCACAGAATCACAGAATTTCTAGGTTGGAAGAGACCT
>NC_048893.1:77042149-77085313 GCF_011077185.1 Oxyura jamaicensis | reverse complement strand
AGGAAGGAAGGAAGGAAGGAAGGAAGGAAGGAAGGAAGGAAGGAAGGAACCTGGCTAAGAGGGAGCAAAGAGGGAGTTACTGCAGAGAAGAAAACAGATGCAAGAACTGAATTAGCTGTGTAGACCCAGAATTTTGGAAAAAAATATAAAATAAAATATTTGCCTGTCGGGAGGATGACTTGTAGCACGTTGACAGAAAAACAGAAGTGAAGCTGAATTTTTGATACAGCATTTATAACACAGTCCAACTGATACTTGAAATATTTTCAAATGTTACAGTAGAATAATTTTTAAAGGATACAGGAATATTTTGAATATAGGAGACAAGAAGCAACATTTTTAAAACTATATTTAAGTTGTTTCAAGAAAAGAGGCCTGATTTATTTTCCAGGCAATTTGCCTCACTAAGAAAACCAAGCACTGAACATGAAAATCAGGTCCAAAAGAAACAAAACAGTGCAATGTTTGGTCCAGAAATTTGACTGTGTTTCTCTAAGCCACTGATTTTTTTTTAGGCAAAGGAAAAATGGTGGCTGGTGTCTGTGGGTTAAGACTCCAGACTGATGTTCGAGGAATTGTTCCATTTTAAACCCATCAGGATTTTCTTCACTGTTGCTTGGGGAAAGGGTAGGAAGGATGGGAAGCTGGGGATTTCAAATATGAGACTAATTTTAGCCAATTTAACCTAATTTAAGGTAAATTTAGCTAATTTAAGGTAAATTTGGCAATTAGGCCAAACATAGGAGTAAAACCTAGAACTGTTCTTACACCTTGGCATCAAACAGTTGCAGAAGCTTCTTAACATCTTTCTTTTATTCTCTGGTCTAATTTCATGGACCTTTAAGAATAGAATAAAAACATGTGATGGGTTGAATTTCTAACAGTTATGTTAAAAAAGGTAAAATTCCAATTTTATTTATATTATTAGCCATGCACCAGCCTGCAAAGCTACAGAAGGTGTATGTCACTGGAATTTCTTAAATTACTTCATGCATCCAAACCAGCTTTACATTTTCACTGCATAAATAATGGAGTTGAAAGAAGCAATGAATCCAGCATTATGTATTAACAATCCAAAGTCTACTTTCATTAAATTCACTTGTACGATTCTCAGGTGACATCAACAGGAGAAAAAGATTATTTGAATAACCAGGTAAGAATTCAAGTTTATTTCATGAAATACCATGATGTGATGTGAAGGACCTTCCAAACAGCATGTTGTCCTAGCTCTAAATTAAGTGTATCATGAAAATCAGCAGATCAGCAGGCAAGTGTTTTCCAATTAAGCATGGTAATAGCTGTAAAAGTTGTGCAGTTCCAACTGGATTCTTTAGCTACTTCAATTTGGAGTAAGTGGAATTTCAGTCTTCATAGGATGGATACGCAAAGGAATTTAATGTAAATGCCATTTATTTCTTTAAAAATGCAGACAGGATTGCAGTATGCATTAAAAAATAATAATAATAATAATAATAAAAAAAAAAAATCTTGGCAACTAGCTCAACTGAATGTTGTTTCCATAGCCAATTTATGTAAAATTTGTCCCAAATCTAGGCTTCTGTTTTGACCTTGGAGATTAATAGTATGAAATTTACCCTATAAATATGCTAAACAGAAAGTAAAAAATAAAGTCCAAGATACAGGCGTTTTTCACTAGCACAAGGGAAAGGAAAAATACTTTAGTTTTTCTTCTTCAACTATCTGCATTAAACCAAAACCCAGCAGACTTCTGGAGATTTAGTTTTCAGCCTGAGACTTTGCTATAACCCTCTAACTTACTATTATACTCTTTCATTGGGTACAACATGATAGTAAGTCATCTACAGTAACTGCAGACTTAAGGACTAACACTTTATTATTTACTCAGGCAGAACTCCCATTAATTTCAAGAACTGATTAATAGAACCTTTAGGAATGAGTCTTTCAGTTTAATAGAAAAGACACCTGATTCATCTTTATTGTTGTCAATAAGAAGCTTAGGCCTCAATTCAAAAAAGCACACAATTTGTATCCATATTCAGGACACCAATGCATGTGCTTAACTTTAATTGTATGCTTAAGTCCCAGCTACATGATTAAACACAAGCTGTAGTACTGCCCTAGATAGAATGTTTCCTTGAGCCAGAATCTTAATAAGTAACACAAATGAAAGGACCAACAAACAGCAGCCCTGCCTACTCTTTTTTATAGGTTCAAAGCTCTCTTCTGAAAAAGACCGCTAATTTTTATTTTGGCAGTGTCTCGTGACAATTACATACCTTTTTCCTAAAATCCTGGCTCTGATCCACACTGCTCAGCCTTCAACAGATGAATAAAAAGCATCCAATATTCCTAGTTATTCCTTTTGATATCTAGACAGAACAGTGATTTCCTTCACCTGACTTTTGGAGAGGAGGATTAGAAGGTAAAGGAGGAGGCTATTATCATTGTAAATGAAACCCATGTCTGAGCACAGGAAGGAGAAGTAGGTGTTTGGGAACTATCACCATTTGATTAGCAAAAGTGAATCAAACCTCACCAACTGATTGCTTCGTGTGAGAAAATGGCTAGACCTGTGGACAAGAGACCTGTCATTTGCCTTGACTTCAGCAAAATACTAGTGGGATGGTCTGGTTCAGAGGATATTGGCTAACAAGCTGTACTCTACCAGAGGCCAGTAACACCTGGAGTACTTCTGGGGTCTGTACTAGGACTGACCCATCTAACATCTTTAGGGAAGGACAGGACCTAGAGGAGGTGATGGAACGCTTTTTTATGTGCAGATGACATTAGATTTGGGGGTTGTGGGTAATCAAACTGCTTGAGAGAAGGGCAGCCCTCCAGAGGGACCTAGAGACAGGCTGGAAGAACAGGCTTATATGAACTATATGAAATGCAAAGACAAATGCAAAGACTTGCCTTGGGGACTGAAAACTCCTTGCTACTCCTTGCTAAGTGAGTGCTACAGTCTCTGCTGAAAAGGCTCTTCAGGGTCTGTGTAAACAGCAAGCAGAATGTGAACCCAGAGTGTACCCTGGCAGTGAGTAACACTGACAGCATCTGTGGTTGTATGAACAAAAACATAGCTAGCGAATCAAGGGAAGTGATAATCTCGGACATTTTAGCACTCATTAGACTGCACCTAAAATACTGTGTCCAGTTTTGGGCCCTCCAGTAGGAAAAATCAATTGCTAAGCTTATATGAGTCTAGCAAAGGGCCCTGGAGAGCTTTCTGTGTGAAGAGGCTGAGGACCAAGGCTTGCTGAGTTTGTTTAGCTCTGTCATAAAGAAGACAGAGACAGGTGCCACACAGTGGGGCACAACAAGAGAATGAGGGACAACGGGCATAAACTGAAACAAGAGAAGTTCAGGCTAGACAAAATGAAGAACCATGGGGACAGTCAAGCAGTGTCCAGAGATTCTGTGCAGTCTCCATCAGGTTTTCAAAATCCTGCTATCCAGTATTATCCAATAGCCTGATTGACCAGGTCTGAATATACCTGACACTGCTTTGAGCAGGAGTTTGGACTAGATAAAATCCTAAAGTTCTTTCTAACCTGAATTATTCTATGACTGTATTTTTAATAAGCATTTTCTTTTTTCAAATCAAGGGTTATTGGAAGAGCTGCATCCTTGTGAAGGCTGTTTTTGATTTCAAAGGAATTGTAGTACTGGAATATAATTCTAAATACTGCAGCAGAGTACTGTGGCTGTACAGTGAATTTATTTATTTGATACAAATGAGAATCCATTTTAGATTTTCAGAGATGGAAGAGCAAATGAGACATTTTTAGCTCATAGATAACCAAATTCTAAGTCAACAATAGCAAAGTATTTTGAATATACATCATATATCCCTTATAGTCAAACCACCCACACATCTAAACAAGAAAATACTGAAAGACCATTAGAACAGTCTTTTGAAGATGCAAGTTTTGTTTATGAATACTCTGTTGTAAACTGGTGTAACCAAGAACACAAATAAAAATTTAAATAATTAGAATTATAACAATTAGCTTTCAAATTTTGGCTTGATCCAATTAGCCGACCAAATATCAAAACAATAAAGAAAATAAGACCTCTCTCTAAGATTATCATCACAATTGTCCTTATTCACCTCCACTCATTCCACATTTATTATTTATAAAAGTTAATGATACAAGGAATAATTTGAAAAGGAAAAAAATATCAATTACTACATATTCCTCTTACTATCCCAAGTGCTTGGAAAGAAAAGGCATCTGTGAAAATAAAGCAATGAAAGAGATACGCTAGAAAAAAAAACATCAGCAAATTTAAGAAATGCCGAATCAAATTTGGTATTTTTACCACATTAATAGTGAGGTCCAATAAATGTTTAAAAATGCTTTTCTCAAATTAGAGATTTGACAAAATCTCTAATTTGAGATTAAAGAACTCTTGGTCTATTCACAGATCTTTTACCATTCTGATTATTCAAAGTAATATTTATAAACAATTATCTTGGTTTCTTCTACACAGTTCTGGCTAATACATATTAAATATATAAATATATTTAGTTAATAGTTAATCATAACAAGGACTTGCTTAATAAAGGGACAGACTCTAACATATGAAGTGTTTCTTGTTGGGGTATTTGCCTATGCAAAACTGGAATCTGAGAAATCTACTAGTAGCAGGAAGTACTATTTCATGCTTTGCAATGCTGACAAATTTTAAAATATATTCATAAAGCATTCATTCGCAGCATGCAACTCTATTTTATATTTACCTGTATCTTCCTGACATTAGACACCTACCTTTCTCAAACCAGCTTGCTTTAATTCAGCTGTCAATTGAAATGTTTTTGAAAGAAAGATTACCTTTTTTTTCAATTAACAGCTAAATTAACAATAATTTATCTTGCCACTTTCATTTTTAAAAGGCAATTAAAACTAAGATAGAATGCCATGTTTTGTTATTCCCAGGGTTTGCTCCAAGTAAGGACATGAGCCAAGAGACAAGCCCTTTTTTTCTGTAAGTTTTCCCTGAGAAATATGGAATAACTTCTTGGGGTTTCTGCCAAATAAGAAAGATAAGAATATATATGATGTTTTATCATGTTTGCCAGATCAGCTGGACCTTTAATGAAAAGGAGTCAGAGCCTGACTCCATCTCTCACAGAAATGACAGAAAGGTTTTCTTTCCATCAGCTCCAGTGAGAGTTCGATCTAGCCCCATCTGCATGTCTTCAGGCACCAGACCAATTTTCATTTCCTGACCTGGGTGTATTTCCACTTGGAACATTAGTATTGCACAGAGAGAGGAACAGCTTATCACAAGATTACAAATACCCAACACCTTTTATATTTAACTTTCTGCAGATACAGTAACTTTATCCTTCTTGTTAAATATTTCTATCCACATCTTCAATGCTATAGTGTATTAAACAAGAAAAACATCTAAAAAAATTGCTTTAATAAAACAGTTCCATCTGCCTTCTTCCCATGAACACACTGTCAAACAAATACATGCACACACAAAATGTGAACATTCATCTCTGCTACAAGGGTAAAGAAATCTTTTAAGGTATGTGAATCTAGAACTAAGCTTTACATTGCAAGGTTTTATTTTCATGACGTCAAATAATTGAATAGTGTTACCAATTTTAAGTCTATTCACTTGCACATTTCCAGAGTCTGTCACTTAGAACTTGTCATTTTTCCAAATAAATGTAATAATATATAAGGACTATCTCTTTATGCTTTTGCTACTTAACCGAGGCATTTCATGGAAATGTTTCAACTCCTTTAGCTTTAAATGAATTGTCTTCTGAAACAGGAGAACACAGAGGTATAACTGTAAGAATCACTTCACATTAATCTTTAGTGAAGTGTTCTGAGTCGTCACATTTTCCTTCCCCTTCTCAGAATAACCCATAAAGTATTTGCTAAAACAGCCTGAGCCACACAGGATAGTGCAGGCTGAAATTTTGTTCTCTTCTTACTACTGGAGTCTAAATACTCTAAGTAGTATTTGCACAAAAGCTATATCCTGTAATACAAATCCCATTAAGCAAGCAGATCTGTAATACTTTCTATTGTCGGTCTCAATCAAGCTAATTTGAAATTTGTTGCCTTGGTAGAGAGACTCATATATTTACTGGCCCTTACAGGTATTGAGCATCTTCCACACTCAATAAAGTTAATGACTTCAACAACAGTGAAAACTGTGTTGACGTAGGTCTCCTCTTAATAGGTATTCCCAAGTTATCACTGAAGAGAGTATGAGACTGCTGGTGTTGATTTTCTTCTGCAGTCACAACACCAGCACACAATTAACACTCATCCCTTCATTGCAAAATATTTCTATTAGCTTAACAGGGACTCCTTGTTGAAGTAAGACAAGAAAAAAAAAAAAAAAATTTACACTGTACACAGAGCTTTCCACATAAAAGTTCAGGTTCTCAACATAGAAATAGTCACATCCTCACCAGAACAGAGGAATTAACATATTGGAAATAAGCCAGTAATTTTATAGAAATATATGCCTTTATGTAAGCTCCAAGATGATATTCTCACAATAGCCATGGCTTTGGCATCATTTCTATCCCAACAAGCCACAGCTGCTGAACTGGAGACTTCTGACTTCATAGGAGATAACAAGTTTTAGCCACTGGTGCCAGAGCCTGTTCTTTGATATCAATACAGCAAACTACAGTTGTTGACCAGTTACACGCAAAAAAAAAAACAAAAAAAAAAAAAAGCCTCAAAATCACACTAGTTAGCTAAAAGTATTCAGGAAAGAACTTCACAAAGACTTATGCCATGACATTAGATTGTCAACAAAGATATGATGAAAGCAAGACTTCTCTGAAGCATCTGTGTATTCAAAAAAAAAAAAAAAAAAAAAAAAAAAGTAGGATGAATGAATTTTTGACTACAGAGACAAAGTTCTGTACTCTGGCTGGCTTCCACCCAACAAGATGAAAGTATTGAGCCAGAGACCTCACAGAAACTTACGCCTTAACAAGCCATGCAAAAGCTGCTGAATATTGCAATATTCATAAAGCCATCTGAAGGCAGAAAAATAAAAGTTTAAAACCTCTAAAAATTATGTAGAATTCCAGACTCAAATATTCATCACTTTTAACGTTTAACTTTTCAGGATCTTACAAAGTGAAATAGAATGATACATTTCAACAGTTAAATTAAACATAACATTTCAATTAAAGAACCGGGTTTTCCCTCTTCAACAGGTCTCACACAAACATTGCTTACATTTATATTATAAGATATTTGAGGTACAAAATACTGAACAAGAGACCTTCCAAACTCTGATTAATTTGTTGTTTACTGAAAATAAAAATAACAAAGGGCAGGGCAGGGCAGGGCAGGGAATCCAAAAAATGATTGCAACAGAATGAACAATCAAATTCAGTGACTGAAAACTGCTCAGAAGTTTGGAATATATGTTAGCAATTTGGGGAGAGATGGTGCACGAGTTACAGGTTTAATGCCTTTCTTAGAGAGTTATCTTAATCAATCCAAATTAAACCTTCTGCCCTACGAATAACGTTTTGCTCCCTGTGAGTAACTGTAAGATGGCAAATGTCAAAGTGCTTTATTATTTTTTTTAATGAAATTAATTCAGAAACTTAAAAAAAAAAATAAATGACTAAATGACTCAAGAACTGGAATCTATTATTTTCAAAATGACTTTAGAATCAAATAATACTAAAAACTGGGAGTTCTTTCCCTTCGTGATGTCTGAAATGAATTTTTCATATTTGTATAGTGCTGAATCTTTAAATTGCTCCTTGGTATGTTGCTGGATCTTCACATTGTTCCATCATTTTCCACCTACATTCTTAGCATTCTACAAATGAAAAGAAAGCTAATCATTTAACTCTGCCTCAGGACTGCAAAAGTTTAATATTCTATAGCACCAGTTGCTTACTTATTTCCCAATTTCACTTAGTTAAATCAGAAAGAGCTGAATGTCAGCAGCTCTTTGCCATCTTTTACCATCTTTGATTCTTCACTAGAAGGCCATCAAGTCCAACTCCTCGCACCGCACAGGTCTACCCAAAAGTTTAGACCATGTGACTAAGTGTACAGTCCAATCTCTTCTTAAATTCAGAAAGGCTTGGTGCAGTGACTACATCCCCAGTGTGCGACCACCCTCTTCATGAAGACCCTCTTCTTGATGTCCAGCCTAAACTTCCCCTGCCTCAGCTTAACCCTGTTCCTGTGGGTCCTGTCACTGGTGATTACGGAGAATATGTCACTTGCCTCTCCACCCCTCCTTGTGAAGAAGTTGTAGACTGCAATGAGCCCCCCCCCCCCCCCCCCCCCCCCCACCCCCAGCCTGCTCATCTCCAGGCTGAGCAGGCCCAGTGTTCTCAGCCGCTCCACGTCTTCCCCTCCAGGCCCTTCACCATCTTCGTCGCCCTCCTCTGGACACTCTCCAAATGAACTAGATCATCCAGTTCCAACCCCCCTGCTGTAGGCAGCGATGCTACCCACTGGATCTGGTTGCTCAGGACCTCATCTAACCTTCTTTTAAACACTTCCAGGGATGAGGCATCCACAAGTTCTCTGGGCAATCTGTTCCAGTACCTCACCACCTGCTGAGTGAAGAATTTCCTCTTAATCTCTAATCTAAATTTCCCCAGTTTATAATGGAAATGCTATCAAAACTGCACAACTATGTTACTGCAACATGACAAAAGATGTCAATGTTAATTATGCCAATGAACTCCCTACAATAAAAGTTTTCTTTATTGTCCACAAAGGACTGAAATTCTAGCTCATTGCTACAAGAATTCTTGTGCTGATCATCTTTTCTTTCTAATTGTTCATCACTCTACAGAGTAGATCCTGAACCACTTTTTAACCAGTGTTCAACTATTTAAGTAAAATGTTTTACTTTGCAGAGTTAGCAAAGTGATGACCTTGAAACATTTCAGTGGCACTACAAGGCTGCATAGCATAAGATCCAGAGCAAGCAACAAACAAGATTGATGAAAAGCACCATTAAGTTTCTTTTGCAAACTGCAAGAGACAGAAAGATAATCACAATATCACAAAACATATCAAAATGTAAGTGAAAAGATAAGCTGTATCTTACTTCATTTGGATCTTCTGTTGTGCTTTTATTTTTCAGCTTTTTCTGTAGCAATTTGGTTTCATACTCTGGTCTGGGAAGCTCCTAAAAAGTGGAGGAAAAAAAAAACAAAAAAAAAAAAACTTGTGGTTGTAATAAAGAAAAAAAGAAAGAAAGAAAGAAAGAAAGAAAGAAAGAAAGAAAGAAAGAAAGAAAGAAAGAAAGAAAGAAAGAAAGAAAGAAAGAAAGAAAGAAGGAAATGTACTGATTAGTTAGTCACAATTCAAGCCATGCAGATGAGTGAATACCACAGCACCTTTAGGACTAGGGGGACCACTGCCTAGAGGTATGGGATATCTTATGGGATTTAGAGGAAGAGCATTGAGGGATTGCACAAGACTTACTATGTTTTGGGTGTGGTTTGTTTTATGTTTTTGTTTTTGTTTTTGTTTTTTTAATTGGAGTAAGCAAAGGTGGGAAAAGAAAGGGATCTAGGTCACTTGAGAAGGAACTAGTGTGTGAAAATAGAGTGATAATGGGATCAAAAAGGCCAGTCTCATGCAAATAGCTTGCTGCTCTGCATAGGGATCTGACCACCAGCAACTGGAGCAAGTGCAGATGTGAAAGTAGTTGTTGGGCTTGATGATCCTGAAGAACTTTTCAAACATAGATGATTTTATGATCTAGTGTATTGGAATCTGTGCCCACAGCAGGGGGGTTGGAATTATATGATATTTAATGCCCCTTCCAACATGAACCATTCTATTAGTCTAAGATTCTATCTGGGTGCCAGAAACTGGAGAGGTCATGTGTCTGAGCCCTGATACTGAGGGAATCCACATTGAATATACATATATGCACATATGTATCCATGTGTATATATATACATTCTCACTGGAAGACCTCCATCCTACTCATCCAGAGGGATGAGCAGGATGAGGCCACTGTGTTGTCTGTGTTTGCATGTCTGCTCTGCATGCCTGTGTGATCTATGTGGCCAGCCATGTACCTACATATACACATGGTGCATGTATGTGCTCAGTGTGCATGTGCCTACTGAGAATACATGCTTAGCTTCAACATAGGACATGGAACTGCAGCAGACTCACATCTCTTGGGCTATCTCTTGGGCAAATATCCACAACTGAAGTCCTTGTTAGTTGTATCTGTTCCATGTCACAGAAACTAACTAGCTAAAAAATAGTCATCTCATTGTATCTAAAAGTTAAAAGTTTGGGCTGTAAGCTAAAGCTGTAAGTGAGGAAAGCTGAAGATGTGTTGAATGATTTCAGGGATGTCATGGGATAAACACTCACCACTCAGAGCTTTTTTTCAGAAATGCCAGTGTATAAGACTAAAGCAACTTACATTCCTCTGTCCCCTTATGAGCATAAGAGTAACCCACTCACATGCATTTCAGATAAGTACCATTGGCTATGCCAACTGCTCTTACTATAATTACTATGTATGTTTGTCAGCTTAGGCACAAAATCTGTTTACTTACAATTTTTCATAAATCTGAAAGCAATCTAAAAACAAAAAAACAATCTAAAAACACTTTAAAAAATTAATCCTGATGGGTAATAGAACAGGGATTGTCTCCAACTTCAGCAGTCATCTTGGGGGATATATGTGCTGTACATTTCCTCCTATCTGCAATATCTTCACTAATTCATAGACATTGTGATTTAATATTTTTTATCCTGCTCATATGAAGTACCTAATGTGTGAAGCAGGTATGTGAACACACTGACATTCAAACAACAGTCTTAAATTAACATTTCCATATCTTTTTGAACTCTGTGAAGATGTACTATGAGTCTTTGTCTCAAAGGTAGTCTCATGAATGATACTTGGTTTCTACTGCTCCCTGAGAATCTGGTACTAACGTGGTAGGCTTCTGTGAACTTTTTCTCTGAAGTTCAAGTACTGATATGCCTCTGGAACTCTAGTATTATGATGATATACCAAACATATCTAAAGAAAATGCTAGCATGATAGCTTGTTTTACACTTTAAATCTCATGTGCTATTCAGATTAATAAAATATATGCTAGAAGAAAGCAGGAAAGGCTATCAGTTTATTCAATATACATTCAAAAGGCTTGTCTTTCAAACAGTGTGAGTATCTCTCACTTTGCATTAGAGTCCTTTTGCATTACTTATGCCTCACATAAAAATCACTACCATCATTAATGTAGTTCAGGAATCACTATAGCGCTACTTGTCATCAGGGTCACTTTTGTTACTATTCACAAACTGTTTTGGGTGCATGTGGAACTCCAAGAAATAATGAGACACAGGTAATCTGTGACAATATTGAATGTGATTAACAGCAAAAAATGTTGGCAGACAGGATGGGGAAAGGACAGACAAAAATAAGTGTTTAAAAATGCTGTTGTCAATTCTTCTTACTTCTATCCTGAAGTTTTGAAAGTTTAGACTAGCTTGTCGATTTGGATCAATTGTACCACGTTTCCTTAGTTAGGGTTTAGAGGTCACATGGAAGAAACATCTTTAGGCTTAAATGAATAAACAGTGAAGGCATCAGGCATGTATGGGCTACATGCAAGGAGACAGCATGACAAAAGAAGAAAGATTAGATGAATGAAACTAGATGAAGCTAAGGTGATCTAATCTCACTATAGGAGCACATTCAAAGTTGAACTGACTTTCTTCCTTTTTCCTTATTCTCTGTTAAGCAAAGCATTTTGGGACACCAGAGGCAGCTGTCAGAGGCCAGAGCAAATTTTGAAGATAGTCTTGAAAGGAAATAGGGTGAGAAAATCCCATGACAAGTGAAATATTATAGCATGACTTTGTAACTTTCTGTTGTTGTTGTTTTCAGTTTTGCTTTAAGTGATTGTTCTGTTCAACTTTTGTTTAAGTTTCCTGGTAATGCATTTCAATGTCCTGCATTTCACAAACCTACATCAGGATTGGAAAATTAGTTTATCTTTCTTCACTGAATCTGTCAAGTCTTCTTACTCTTGCCTGAATCACATCCTGGAATACATGTGCCTATACATTCTTTTTATGTGTATATTGCATGAAATAATACTTTATAATATAGATTTAGAGATACTTGATCTTGATTGTGTTCATATATACATGGATGCAAAGGAACAGTTCCACTCTTTTCTGTAAGCGATTCAGAATCAATTCTTTGCCTGAAAATGGGAAGAGTTCTACAGTCAGGACAATAAGCTAGAAATAGTTGTGATGACTTGAAGAAGGGCAAATGTCCATGTAGGGATAAATATGAATCCCATGATGCTGGAATTGTGCCAGTACAGCTGCCAGACACTTATTGAAAAACCAATTGAGCCAAGTTACTTTGAGGCCAAATGAGTGTTCAGAGTTGAAAACAATAATTCCCTTCCTGAAAACAAAGAGCCAAATCATGAAATTTTTACTCAGATAAAACTTATATTGATGTCATTGGGAATTTTTTCGGAGAATGGTATCCAGGATTTGGATATCAAACACACAAGATGTGTATACACTATACATTGCAAATTAAGGATATGCATGTAATGATCCAATACAATACAAATATATACAAAGAATGTATCTCTCTTTAAGTTCTCTTTGATTTAGGAAGAAAATGATAATTGAATTTTACAAAGTGTGCATGACAAACATATATGGATTCCTAATTAAAAATTTGAAACTATCCCAGATTAACAGGCCAAAAGAGTTGTCACCAAAAAATAAATAAAAAATAAATAAACCAACGTACTGTTTTGGTTATGCACCTTAAGGAAAGTCAAAGAAGCACTGAAAACTCATTCAACAGCCTTGTCCTAATATGCTGAATGCAAGCAGAACAGCAAAGCAGTGAACACTGAGAGAAATTAAGGTATTCACAAATGAAAACTGAAATAACACAGATGCTGCCTCAAAATCAAGATAAAAACTTGAAGTGAATAGAACAGGGAGCCCAACCATTTTCTATTGCAAGAGGGTTAATTATTACAATTAAAGGGTTAAAAACAAACAAACAAACAACAAAAAAAAACTATTTCTTATGATGATGACATAGTGGGGAGGAGGTGAGGGGAAGTCTGAGGAAGAGATTTTCTTTTAGACCAAAAAAAAGCGTTTAGACTAAAATAGTAATGGGATGTTCATCCAAGGAAAAGTACTCTTATATCTCAGCATGTGTGAATGTATCACTCGTAGATGCTCACAGTCTTTTTAGACCAGATCATTAGCTCAATAAATTCATTCATATCTATCTATCTATATATATATATATAATGCTTGGCTATTTCATCTAACATTATTGTAATTTTGAAGATGTTAACAAATAAAAGACACAGCACAAGCACATAGGAACTCAGCTATCAAAAATGTTCAAAAGTAAAACAAAATTAAAGTAGTCAAAAAAAAAAAAAAAAAAGAACCCTTAAGACATATTATATAAATATATATTGCCTTATAGACAGATAGGTGGATAAGTAGATAGATAGAATGCATTTGATTGCTCCTGTAAAGCAACACCAGTAGCACTTTGGAGGGTTACTTACAAAACTAAATTTTGAAATGTACGGAGATTTTTAAGTGCCCTTAAGCAAGAATCAAACAACAAAATGCTGCCGTTGCAATATCAAGATATCATACTGTGTGTGAAACTGTACCAGGAAATAGCATCACTATTTTTGTTCATCATTCATTTTGATTCAAATCCAACCTATTTAAATACTCCTACATTTGTAACCAGAACTTTAAGTGTGAAGCCAGATGCCCCTTGAACATTATTGAAACAGTTGCTTTAAACCATTTCTTCTATGGCTTAAGAAATCACCATAGAAACAAATATTGCTGACAATAGTGAAGAAAAAAAAAATCTGTAAAGCTGGACAATAGCCTATTAAATTGTGGCATCACCCAACAAACATATCAGTGTAACAATTTCATGTTTATTGCATAGATCTAACTTAAAAAAAAAAAAAAAAAAAAAAGACCTTAGAAATTTTTAAAAGACTGTGCATATTATTGTTATGTTTATTGTTTTTACTTGACCTTCAGTAGTATCAAGTAGTTGTAGTCATGGACTATGACCCTATTCTTTTAGCAAATATGTAAGCATAACAGCCCTTCTCCAGCAAAATGTTCTTACAGAATAGGTTGTTTCTCCCTTGGGCTGCTGTTTTCTTTTCTTGTCTAATAATGTGTAACAGTGTGAATACTTGGCTGTAGAGGCACTCTTTAGGGGAACATGTTTATGGAATTTTTTCACTGTCATTAATTAAGACTGAGAGCACTTTGGATGGATTACAGATTTGTAGCTCTTGCAAAGAGCAATACAATAAACAGTGTAAAGTCCTTTAAAATTGATATAAAATAGCTGTTTCTGTAATCATAACATTATGGTCTAAGGACTAAATATCCTACAAATTAGCAGGGTTAGAAACCAATTGTTACCTCCAACTAGGACAAGGTATTTTTCTTCTAAGCAAAATCAGATTCATGAGACACTGGGCCTTGAACTTGTCATTGGTCCAAGGCACATTACACAGTGATCCCAAGATATTTAAGGAGAAGGTTGAAACAGAAGGTCATTCATGAAAGAGGCAAACATTTTGTGGATTCATCCTATTACAACAGGTCAGATGTCATAGATTTTAAATCTATGATTGCATGGGCAACCAGTTGTCATAGTTGAAAGCTAAACCAAACTTACAACATAATAAGCTAATGGACTAGTGCAAATGTCATTACCATCACTGTCTTGCCCTTACCAGAGCCAGGCAAGTGTATATGAAGAAAGAACATTTTTAGCATGCCAGATATCTGAGTTTCCATCAGTCTGTCCCATATTAATAAGAATGCCTCATAAATAGCCCAGTTTTTCTGCAACACCTGAAACTGCTCCAGGTAATATCAGATTAGATTATTGTTTACAAAGCAGTATTTTCTCAGCACTGGCCAATTTTGATGTTTGTGGAATTCTCATTTCCCTGGAGCATACTTCTTTTCATTCTCTGTGCACTTGGAACCCATGACTTACAGGCAACTCTATTTATGAGATAAAAGCAATATGATTCTATAGAGAATATATACTGTTTCTAAAATAACTGTAAAGAACTGTTTCTAAAATAACCTGAATCATACACATTAGACTGATGTTAACCAAAGCTTTAAAATATCCAGAATCAAATGGTTCTAGAAAGTGACCGACCTCACCATTTATCTCTAACCACTGCAATTCCAAACCTTTGTGAACTTTTCAGGTTGAACCATGATCCAGATTAAAGCATTGGCTCATATCTAACGTGAAGAAATGCAGATACCATAGCTAATCATAGAGTCATAGAATGACAGAATGGCTTGGGTTGGAAGGGACCTTAAAGACCATATAGTTCCAACTCCTCTGACATAGGCAGGGATGCCACCCACTAGATCAGATTGGCCAAGGCCCCATCCAACCTGGTCCAAGACCCCTTTAAGTACTGAAAGGCCACAATGAGGTCTCCCCAGAGCCTTCTCTTGTCCAGGCAGAATAGCCCCAGCTCTCTAAGCCTTTCTTCTTAGGAGAGGGGCTCCAGCCCCTCGATCATCTTTGCAACCCTCCTCTGGACTCTAACAGGTCCACATCTTTCTCGTGCTGGGGGCCTCAAACCTGGATGCAGTACTGAAAGTAGGGCCTCACGAGGGCAGTGCAGAGGGGGACAATCACTTCCCTCGACTTCTACACTGCAGAGGAGAATGGAAGCAGGAAAGTGAGATCTAAAAAGCCAATGCTGATTTACTGATTTAAAGTCAAAATACAAGTTTAGAAAAAGTGTTTTTTTTCCTAAATATTAATTATAGACACACTATATGTTTTGGAAAGTAATGAATAAAGCAAGATTATTCAAAATTTTATTAACAAAAAATGTCTCATACCACATAACTGCATATTCAATAAAGGTGCACTGTATGAAAGTTTTTACAGGCATAAGTTTGCAATGACATTGCACTACTCACAAGTGCCCATACGCATGTGAAAATGAAGGAAACTGAACAAAATTTAAAAGCCTAAAGCAAAACTAAGTAATAGAAATCAATTATGTCATTCAAAATATTATGAGTTCTGAAATTCTGCATTCATTTTAAACACATAAGCAATTGGCAATTTTGCCTGTCATTAAACAACATCACAAAGTATTATTCTTCAATTTTTATAGCCTTTCTGAATTTCAAGCACACTTTCAGGAATAGCTTTTGTGGGGTTTAGTACTTTGTGCAGATTGAGAGAAGAGTCACTTTCCCTCCGTTTTATTTTTGTCTGGATTATTCTTTCTGTGTCAATGACTTTTCATGGAAAAATCATAGAATAAATAACAATAATCTAGCAATAGAAGGCTTTAGAAAAGAATAAATGACATTTAGACATGACGATGACATTTTTCTAGTTCTTTGAAACAAGAGTTTCTTTATACATTTCCACATAATCTACATATGCAGCCGGGGTTAAAAAAATTGAAGCCTCCACTCTTACACAAGGATTAGAGTAAACTTAAAACTTAAAATGCATTTTAAGTTAAAAGCAAAAAACCCATTCCCTTGGAAACAAAAAGTACTATTCCAGAAAAAAAAAAAAAAAAAAAAAAAAAAAAATAGTAATATGGTGCTGATTTTGCTGGAACATCAACTTCAGACAGGACTGGACTCTAATTACCCTGTTAACCCCAATGAACAGATTAATCTTGCAAGGTGGCTAATTTATCTAACACTGTATCATCCCAAGGCATCTTCAGCACACAGGAAAACTGATTGTCAGGTGCAAAAGAACAGGACAGAGGGGAGGAACAATAGGGCTGGGAAAAATAAACGATGGTGTCTGAGAGACACCATTGCATGAGGATAAAATGGGGAGAGGGAGAACTGTGGCTTTGGGAGACCTGAAAATTGCAGGAAGAACCTGTGAGATTCTGAGAGTGGAGAAGATCTGCTCTTTACCTTCTCAGATCCATCTCCCTCAGAACATACATTCCCTTGCAGTACAAGATCCACTGCCCTCATTCCACATCCGTCTTTCACAAAGCCACCTTCCTCTAATGCTTGCCTGCTCTACAAGTAGCATATTGCTGTCAAACCCTGATAACCCACATTGATCTCCTGTGTCATTGTGAAAGAGGAAAATAGGAAGGAAAGGCATAGAAATGGTCCCTGTTACTAAAGGCAGGTACAGTGCTGGATAAAGATACAGGATGCAGTAGGTCAAGACAGAGAACTATTGGAAAGTAGGATTTTCCTGCCTGTCACCCCTTCGAGGGAAGGGGTGCAGTAGTTCTTATTTCCTATTATATATCTTATGACCATTCCCTGATCAGCAATGACTCTAGGTCTTCCAATCACATTCCAGCAGCTTCTCCACAGGTTCCTAGTCCAAGTAGCTGCCTACCTCTGCACTTACACAGGGAAAGGTGTAAATGTTAGCTTCCTCTCTGTGAGTTCAGGAGACCACAGGAGGAAAGAACGTAGGTCACCCTCACTGACCCAGCCTTTGAGATATCATAATATCCTGAGGAATTAAGTCTACCTATATAAAAGCAAAGAGCTTTGAGGGTTCTAGGCAAGACAGTTCTGGAAAGAACACAAGTATTCATTAAAACAGAAAAGGAATAAAATACAGGAAATTAGAACATGCTGGTATGTCTGCTAGAAGAGAAACAAAAGAGGAAAATGAAATAAAGTTCCAGCATACTGTGGCACTTCTATGGATCAACAGTTTTGGAATTAAAAAAATATAATCATATATCTTTACCAACTTCTTGGCAAGCAAAGGAGATGTCACCTGCTTTGTTTCTTCTAGTTTACAAATTAAAAGATGTTTAAAGTGTGTCTTCATATGCAGTTTTTCAGTGGTGCAACAGCTGGTACTAAATACTTTCCCCTCAGTCCTGAGGGATAACATCCATTTTTCAACATTCCTTCTCCAACTATTCTAATAAAACTCTCAGACTTCTAAACATAACCCTATTAAATCTAATGTTGAAGGAACTTGTCCAGAAGATCAGGGCTGGTCATCATTAAATAATCATCATTAAACAATCAGTGTTAACAGCAAATTAATGAAGATGGCAGAGGATTCACTGGGAGGAGTGAAAAATCCCAAGAGAATAAAATAATATAAAGAGACCAAAAATACTTGGAAACATGGGCCCAACAGGAAAATCAGAATAGGAATAGGAAAAATGTGAGCTATTTTATTAGAGTCTGAGTTTCACTCCCCTTTTAAGAAAAAAAAAAAAAAAAAAAAAAAAAAAAAGCCTTATACTGCCTGTTTTACTAGGCAGTATTAGAACTTCAGAAAAGGAGTTTGGCCCTATAATTTGCAAGGTGGAAGACAAGCTGAAATCATCAAATCAATCAGGTCATCAAAAATTAGGAAAATTTAGTAGAGAAGATCATGTTAACCCATGATCCAGTAACAAGAAGAAAACGTACTTATGTCAGCAAGACTACTTGCTACTTAATTCTCTTATTTAATCTACCTTCCTTATTACCTTAACTTGACTCAGTGATAATCCACAGTGTATCTTAAAGTTTTTCATAAGGGTTCAACAAAAACTTTTAAAAAGTCATCAAAAAGCAAAAAGAGGAAACAGACAAGGAAATTGGAGTTCACAAAAAGAAAGCTAGCATTTGACAGAACACAGGATTTAAACTTAAAATTGTAATTTAACAGATATGTTTCTAACAAAAACAGACACCTAAGTTCCTCCCTGTACTGAAACAGTGTAATATCATGACTATTTGAACAACAATATTATGACTATTTGAACAACAATAAGGCCTTCAGTCATTGGCATTTCAGTTAGTGTGGACTTTGTTGTCTGACATTTATTTTTCCAAGCTCTGCACCAGATTCCAAGATTTCATCTATTATAATTGCCTGTCCATTCTGGTTTTACACGACTGTTGGTAAAATAAGGTAAAATCTGTTCCACCTAAAACAGGAACATACTGGGTTCTAGAAATACAATTTCTGAAGATTCATGGGAATCCAGTAGTTTCAACACCCTACATCATTAATTAGAGTTCTTCAGTATATCTTCACCCTTTCTTTCACAAGTAAAAGAGAGTATAGTCATACCTCTTGCCCTGCTTCATTGATGGCTATATCCCTTATTACACAAAATGAAGAAAAAAAAAAAAAAAAAAAAAAAAAAAACAAAACCTGCTTGACTGGGTTACACAAACACACATCTATGGTGTGACATGCTGAGCACTTCTTCATGATATTTCCAAGGCTTTGTCTGTTTTCATGGTTCTAATATTTTTGTTTATTTCTTTTCTTTTCCTCTCCTACTTAGTTATCAGTCATTCAATTACTTTTCAGGCCAATTATCTATTTTACAGCATAGTCCCCAATGCTACCTATTATTTCTGTGGATTTGAGATACAGAAACAACACAAATCCTATAAGCCTGTACAGCTGCCAGCTGCAAATATGCATCCAAGCCTTAGGGAGTCTGCTTTCTCAGACTGCTGTTGCCAAGTTATTTACAAATAACTGCACTAAATTAATCTTTTGCGTGACTCTTTTGAAGAAAAGACTTCGCCCAGTGTATTTAGAGAAAGTAATTTTGTTGATTTTTTTTGTAATAAAGAGTAAAAAAAAATACACTGTACATGGCTATATAATATAATTCAATATAATTTTCATTATGTACTTATCAACTCATCACCTTTTTTGCTCTATTAAAAGATCTCAAGTGCTACACTGCTACTTCCCTCTAGCCTAACCTGATCAGAGACAATTTTCCATTTTCCAGCATGATATTCAGCAACTGTAAAGGCTTCACTACCTAAAGTGATTATCACATTGATGAAACACAATGCCAGTATCTGTCTTATGGGCAAATTTATCCATATTTTCATGAGTCTACCAGATAAAGGGTGAACAAAACCTGATATAACCTGCTGAAGTAACAAGAGGTGGCAAGATGATATTATGCAGGACATTTAGTTTAAGTATGATGTCAGTTCAAGTGATGTGCGTTTTGAACATTACTTTTCACAAAAGAGCTATATCAGACAGAAAGTGTCCAGAAGGGACAGAACAATAAAAATACATCTAGAACATATAATTTAAGAAAATTCTGAAAGACCAGAGAGGCCAGTTCATCAAAAAAAAAAAAAAAAAAAAAAAAAAAAATTAAAGTGGATGGAGAAATATGACACTAAGTTGAATTTTGCTGAAAACCCGATTGGGTAATCTCCTCCCTTTATCTTTGAATGAAAGAACAAGAGAAAATGAACATTTAGCAAGGAGGGTTAAGTTAGATATTAGGAAAAGCTTATTAGCAGTATGAATAGAATTTCAATCAGTAGTATTAGAATAGATTGCCCAGGGAGGAAGTGAAACATTCACTGACAGATTTCTTTAAGAACAAATTAAACATCTTTTCATAATGACTTAAGTAGAGTTGATCCTACAATGCATAAGGGAAGTCTCCTCAAGGTCTATTCCAGCCTCATTTTTATTGTTCTGCATTCCTGATTCTTCAGCTTGTGCTGAGATGTGTCTGGCACTCCCTCACTTGTCATAAACAAAGGATTCTTGTTGATCCCATAGTTCCGGTATGCAAACCTTTAACACTTCAGAGCTCTTCATCACAGGACCTCACAAATCTGTAGGTCCATTTTGCAAATACTGAGCAAAACCTTAGGATTTTGTACTGCAAATTATTAACTTGAAATGTACTAAAATCTGAAGGGTTCATCAAGCATACTGCAGAACTGAAAAAAAAATTAATAATAATAATAATAATAATTGTTCTCCTTCTTCTCAGTTTATACTGTTACCAGTACAATCTTGCCATTCTCTGAGATAGCTGTATTACATTCCACACAGGGCAAGCAGCAAATTTTGTTGTGTTGATGCACTCAGTTTTATCACACCTTAAAAACTGCGAGTACTGGTTAATACTGTGAGCATTATCCACTTCATCAATGAATAGAGAGTTGTGAAAAAGTTGAGACCAAATGAAAAGTAAGGCAGGTGATAGTTACTTAATCAACTGAAGGAATGCTTTGGAGGTCCACATTATGTTAAAGACAATGCTAAAGCTGAATTTTGGGACAGTGATGGAAGAAGAATACTGGGGTCTAGTGTCTGGTTTGTGTTATTTTTTAATTTTATCCAATATTTATCGTCTGAGGAATAGACAAAAGTGGAATAACATCATCATCATGCTTCAGCATGAGATTCATGACTTTGTCTTAGTTTTGTTCTCATTTATTCACACTCCACATTTTGTTTGAGGTATTAACATCATTTAATTATCCCATTCTGTACACTGGCATACAGGCATTTTCAGCAAAGAATGACTTGCTGGCATCTTATAATTCTTTCCAATACTAATTGGTAAAATTAGAGTGCTGGGATATGTGTAATGGTTTCCAAAAGGATACACTGGTACACAAAACTGTATCATTTTATCAGTTATGGTCTTAAAAACAACAACAACAACAACAACAAAAAACATAGCTATGAATTGCATCACACAGGAGAACACACATGAGAAATATAATTATCAGTGCATATCTTCAGACTTAGAATAATTTACACAGTATATTAGCACAGGGAGAAGAAACTTACTTCCTCTTCCTCCAGTCCAGTCAGATCCCAGAAGTAACTTAGTCTCATCTGTAAACGCTTCCACTGTTCAAGGAACATAGTAGCTTTAAAAAAATAATAAAATAAATTATAAATCCAATAGACTATTGTGCATGTTTGTGTTACTTGTAAGCACCATCAGCTATTTAAATCCTGTTATGCTAGGTTCTTTATAAGTAAGTGCTAAGAAACAACCCCTGACCCAATTCTAAAGAAAGAACAGAGGAAGAGCATAGAAACAGTAATTACTGTCTTTTTACAAATAAAATACCCAAAGAGGCAAAATAGATTGCTTGAAACCACTGCAAAGTTCTTGTCAGGGCCTGGAACTGAACCTTAATCTGCTCATATCCACCCCAAAAATGTTGTTTCTCTTAATTTACCATGAGTCATTCTATAACTCATGATTACAAATCATATAATGAAACAAAATCTAGGTCTAACTATTACTACTTGACACCTTAATTAGCCAAACAGATTTGCCTGTTTTACTGTTTCTAATCAGTTGGAAAAGTGAAGAAAGTAGGTGTAGCCTGCTCTTGAAATTTGTATAACATAATGTTAGTTTGAAATATATTATAGGGGGACAGTTGAACGGTTTTGCCCTGCAAAAAACAGAACGGATGTTGTACTGTTGTCTTGTATTTACAGTCTCCTGACCTTCCTCTCATAGTTGCTGTTTCCTCTAGATAGATCTTTTTTTTTCTCTAGAATAATAATTGCTGTTTCCTCTAGATAGAACTTTGCCTAGTACCTCATGGTTTATGGACTTCTTTAAGTGTTATTTAGCACTTCTTTAAGTGTTATTTAAAGTGTTATTAGAAATAACACTTCTTACTCTTGACTTGTGGATACCTATTTTCAGAAAGCTATTCCAATCTTACACCAGTATATACTAAATAATATATGTATATAAATCAATAAAAGCTATACCAATAAACAACTATGAGCACTGTTTTCTATTTTCTTATGCTTCATTTCACTTTGAATATATTGTAGATAACTCCACAAGACACAGAACAGTGAAGAATCAGATCCAGCTTCCTTCAACTGCATCTACACTTGATGTAAGCTACATGACAACACTGGGAAGAGTTATAGTGCTATTAAGACAACCTGTCTCTTACTAGAGAGCATCTATTCCCACAGTTAACTGTGAGCAAATATTTTCTGCACTGGTATCTCCCCACCATTTAAGAAATAAATACCATTTAAACATGGGACTGGCAGTACACTGAAAGTAAATCCAGACATTCAGCAATTAGGTTGCTACCACTGCTCCTTCCTTACAGAAGAGATAACATTCAAAAGCTAGATTTATAATGTTTTGAAAACTCAAGGGTTTTAAGATATCCTATATACAAAAACATTTGGTTATTTTATAAAGTGCTATTACTTAATTGATTTTTTCCAGTTTCTCAAAAAGACATTTCCATTTTAGCTCTGTAAAAAATAATTTGGCTAGATACATAACCAGTACACAGTGTAATAGCATTTCTGAAATCAGAAAATTTGCACTGAGTTATACAACCAGAAAAACAGCCCCTTTATATTCAACTGACCTTCTCATAAACATCTGACAGAGGAAATTCAGCATCCTAGAACACTGATGAAAGTAAGCACAGTTATCTAGGCATGACTCTGTATTTTATGAATATTTTCAATTGCTAATAGAATTGCTGAAATCACAAAGATAATTTATGAGGTGTCAAGATCAGGTCGGAAAAGCATGATTCCTCTCAACAAACTGACCATCTGCTTTCACAGAATGGGAGAAAGCAAGAGGGTAAAAGATTTCTTGTGCCCAGCATCATCATGAAATGAAGCCAGCTCAGATTACCATACTTTGCTCTTTTAAGTATACAACTGTAAGTCATGAGACATGCCAATTTCCACATCACTGTACTATGTCTGACAAAAAAGTATGCAAGCAACATTTATTCAAGATAATGTGAAACAAGTTGATTAAGTGTGTGAACGAGATGCCATTCATCAGAATAAGATCTAGATATAACTAATACACTAAGGAAGCAAATTTAAACATAATCTAATACTTAATAGGCAAGCTGGACAAAGTTAGTAAAGGACACTTTATTTCGCTATTTTGCTTTGCTGTTCTTTATATATGGCTATATTTCCTTGTGCAGGCAACCTCAGTTTTCATGGTCCCTAAAACAAACTTTTCAAATTTGTGTGAAAGACTGCTTTCAGGAGACTACAGCTCAGAAATAATTTTAGTATTCTTAAATGCTTTAAAGAATATCAAGAATATATCAATTTTATCAAGAATATATCAATTTTTATCAAGAATATATCAATTTTGCTTTGCACATTGTATTGTTGACACCGAAGTATAATTGTTTTGGATGAGGCTGCATGTAAATAATTGTTGGTATGGATGCAAGTTTACAGCAAAGATTTGGTGTTGGGAAAATGCTATTCAGTTATGAAAGTATAAATGAATTTTATACACAAGATGCCCAAACAGCTACACTGAAACTTGGACATATCAGTGCATCACAAGCTGCATGACAGGAGGTAAAGTGTGGCCCTTTATTTGCCAATCTATCCTTCAGTTGGTAGCAATCTGAAGTAGGAAAACAAGACATTGAGAGAGTCTGTTAATTCATCATTTTTTGCCTTTTCACTGAGTCAAAGTAATTGCTGAATAATTTCCAGGAAGTGGTAAACAAAAACTTATTCTTTACATGATCTGTTCTGTATGCAAATTCTTAAAGATAACTATGCTATCCATACCCCACACCAAAACACCAAAACTGTCAGTCTTTTCTAAAACCAACTGTGAAATTTAATTTAAATAGGATTGCAGTGTATACCAAATTGCTGAGAGATGTCTATAGAACAATAATATACTTATTTGATTTCATATCAATAATGAAAATTTCCATTTGTGAGCAATGAACAGGGAAATCAAAAATCATTTTACTGTAGCAATCACACCTGTAACTTTCACAATAAACATCTAGAGTGAATGAGGACATAGCACCAGCTATGAGACAAATAAGAACATTTTCAGGGCTGAGGTGAGGTGAGGTCAAAAACAGTAAGAACAATACTAAAATGCATTCATTAGTGTTTATGATGTGTTTTGAGATCCTCATTGAGGCAGAGTATTCTTGCCATTAAAGAAAACCAAGCTTGTCAAAATGGAATACCTTAAAAGACATAATAATAATAATAATAATAAATAGTCCCATTGTTCTCAGAATTATGTAAAGTTTTTATTCATTTAAGTGACTAAGTTGCCCAACATGGAAGTTGTAAAACAGACTGTGCTGTCAGCTGCCTGCACCATAACAAACCCCAAACAAATTCCAGCCCCCATTTCAGAAGGGGTTAAAAGGACTTGACACTTCAATAGGAAATGAGGGAAGACATGACAAGATTAGAATATTAAAAAAGGAAGTAGAGGAAGAAAAGACAGTTTTCTTCCCTGGACTACCCAACTGCTCTCCACTTATTCCAAAGCTTTCTGTTGGCAGCAGAAAGCCTTTTAATATTGTTTTCTGCAGTCTCAGCACAGAGAGTCCCTCATCGGCCCTCTGAGGCTTGCCAACGTCATAAAGCCATATGCATGGCATTCAGTTTAATACTCTTATATGTAGGGCTTCTACATTTTACTACTGCTTATCACAGCTTTCATTTCTGCCAACAGTCCAAAAATCAAACTTTGGAAAGAAATACTCACCCCAGAGAGCCATGAAGATGGAGAAGAAGACTGTGGCAGGGTTGTCAAATAAGTGGCTAGCTCGAGCTGTAGCACATGCAGAGCTGAGATTCCAGTAATCGCAGAACTTGTCACACAGAGGGCACATGGTGAATGCATTACGTTGGTCACACATTTCTTTACTGTGAATGGTAAGTACATAAGTTCTTAGAGTATTACTACTCAGAAAAGTACAGTACTGCTATCAAGCAGCAACTCATAGGTGTTAAAAGCTATCTGCAACACATATGGCTTGCAGTTACAGAGAAAAGAAGCCTATCAGCAATGTGTCTCTGAGGAACATTGTGAAATGCTGGAACATTAGAATACCCATAGGCACCTTACCAACAGAAAAGTAATGCAAAACAGCAATCAATTTAATCAATCAATCTACACTGTATTAGTGAATTTGTGAAGACCGCATCACTAAAGATTGAGGTTAACCATACTAAAACAAGACAATTAAAACACAATCGAAGTGGAATTTGACATCTCTACATTCAGTTACAGGATTTGGTACAGATCAGATTAAAATGCATGAAAAAAGAATTCTGAAGTGGCTGTAAAGGAGATCCTACAGGATAAAATCCGATATGCCTTTGATGAAACGCACTATTTTAATATGATGGCACAAAAATCCATGTGAAATACCATAATGCTTTATGCATTGCAACTGGCCAAGTAACTCTCCATAAAAACCAGATCCAGCACCCAGGCATGTTAGTTGTTCTGTGTCATAGACAGATTAAATCTGCAACACCATTGCAAGGAAGATATGCTAAGTTTTAATAGAAACTGACATACATGCACTGAATTTAAAAGACACCATCCAAGAGTCTCATTCTTAGCAAAAGTGTTATATCTCACATTTACTTTGAGATTCATCTCTACTCTGCATTTTATTGTATGGAGTATTTTAAAAGCAATGGTTGTTTACCCACAATAAGGCTTAACACAAATTCTGGTGTATACCACCATGTGCCACAAGGTTTTGACATAAGTTCTTCAGGCATGAGCAGTTAGTTATTTTAAGCACAAAAACTGATATATTCTAAGGGTATTCAGATACTATGTGTATACATAGTGGGTGTAGGAAATGAGGTCTTTTTACATTTAAAGGTTCTAAAATTTCCTCCACTTCTGAGTGCAGATGCGGTATTCTTTGACTGAATAACTCCTCGTCTTTCTAGGACAGAGTGCTAACCTAATTTTCAAAATAAAAAAAAAAAAAAAAAAAAAAAAAAAAGGCAATAAATCTTGTGAAAACTATAAATCTTACTGCCTTCCTGCCTTACATATTCAGATGCTAAGCAGTATTTCCTCTCCCTCCTCACTTTACAACATTTATGCACTTAATGCATTTATCCTTATGCATTTAGCGCACCTGGAGGGCAACGCAGTCATTGGTCCCAACCAACATTATTTCATGAGGGGTAGGTCCTGCCTAAGAAATTTGATTTCCTTTTATGATAAGATCATCCATCTAGTCAACCAAGGGAAACCAGCTGATGTGATCTTTTTGGACTTCAGCAAGGCTTTTGACACGGTTTCCCATAGGATCCTACTGGACAAAATGGCCAGCATACAACCTAACCAAAACAGCATACGATGGGTGAGGAATTGGTTGAGGAATTGGGTGAGGAATTGGTTGACAGGCAGGGCTCAAAGAGTTGTGGTAAATGGGGCCACATCAGGCTGGCAGATGGTCATTAGCGGAGTCCCTCAAGGCTCCATTTTAGGGCCAGTCCTCTTCAATGTTTTTATAAATGATTTGGATGTAGGACTAGAAGGTGTTTTGAGCAAATTTGCCAACGACACCAAACTTGGAGGAGTTGTGGACTCGGATGAGGGTGGAAAGGCCTAGCAGAGAGATCTGGACAGGTTGGAGAGCTGGGCGAACACCAACCGCAGAAGTTTAACAAAAGCAATTGCCAGGTCCTGCACCTGGAACAGGGCAACCCTGGCTATACATACAGACTGGGCAATGAGATGCTGGAGGGCAGCCCTGCAGAGAGGGATCTCGGGGTCATGGTTGACAGCAAGCTGAATATGAGCCAGCAGCGTGCCCGGGCAGCCAGGAGGGCCAATTGTATCCTGGGATGCATCAAGCACAGCATTGCTAGTTGGTTGAAGGAAGTGATCATCCTGCTCTGCTCTGCACTGGTGCGGCCTCACCTCGAGTCCTGTATGCAGTTCTGGGCACCACAGTATGAAAAGGAGATTAAACTGTTGGAGAGTGTCCAGAGGAGGGTGACGAAGATGGTGAAGGGCCTGGAGGGGATGACGTATGAACAGCGGCTGAGGTCACTGGGCCTGTTCAGCCTAGAGAAGTGGAGGCTGAGGGGAGACCTCATCACAGTCTACAACTTCCTTGTGAGGGGGAGTGGAGAGGCAGGTGACCTATTCTCCACAAACACCAGTGATAGAACCCGGGGGAAGAGGGTGAAACTGAGGCAGAGAAAGTTTAGACTAGATATCAGGAGGAGATTTTTTACTGAGAGGGTGGTTGTGCACTGGAACAGGCTCCCCAGTGAAGTAGTCACTGCACCAAGCCTGTATGAATTTAAGAAGTGATTGGACTGTGCAATTAGTCACATGGTCTAAACTTTTGGGTAGACCTGTGAGGTGCGAGGAGTTGGACTTGATGATCCTTATGGGTCCCTTCCAACTCGGGATATTCTATGATTCTATGATTCTATGATCCTCTAGAAAACATGAGATAAGAGACTTTCTTACAGATTTTAAAATATTTTCTTTAAAGTCATTATTTTAATTCCTAGTCTTATTTGCTATGTATTTACTATGTATTTACTCAGTATCTAAAAAGCTTTTAAAAATCATTATTACTATCTCTTTAACAAACCAAATCCCACTCAGCACTCCTGAGTATGTTTTCATTTTTTCATAAGGTTTATACATGAAAGACCTTCATAGCTGCTGTTCTCAGGTGAACTGACCTGTGATAAACTCAATTATCCTTGCCAAGACTATGATCTAAGGAAAACCTTGCAACATTTTTTCATTGATAGCAGGTATGTTGCGATTATAGTTGTTACTATATTGGCTGCTGTGAAATAGCATTTTTCTATGACTTCAAATGAAAAAGAGCTATTTAAACTGTAATATCAATGTTTAATATCATTTGAAATGCACACAGCTGTTTCCAGCTATCATACAGTTAATAATCTCTTCTATTTTGAAAAGCAGTAGAGGGTGTCGCAGGTACATCTTTCCTTAAATCTCACTTCAGTTTAAATGTTAGCACAAGCTTTTCTACAGACAAGTACAACTCATCATAATCCATTCAGACCAGGCTATGAAAACAAATGTTAACTCCTCTGTGTTGTCATTCATCACTTACTTATCAGCAATAATGTTCTATTGCTGAGTGATCTGCTTTAAAAGTTACCAATTTGAGAGAACGCCAGAACTGCCACAATGAATGTGACCAACAGTTCTGCTAAGTCAGTAACATGTCTCTACCAGAAGTCACTCTCAGACAGTACAGAAGTGTCCTTTTTTTTGCTGAGAAGCAGACTTTACTGGGTCAAATTGACAGTTTTCATAGAATCACAAAATATCCTGAGTTGGAGGGGACCCAAAAGTATCAAGTCCAGCTCCTGCCTCCACAGAGAACTACCTAAAAATCAGATCAAAATCATAGTGTTGTCCAAATGTTTCTTCAACTCCGGCAGGCTTGGTGCCATGACCATAACCTGGGGAACCTGTTCCAGTGTTCGACCACCCTCTCGGTGCAGAATCTTTTCCTAACACCCAGCCTGACCCTCCCCTGTCCCAGCTCCATGCCGTTCCCTTGGGTCCTGTCGCTGTCCCCAGAGATCAAAGATCAGTGCCTGTCCCTCCACTCCCCTCACGAGGAAGCTGCAGGCGGCCATGAGGCCTCCCCTTAGTCTGCTCTGCTCTGGGCTGAACAAATCAAGGGACCTCAGCAGCTCCTCATATGTTTTGCCCTCTAGACCCTTCACCATCTTTGTTGGTCCTCTTTGGACACTCCCTAATAGTTTTATGTCCTTATTATATTGTGTTGCTCAAAACTGCACACAGTACTCCAGGTGAGGCTGGACCAGAACAGAGCAGAGTGAGTTTTGTTATGTAGTATAACTAGTAAAGTATCCTAAGGACACAGTGCATAACATTTTTTGTAATCGCCAAGAAGATGAATCCCGTGGATATCAAATATGCTAAATGTGCTGAATAATATTAATATCACTTGTGCAATGACACGATTTTACTAAGATGAACAAAGTAGTCCAAGAGTACTAGACATGTTATTTGTGTTAACTTTAGTGAGTTCTAAACTATATCTTTCCGGGTGAGCATGTAGATATGTGCATTCACAAAAAGCAGTTGGAGGGCATAAAAAGTAACATGCAGTTTGTCCAATTCCCATGCCAAAACTCAGGCCTTTTTATAATAATGCTGTAGACTTACTGAACAGATCCATTTCAGTATGGAAAGCTGTAATACTGAAGAGCCAAATAAATGTTTGTCATTTGAATATGTCATTTAATTAATGCATATGATGATGAATGAAGATGTGTATTTTCAAAAGGTTGTTAATACTGCATCACTGCTCTTTAGACATGTTAAAAACAATTATTCTCACTAAGGATTATGACCAGAAAGCAGTCTTATAATTCTCAAGTAACAAAATATTGATCTCAGTGCTTACCTAGGAATGTCATTCTCTATGGTTGTACATCCGTAAAGAAATACAAAAAACCCAACTACTGAAGATGGAATGAGGAATTCTGTGTATAAGCCCAGCCATGCAAAATAAAGTCCTATCTTTTCTCCAAAATACTTCCTGAAAAAGAAGAGGGGAAAATAAATAAATAAATAAATATATTTATATGTCAAGGGTGTCATTTTCAAGTGTATTTTACAGTTTCTTAAAAATTCCTGAAAGTTAAATAGCAATTGTCAAAGATTTGGATGAAAACCCTGAGCATCTTGAAGTCAGTACCACCAAATGAAGTGGGTGATTCAAGCAATTTGAGGTATTCTCTTCTGAGAAGTTAAAGTTAGTCCTGTATCATTACAATACTTACTCTAGAGCTGCTTAGGAAAGACTGCACCTTTTGTATCTCTGAACTGAATTCAGTTAAATATCCCTTGATTCCATCAAAAGTAACAGTGTTTCACCCGAATGTTTAGCAGAAAATGTTAGAAAGGATTTAATTCTTTAAAAGTTTTTCCAGATAAACCATCATTCTTTGCTTCCATAAGTCCTCCTGGATTCAATTGGTGAGAGACATGGAAATTAGATCAATATGAACGTACTGACAACATCCTCTAATATCTTTACAGATGAATAATCTTGAATTTCTATTAAAGAAGGAAGGTTTACTTGCATACTTGTACTGGCTTTTTAGAAAGAATAAATATTTTTGACAAATGAGCAGACTGTACAGCTGGATTGAAAAAACAATTTCTGCTCTGAAGAGCAGTTCATTGTAGGTATTGATAAATATGTGTTAGTACTCAGCCCAACATCTTCATGAATCACACTGAAAGAAGTAAACTAAACATAGATGAAACTCAATGATCATTCCAAAGTACTGTTAGGAGTGATTCTAAACGTTATAAAATACCAAAAATTTCAGAGAGCTGAAGAACTCACAAAGAAAAAATAAAAATCATTAAAATGACACTAAATTTAGATAAAATATAACACAGTTTGAAACATATCACAAGCCAGAGAATAAGACAGAAGACTGCTGGAGATAAGACAGTTGCACTCATGCCACATCATTGCATTTAAACCAATAAGGCATACATTCACTAGGTGGTGGTAGAAAGAATAAAAATAATCTTAAGATAACATGTCTAATAAAAGAAAGACTCCTCTGAAAGGCTGGGTATAACCCCATTTTGAGATTGATTATGACTTCACTTACACTAAGAAAACTTTACCCAGGCTTAGCACTCCTGATTTAAATTATCCCTAACAGAAAATGGTTAAAATTAGATTTTTGCAGGCCTGGGATTTCTGGTAACATGGAGCAAAAAAATAACTATATTCTGAAAGAAATTAATAACAAAAAGTTATGTTTGTAGAACTGAGCTCAAGTCCATTCAATGGCATAGGCAAACCTGAAATTTTGTGTTCCAGAAACTAACTCTTAGGGCTAGCCTGCTCCTGCCATAGGAGGGAGAGTGGGAGCACTGAAACCAGTGTGGAGAACCATGGGGCAATGTTAGAAACCTCCACAGTCAAATTTCCAGCTCATATGAAAGAACTAATGGTTGTAACCTATTTTTTTTTTTTTTTTTTTTTTTTTTTTTTTTTTTCATAAATACAGTTCCTGCTGCTGTTTTCACACCATCACAGCCACAGATAACTTCACATTCCTAGACTCTCACATAGGAAAGTGGGCAGTGTGGTCATACCTATTTCAGTGTTGCCTTACATGAGTGCCTATATTTTCTTAGGTCCAACAGACCCAGCTTATCCTTTAGGAAGGAGATGTGCAATCCTAAAAGGGAGAACCAAACAAAAGCACTTTAATTTGATACACAGACAACATTAATCTTCAGTATGATGGGTTGCCATAACTGGAGAAACAGTGCAAAACAAAGGAAATTTTGAGATTCTTCTGTAAAAGGAATACAGCCACTACATCTGACATTTACAAGGTTGTCATAAGCAACAGACTGTGTGAAGTATCAAACAACATGAGTGCAATGATGACAGATTGACTTGAATGGCATTAATGTAATTAGATATGTTATTCTCTTTCATTTCAGGAAGACAACTTGCACAAGTAAAAATGGGAATCAGCATATATCAGTTTAGTAACTCCACATTTACACCACAGCATTGCTTTTAGCTTATAAAATGATAAATTTAAATATTTCTGGTGTAAATATAATCCTAACACTGTGCAGTTATCCTATAATGTGGCACCTGCCAAATGATTTTGGAGGTAATTTTTAATAGGTAGTTTTACTTTATTTTCAAATTTGTTGTTTCTTTTTCAACGTTTCTGAGTATGAAGTGAGGAAGTATATATTGACTGAAAAACAGAAATAATCAGATGGCTTAAAGCTTTTCTTCAAGACTCCTGTCTGAGTCAGCATACAGCAGCAATGCCCTCGGAGCAACACAGGACACCGAGAGACTCAATTTGCTCTTAGGATTCCTCCGTTTTGGGAAGTAACATGCCTTGCACTTAGCAGCAAGGCAAACATCACTAAAATTAACATAACAACATGGGACAATAATAAGAGGGGGGTTATTTTGATTATCTGTGTTCTTATTCCTTGCTTATTTATAGTAATGAGCAATGTGCATAGCTGTTACAGCACTCCAAAGAGGTCAAAGCAGACAAAAATTTGCCCACAATCTTAGCTGTTCTAAACTGCATGTTGCTTTAAAAAATGGCCACAGATTAGCATAGAAAATGTTCAAGAACAAGCAGCACTGGAGTAAAGACCAGCTGACCAAGCTCAATGAAGTAGGAGCTTATTATATGAGGTTTCCTCTGTAATTTTTAAATATATCAGTGATACGTATGATCTGTAACCTATAAAGCAAAGGGCTGCTATTTGTATCCATGCCAAGAGAAAGTGAGAGGAGTTCAACAACATCCTGGCGATACAGAAAAAACAAACAAACAAACAAACAAAAAAAAAAAAAAAAAAAAAAAACAGTTGCCAAGAAGAAAACTGCACAATGTTCTGTGACTTAAATGTTTTGAAAAAGAAAAATAATTAAGCCTGCTGTGCCAAAGCCCAGTCCGTCTATGTGCCGGAACGTGATCTAAAGAGAAGTAATGACAGTGCTTGAAAGCATGACAAATTTAAACCTGAGTTTATCAAGCTAGCAAAACACAGGACACAGACATGCTCCTTCATTTCTGACATGTCCTGAGACCTGATCTCCCATTGCTCTGAATGGGAGTCAAGCCTGTGCAAACATCCCGTAATATACTACAAAAGACCCAATTCATCTACTGCAGCCGCAGCTGGTTTCATTGATTTCTGGTTCAGACCTTAAGAATACCATAAGGTAGTCTTCTTTTTATCTCCCATCTAAACATCTCTAAATAAATGCTTACAGGCACAGTTTTAGAAGGTTTGAAAGCAGTCCACCCCTACTCAAGTCAACAGGATCATACTTGCAAATTTTAAGACTGTTTTCTTTTGAAATAAAGATGCTAAATTTTCTCAGATGTGAACATGTTATCCTCTTACATATTTGAAGCTGGCAGGTCAGATCTGGGGCCCACAGCATAAGACACTCATAGACCTATTATAGTGGGTCCAGAGGAGGGCCACAAAGATGATCAGAGGGTTGGAGTACCTCTTCTATGAAGAAAGACTGAGAAAATTGAGTTTATTTAGCCTAGAAAATAGAAGGCTTCAGGGAGACCTTAAAACAGTCTTCTAGTATGTAAAGAAGGCTTACAGGAAAGACAGGAAAAAAATCTTAATCAGGGAGTGTAGTGATAAGCCAAGGAGTAACTGTTTTAAACTAAGAAGTTGTAGCTTTCATTTGGATATAAGGAAGAAGTTATTCACTATGAGGGTGGTGAGGCACTGGAACAGATTGCCAGAGAACCTGTGGAGGGGTTGACAGGCTGGATGGGGCTTTGAGCAACCTGGTGTAGTGGAAGCTGTCCATGCCCATGGCAAAGTAGTTGGAATTAGATGATTTTTAAGGTCCCTTCCAACCCAAACCATTCTATGATTCTGATTCCATGATTCCATCTATCTGTTGCTTTTTTTTCTTTTTCAATGTGATCACAGTGATTTCATGTACTCCATTATCATATCAAATTATAAAGATTAAAAGGACTAAACCAATAAGAATGTCACATAGCTTAGCAAGATTTGTTTTTAATTTGCCGTCAGCTACACCAATACTGTTTTGCTCTGAAACAAACAAACAAACAAACAAACAAAATATTACAGCTAATGCTATGCATCAGATTTGGCATTACAGCAATACTTATTTGGAAGCAGTGTCAAAGACTTCACAGTTTTGTAGAAAATACTGCTCAAAATATTCAAAGAATGTGTTCTAGATGTTCAGTGGGAAAGTTGTTTCTGGCTTGTTATGGTTATTTTTAAGACACCTTAACCTCTGTCAATGCCTGTAAAGACCAAAATTCAGACTTATTATAACCACATTTATCTTCAGTGGCCTATGCCCGCTGCATCGTATAAGTTTTATTTCTACATTAGATGTATTCTAAAGTAGAGATATACTTTTATAGTTGAAGTATACTTTTATATACTTATACGCAATAAGGTCAGTAGTTCTAATTTAAAGCAAGGGACAAAAGATTTTGATGATGAGTGTGGACTGCTCCTATCAGAAGTAACAGTCAAACATTTTGTTCTGTTGTTACATTCTAAAGTGACTTTTTTGTGTGTTTCACTTCATAAAACCTTTTGAATGCTGGTCAAATGGCCACCTACCAAGTACTAAGTTCTCTTGAGCAAGAGTTATGTCTCCAACTAATAATTCAGCCAAATCCTCCATAATTCCTTCAGAAGATGAACAAAAGTTTCAGTTTCTCCCAACATCCCAAGATAAAGCAAATAATCAGAAACAATATCGATAAAGCCCAAAACAAAACAATAACAACAACAGAACTACAGAAAATATATTCCCTCTCATGCCAGAAATATAACAAGTGCTGGAAAGAGTGCAGTGAAAATGTTTACTTAATTCTGCCTGCTTAGCGCATATAATACTTGAACCAGACTGCAATGCACTTCTTTCTGTCTGGCTGCCAAAATAACATCAAAAAGAGTAACTGATAATTAAACTCTTTGCTTGCATGTTGGTCACTACTTTCATGCCAAGCTGTGCAATTTATAAATAGGCTTAGACTTGGGGAGAGGGAAAGAAAGAGAGAAAAGAAAAACACTGAGTTTTTAACTTTTCAAAAAAGTGTGGGATACCTAGAATGTGCATGACACACACTTGAAAGAACTTTGGAGTCACTTAGAAACAAATTTTTAAAAGCAGGAAAATATGCTATAGACACTATTTCACCTAACTGGGAAATTAGCTCAAAGCTTTTCAGTTTTTTAAATTCCATGCCCTATTCTAGGACAACAATTATTTCATTTTTGCCACTGTTCATTCACTAGCCTCTCCACTGAGTCAATATTTAATATGTAAAACTAAAGTGTTTTACAATTATTTATTGGGTAAATTATCAAAAGGCACATGTGCTACTTACGCCTTCAAATAAGCCTATTCACAAAAATAGTGCCTAGAATTATGATGAGTCTGCTCATGGGAGAAAGGACAAGTGGTCTTTTCAAAGCAAGGTTTCATGTCAAAAATCTCTGCTGTCAGAGCTAGTTTGAAAGCTTTTTTTTCATATCTCCAGCTTCTTCATGCCCTCTCTGACCCATAGCTAACCTTCTCAGTTGTGCTGATGCATTACAAAGTTGAGTATTGTTAAAAAAAAAAAAAAAAAAAAAAAGACAAGCAAAGCCCCAAAAGGCCATATCCACCTCTTCATCAAGTCAGTTCATAGTGTATGCCTATGAACATCTGTGAAAGACCACTGAAGAAAATAATAGCCTGTGGCAAAGGGTTGGGAACACAATGAACTCCTTTAATGGACTTGGTCAAGAGAAGAAAATCTACCTTTAAAGTGAAGGTAGAACAATGATTACCCATACAAACACTGTTTTCTGGTAGATATTAATCTCAGAACACAGGAGATTTTACATTATTATTGAGATAATAGTTCTCAGCACATTGATGTTTCCACCTGAGGATTTGAAAACTGTACATTTATTTCAGAAACACTGCTGAAGTATAGATAAAAATCCAGTCACTGTAACAGAATTAGAAATAAGACAAAACATCTCTGTGTACCTCACTATTTCACTCCAGGTAGTTACCCATGTACAGATTTTTCTGGATGTGACATTTTTCTCCACTTGAAAACTTTCTCAGGGCAAGATTCAAGCACTAATGGCAACCATGTGGGTCACCTGGGTGGAATTACCCCTCAGTAACAGCACTGAAGCTGCTGTGTATCCAGAGATCCCAGAGATTTCTACCATGTATGTGCCTGAGAACATATATATATTCAGATACACAGAGACTGCACTAAATGGAGCAAGATGGAAGCCAAGAAAGTCTCCTGGCAGAAAGCAATCCCCCTTGGAACAACTTGCCAGTAGAAAGTCTCCTGGCAGAAAGCAATCCCCCTTGGAACAACTTGCCAGTAGACCGAGAAATATTTTTATTAAAATTTTAAAAGGAAAATAATAATAATAATAATAATAATAATAATAATAATAATGACAGAACCTCAGCTAAATTATAAGGTAAGGCAGTTGAGTCTCAGGCAAAGAAAAAAAATACATTAGAAAATACAAATTGCTCAATATACAGAAAACAATGAAAGGAGCCTCTTTCCAAGGTTGTACATGGTGTCGCTTAAGCTGAAGATAAAGCTCAAGACTGCCCAGTAAAGAGTGAATATGAGGGTGCATGTGAAAATAGTTGATAAAGAGTACAAGAGCCCTGAATCAAACCCTAAAAGCTATCTCTAATATTAATGTTTGTGTATGCATCTACAGATATTCATCATTCATTTTGGAATACTTGGTGCCATTGGTAAGACATGAAAACAAGTTAAGAGCCAAGACATGGCTTTTGATTTCTACTAAAGGCTTACTATCTTGTATATTTTCTCTTGCAAGTAATGCACTGAATCATCTCCAGTGATTCCTGAGTGAGAGTATTTACCAAATACCAAAACTATGATTCTTTTCACCTGAAAGTAGAATGAAAAAGGATGCTACAAGAGATGTTTAGTGAAGTTAACATTTAATTAAAGTTCCTGCTTGAAACCATTAGTTAAATATTTTCTGTTTCCTCCAAATGGTACCTGAAGCCTGGAGACAAACCCGACTAAATTAAAGATTCTACCAGACAGATTTATATGTTCTTATACAACACTGTGAAATATGTTTTGTGATCCGTTATAGGGTGAAAAATAAAACAAACAACAACAACAACAAAAAAAGACAAAATATTGGAACTCCTTAGAGAGCAGACATTTTGAAATTACTGAAATTAACTGTAGGATTATACTTTCCCCCAGTCTCTTGGCTTTTCAGAAATAATCACTATTCAAAACAGTTAAGGGTTACTGTTTAGGGAGAAGGAAGGTGATTTGTGTACAGGAAGGCAATTGTTCAGTTCTCAAATTCTAATGTTTTGAAAATACCCAGGAAAAGTATATAGAATAAAAATGCAGAATTTAGGTATTAACAGCAATTTAAAATAGCAAAAGATCAAAGCCTGTAAAGAAATAAAACCGAGACAAGCCACTCAATGAGCTTTGCAGATTTACAATCGTTATTGCTCCCATTCCAATAAATTTTCATAATACAGCTGAGAGAGCATAGTTTGTGGTGATGGATTATAAACTGTAAAAACCCATTGGCTACAGACTGTAATTCCAAGAACAATAGAAGCATAGTAATTATACATGTACTGTGACTGAGACAGAAGTCAAGGCTGACTACCTACCAATTGTGTAAGAAAGCAACATGGTGCTGGTTAGTCAGAAGCATTGTAACTGAGTTCCCCATCTGTTACAGGAGAATACAAAGCTTCAGTACTTCCACAGAGCGTTTTTTGACTTTTGAATGTCCTTTGTTGAGTGTTCCTTATGCCTAGAGACCTTTACTGGAACGCTACACATAGAGAGAATGTGATATGCAGTAACACAAAAAAAAGATAATCCATGCACAGCTTTTTTGTGTGCGGTAGTAGCAGTCTTTAACTTTATGCAGTGTTTGAAAGGATTAAGTGTCTGATTACATTATTCTGTGGATGTCTGGATTTGTCTGTCACATTTTTTGCCTGCAAAAGCTCTACATGTCTATGAGAGTATGCTATGCAGCCTTTACTTAAGACAGACACTTTTAGCAAGAACAGTAATGCAGCGTATACCCCAACACTCAGTTTTGAGAACTCGTGTAAGACAACCTATGAACACTCAGACTGTCTTCTGATAAATCAGTCAAAACCTGACAAATCAATCAAAAATATCACTAGTCCTCCAAATCTGGCAAACTCGAAATCCAGAACAGGTAGCCTAGCTACTTGAGGCTGAGTCAACACTACAGTGAAACACTAAAGGTTACCTATGGGGAAGGGAGTACAATTTCACTGCAGAAAAATTTCAGCCCACCAAGTGAGGTTATATGTAAGAAATAAATGTATTCAATTATACTTTTTTTTTTTTTTTTTCTCTCTAATAATAAACTCTACGAGCTCCCACAAATAAGGAGTTATCTATATAATATGATATAGAGAATCAGCCTTTCTTTTAGACTGGCAGGGAGGTTACCTAACATTTCTTCCCTGACACATTTGCTAAGGTTTATACTCAGAACAAGTACAAGGTCACTGATATTCTATCAGTTTCCTAATCTTCAGTACTCTCCAGGTAATTTCCATTATTTTTATATCATCTAGGTTAACACAGTTTGAAGCTCAGATACTTACTTCTTTTCATAAATAAATTTAATTTATAATATATAATATTTCATGAGAGCTTTTTTGTTTATCAGATTCATATAGGTGGGCCTCACTAGAGCCTCTGAATTAATTTAATGCATTTGCTTTAGATGGCACTATAAATATCACTACTGTCAGATAGACACCATCTAGTGGCTAAAACATATAAGTATAATTTTCCAGAAAGAAAAGTATAATAAATTATTTGTTAGCCATGTTCTTATTGGATAACTTAAGGCAGTCATTCTTAAGACTTTCCTCTTGCAGGTTTGAGATAATAAGAGAGTTATAGAACTTTATTTTTTTAATTAAAATTTAGACTGACTGTCCTGAAGACTTCTGAGACTATGACAAATAAGAAAGAAAAAAAAAAAAAAAAAAATCAAATGCACCCTGCAAGAGTAATTAAATACAAACAAGATTTTTTGCTCATTATTTTTTCAGCATTTTAATTGCAACTATTTAAGCAAGACTACACAATAATAGTCATCACCTGCTCCATACTGAATTAAAGATGTTTGTTTTCTCTTCTCTGTTATAACTGTAGAAGTTCAAGTATTTCTCATGTTGGAAACCTTCCTTATGTTGGTCTTTTCAGGGAGTAATTGTTTCACAGTGCCCAGTCTTAATTTGTCATCTTGTTTCTGTCAACTGTTAGAAACAGGTTACTGAATCAAACAAAGCTATGGTCTGTTCTAATGAATTTTTTGTACAGTTGGATGTCTCATATAAAAAAGTCTTAATACAGGGGTATACCTTTAAACCAAATGAAAAAGATTGGTCTTAAACCCTGTTTGGTGCTCAAGAAGTCAGAAAAATACCTCCTCTCATCCAACATCCCATAGCCAAAAATTCCTACTCTGATTAAGGTGTCAAGAGAGTTTTAAAAGAAAGGTAAGCAGAAATGCTACCACACAATTGCTGTTTTCTTCTCCCTGCAGTTCTCAGATATATTCACTTCTAGATGCTTACCAATTATTTTAAGTGTGGATATACAAATGTGTAGGATTTGCTCTTTTATTTCCAAATGTACATGCTAGTCTGGCTTTTACTTCTCCAATTTAAAAGAACAAACCTTTGTTTCCTGTCAAGTACACTGATGTCAACTCTAAACATAAGAGTTGAATTAGGGCCTATAACTTAATTCCATTACGAAATATGCTTCTTGCTTTGAAGTTAAGACATCATATATGCACTAAGCAACTAATTCTGAGACAGTTCTGCACACAGACAAAACAGACTTCTAGCTGCTTACAAAACTAAACAATCCAAGAGAGAGGCACCAGGCAGCTACACCACAATATCTTCAGCCTTCAGAGTCACCCTTTGTGTAAGTCCTGATGTAGATGAGCACATCTTCTGCTGAATCTGGTTTTTGAAAATCCCACAGATGAAATGAGGAGTCTGGGTGGTAACAAGGATCTTAGTGCTCAGAAAGTAACCTGAAGCCTGGGAATTATGTTTATCAGAAAGCAGAGATCTGGTTTTCCTCAATATTGTAATACAAGCTTATTAGTTTGAAATTCCATCTCACATACAAGCAACAATAAATAAGACCAAGCTCCTGCCAAAACAGACAGAGAATCACTACCTACAGGACTGGTGAAGACTCAGAAATGTGGAGCTGTATGTAAATCATTTCAATTCATTCACAGGCCTGCATGCAACAGAATAATGGAAGACAAATTCTTCAGTGATTTATGTGTCATGAGCAGAAACTCTCTGCTTTGCAAATAACACAGACTGGAGCACTTGTGTGAACCCTGTGATGAGAATTTCCAAGGATGGAGGGGAAAGTCCCTACAACTGCTGATAAATGTGCCCTTGCATCAAGCATCTAACAAGCAGTCCATTTAATGGGTATATGATATGATGAAAAAGTCCATTCATAAATAAAACGAGTTCATGAGTGGTAAAGAGATCACACAGGCATCAGAAATTGGAAGTCATGAGGGGTAATGAGATCACAGAAACTAGAAAGGGGAAAGAACTGTAATGATGGAGAAAGTGTTCCTTTCTCAATACCCAGGAATCTCCTACAGGTTCCCACCTGCTTTTCACTTCCTCTAGGAAGGTCTCTGCTGGTAAAAACTGTCACAAAGGACAAAATGAAGGTTAAGTGGATGTTGGCACAGTATTTCCTGCTGTACTTAGGGATGAAATGAAGATGAACTGCAAGGTGAACACAACCTATGGTGGGAATAAATCTTTGTTGTAGAGTTCCTTGGAACTATAAAGATACTGGGCTTGAAGTGCAAGAGGGCAAGAGCAAGAAGATGTGCTCAGATTATTGCTTCAGGTACATTCTCAGTAGAGTTTTGGAAAGGAGATGGATGGACTACTGCCAAAATTACTTGTAGAACTTATGGGCATTCTTGTACTTAATGCTATGTTTGTTCAATTTCTGCACTTTCCCAAGCGTAAAGCTGCATTCTCCTCTTTTTCCTAATAAAAAATTCCTTGTATATAGCACCAGCATCTTTGTGAATGTTGGAGATACATATGCTGAAGACAGTCAGGGAAGGCCTGCATGGTGTTCACATATTTCTGTATGAGAATGGAGTTATCAAGAATTGTTTTTTACTCTAATTACCCACCTGGCAAAAGGGAACCTTCTCCAGGATCCCATGCATCTGTGCTGTGTCAGAAAAATCCTACAATAATTTACCAGACTAAGCAGGAAATTACAACACCCTAAACACACTGATGACTACTGCCAGAAAAGAAAGCAAGCTCCCCTCTCCCTGAAAGGGAAAGAAACCTTCCCCCTCCCCACTCCCCCCCCCACTCCCCCCACCCCGACCCCAGCCCCAGAAAATGAGGAGCACCCCATTGGCACTCAGTGAAGAAAAGAGATTATAAAAGAATCAAAGAGTAAACCTGATGCATGATAGTTTTCCACTGAAAACACATTTCTGTTAAATAAACAATCAAACTGCCAGGTAGAGAAAAGCTCAGAATTTTAATAGTGTGCAGACCACATGCTGTAAATGATTTGTTATTTAGGAGGTGGAAAATAACCACCTGATCCAACAGTTGCTTCAGCAGAGAGAACAGTTCATAACATAACTATTCTTCAGGCCTTATCAACTGAATATTACCCTGCCTAGCTACCATGGTGCTTTCCTTTCTCTCTGCAGACTTATGGGATCTAGTGATAGGCATATGACCCTTGCAGAAGGAGTGTGTGAGTTGCTCACTACTTTCAGTCTGCTGATTGTATATATAAGGCAGGCCTCATTGTTCTCTGCTTTGAAACCTGGCTTTTAGAGAATATATAAATATTGTCTGAAGATCTGGGAAGTGTAAAACTGACCTGCTGGGTCAGCCAGCCCACCAGTGAGTTATACATGCATCACTCTCCCAAGATATTAGTCTGGACTGATTAGGTTTAGTTTTAAGGTAAGCATTAGAAAGTGTTGTTCAACCCTAATCTGAGATAAGCACATATCAAAGGTTGCTTTCTAGCAAAGTGGTTACATTGCATAAAAAGTAAAGATCAGATATTTGGTTAGGTTAATTCACAATGATAACAGAAGGGTGACAGGAAAGCAGAGCAAGGAAAGTATAAAATATACAGGGAAAAAAAAAAAAAAAAAAAAAAAAAAAAAGAACTTTGAGGTTAAATAGCCACAGAGTTAGCATAATGACTGAGCAACATTTAAGTGTACGTCTGGAATTAGTGAATGCACCACAGACCTTTAATTTCAAGTTCCTGCAGTTCCACGTTGTATGTGGAAAGATGTGTTCTGTCTCCAGAGATGCAGATGTGGCTACAAAGAGCTGTGGTGAAAGAAGGGGTGATTTGGTAATGTATTGACCAGAACGGTTGGCCACAGTTAGGGGAATGCTGTATAAGGAATAGATCTTAATTACACTTCTGCAAGGAGCAAATATTTATCTCTAAGACAATAAAACCACTATTTCTGCAGAACTCCCTTCTTTATTTTATCACTCCTTTAAAACTACTCTATTCTAAGTAGGGCAAGCAGATATACCCATTTTGGTTTTTTTTGTGGTGAAAACTGATGAAAGAATTAAGAAGGAAAATAGGCAAAATGGTAAAATCACTTTTGGAGTCCAATTGCTTATATTGAACACCACTACACAGGCCCCAAGAAAGCGGAAATGAATGTAACAGTATTCAGAACTGAGACAAACAAGCTTCTGAATATCATAGGTCTGACATTGCTTAAAAAAAAAAAAAAAAAAAAAAAAAAAAAAAAAAAAAAAA
>NC_048893.1:77040340-77042049 GCF_011077185.1 Oxyura jamaicensis | reverse complement strand
TTAAAAAAAAAAAAAAAAAAAAAAAAAAAAAAAAAAAAAAAGGCAGAGATATCTACTGGCTGCCATACTTTAAGAAGACAGCATTCAAATGCAGGAACAGAGGGGAACAGATGACTGTTCCCTCAAGAGCTAGTTCAAAATGTACATGCTGCAATGAAGTCCCAGAATTCATTGCAAATAAAGTTAAAATAATTTTCCATACAAAAGAAACACATAGTTTAAAATAGGAAAGAAGAGATATACTAGGCAGACAGTCTCAGTAACAAAACTCCCAGGTTTTGATTTATATGCTGTATTCTATAAATAATATTTTGTCTAACACACTTTCTTACTAACTCCTGCAAAAAGAGTTATTGTATACATGATCTTAAACTTTACAACGTCCATGTCTTCCCACTTTAAGGCTTTACATCATGATAAGTATATACAGGCACTTGGAGCTTTGAAAGTAATCATGCAATAGATAATGTAGGCTGTTAGATATAAAGAAGTTAGATGAAGTCCTAGCAATAGGAAATAGAAATGAAAACATGAAAAATGGAATGGGTTTGAAGAAGCTGATGAGCTGGGACCTTAAAGAACTAATATTTGAAAAATCTCCACCACAGTTAAAAATACAGCTAACTGTGCTTGACTTGACACCTTCAAGGACAGAGAGGCCTTGCAGAGCGATTTTGACAGACTAGAGGACTGGGCAATCCCCAAGTATGAAGTTTAACAAAAGCAAGCGCCAGATCCTGCACCTGGGATGGGGAAATCCTGACTGAATGCACAGATGAGGGATTGAGGGGATGGAGACCAGCCCTGTGGAAAGAGATCTGGAGATTCTGGTCAATCACAAGTTGAATATGAGTCAACAGTGTGTTTTTACAGCTGAAAGGGCCAACCATACCTTGGGGTGCATCAAGCATGACATTGCTAGCCAGTTGTGTTAAGTGGTTGTCCTGCTCTGCTCTGCATTGGTCCAGCCTCACTGTAAGTACTATGTGCAGTTTGGGGCACCACAATATAAGAAGAATATAAAACTATTAGAGAGAGTCCAAAGGAGACCAACAAAGATGGTGAAGGGTCTCGAGAGCAAGACATATGAAGAGTGGATGAAGTGACTTAGATTATTCAGCTTAGAGAAGAGGAGACTGAGGGGTGACGTTATAGACAGCCTACAGCTTCCTCATGAGGGGGAGCAGAGAGGCAAGCACTGATCTCTCTGGTGACCAGTGAGAGGACATAAAGGAAAGTTCAAGTTGGATATTAGAAAATGTTCCTTGCTGAGTGGGTGATCTGGCACTGGAACACGCTCTGCAGGGAAGTGGTTATGGGACCAAGCAAGCTGGAGTTGAAGAATCATTTGGACAACACTCTAAGGTTTTGGTTAAATTAAGTTGTTTTGCTGTAGAATAGTAATATGTAAAACCCGCTGTGTTCTCAACTGGTGAAGCCCTCCTCATTTGCCATTGCATTTAGAATATAGATCTTATTTTAGGATACTAAATTACTTTTTCCTTGTACCCCAAAGATGTGCATAAAAACAGAGCAAAATACTTTTACTGATAAAGACCCAGAAGTGAATGGAACTCTTAGTAAATGCTAAAATGCCCCATCCTTTCCTTTCCTTTCCTTTCCTTTCCTTTCCTTTCCTTTCCTTTCCTTTCCTTTCCTTTCCTTTCCTTTCCTTTCCTTTCCTTTCCTTTCCTTTCCTTTCCTTTCCT
>NC_048893.1:76986737-77000340 GCF_011077185.1 Oxyura jamaicensis | reverse complement strand
AGGGGAGAGCAGGGGAGGGGAGAGCAGGGGAGAGCAGGGGAGAGCAGGGGAGGGGAGGGAAATAAGACAGCCAGTAATTGAAAGGCTTCCTTTTGACCAAAAGTACAAACACACATATTTACAATAGTTTATGTAACACTAAAATCTAAGTGCCTTAATTCACCTTAACTCCACACATTAATATATATATATACACACACGCACGTTATGCATACACACATTTCTATACATATACACATGTATATATATACACCTAAATTTGAGTAACTTCCAGGGAGAGTGCCTAAGCATTCAAATCTTCTTGCCCATAGTCACATTTTTGTAACTAGTTAGTGAGTTTCTTTAGCCAGATAAGCTCCCCAAAAAACTAGATCCTTCTGGTTTTAAAGAATGATACATTTTCAGCTGGTTCAGCACTGTGAGTGAGAAACTCCTGGCAGCACTGCAAGATAGAGGGATGTGCAAGGCATATTGCTTAAGGCAGGAAAGAACAGGACAGACTCACATAAACCGTAACAGACCACCCCACCCTGTGCCATCAGGATGCTTGCAAAATTGAAAAGATCAGCTTTTGTTTAACTCAAATTCATTGTCCAATGTATTATTATCTGTATTTCATCTTTTAAATTAAGTATCTGTTTTTGAAGAACATTTAGGCAAATATTCTCTTAAATCAGCATTTTGAAACAAATCAGAAATGCAGTATTAAAATAAATAAATAAATAAATAAATAAATAAATAAGGATAAAGCAAACATTTTGTTTTTCCAAAACATATTTTTTTCTTCTTCAAATTTGTCACTGAATTGCCATGAATTCCCAAATACTTTCAATGAAACATAAATACAATTTCAATTTAAATCTCATTCTAGAACACTGTGCCTGCCATATACCTCAATGTCTGATCACAACATAATTTTCAAACTCAGCTTGTTCCAAAAAAAGGTAATAGTAAATTTATGAAAGTAGTGCATCTTTTGCCATCAGCTGAACAAAACTGGTTGGCAAGAAGTATTTAATAACTATATATTTGTATTATATATTTTGTATTTGATTTATGATTAATAACTGGAGTTATATACTTCATAAATAACAGTTTATAATAGAGTTGTTGCAGGCAAGAATTAAAACAAATTTGTTGAGCAGGAAGAAAAGCTGAAGAATTGCAGAGGATGTGTGCAGGCAAAAGAAAAATATGAAAAACAGAAGATATGAAAAGCACACTTGCAGAGAGAGCTTTCACTTGTGAGAATTAACTATAAATATTAATACAGGCACACTGCTAAGAGACAACTTTCCATTTGGCATTCTCATTTCCCTTCACATTATTGCACTAATGTGCTTGAAAATCCATTTGCCAGTGAAAAGAGTCAGCATCACTTAATTCTCTGGCCTCTACTTACACCTCTACTTTTCTGTCCTCTTGAAGAATACATTTAAAACACAAGGAAATGAAACTGGTATCCAGAATTTTAACGAGTCCAATTTGCCAGGGAGGACAAGTACAGGAGGTCTAGTCCCCACCAGTACCTTCAGACCCAAAGTATCTACTATGTTATGTTGAATTGCTTTCCCTATCCTAGTATAATTAGCAACACGAGTAATGTTTACTTTAAGTTATACTCCTTTTAAAAGCCTGATATTTAACATCAGTTTTAGATTGTGACATGGGAAAAAAAAAGGCATAGGTATGAATCCTGCTGGCTTTTCAGCCTAGCAGCCAGTCTTCATGTCCCAACAAGCCACTCATTTGGTAGGAATGACTGCTACAACATGTACTTTTGGGCACAAGAAGGACAGAAATTCCAGGAATGGTTCACATACAGCAGATAACTCTCGTGTCCCTGTCATTCCTCCCTACAAGATGACTGCGCTAAGCAGGCAGCTCCAGGAGAAGCTTTGTTCTCCAGAGCTGTCTACCCCTTTATACTGACTATATGAGTACCCATCTTCAATATGGAAAGTATTAGTCAGTATGTATCTACCTCCCCGGTTTCTACTTGAAATAGCACTTAGAATTGTACTGAGGAAATGGCCTTCTCTGCCTTGCATTTATTCCACCTTCCCATATTTTCAAGGACCCAGGTAATGGCAAGATGCCTATTGCCTCACTTCATGGATTTGGCTTACATTTTTTGATGGATAGTTCCTTGGCTACACTTATTGCGATTAATCGTACTGAAGTGGTTGGTAAATGTATGCCAATTATTTTCTTTGATAATTATCACTAACACATGAAAGTGAAGAAATACATTTTAGACCTACTTATTAGTCTTTTGTGGTACTTAAAAAACTACAACAGTAACAATATTGGATTTACATTGTAATTACACCTTTTATGAAATGCTGGAAATTGATAATTAATTATACAGAGCACAGTACATTACTATTAAATATCCATAGTGATATCAGGAGGGTTACTTTATTATAAACTACAGCTAATTTGTAATACTAAGATTAACTCTCTGTAATAACACTATCCAGCAGCTTTCTTGATAAACTGTGTCCGTCCTACCAGGGAGTGAGTCTGATAGCTGTACTCAAGAATTATGAATTTCCATTATGTGGAAATTAGCAACAAATTAGAAAGTTGGTCCATGGAACATTTAAAAATATCCTTTGTGCTAACTTTTCTGCAAAGACATTTACCAGTTGGCATCCAGATATGACACAACACCTCTAAACAAATACGTTCTAGAAGAGTCACTTGTGAGCTGTGGCTCACAGGTGAAAAACAAACTGGAGTCCCTTGTGGAGCAAGTTGTGACTTATACTGTTACCATGGTGCTCTTGAATGCCTTGTGCAACAGATCAGTTTAAAAGTAACTGAAGTCCTCTAATGAACAAAACTTGATATCTAACTGAAAGTGAGCTTTGCCAACTTTGGGGCATGAGTGAGCCATTTCTTAAGGACAACATTATTTTAAAACAAAAGAGAGACACAAAACTTTGTACAGAAGTCTTCAGAGACAAACAAGATGTCATGACATAAGCAAGATGTCATGACCTACAAAGTTCTCATGTACATGGATCAGCAGATGCTTTGGACATTAGGTCTTCACATAGGCATGTGGCTGATCATAATTGATGAACAGGAAGAAAGGATGAAGGACTGCCTTCATATAGACCAATGAAAGATATGTAGTCATACTGAGGAATGGCATGATTGATACAGGTATAAGATATGAATGTGAAATGGCAGCTGATGATACGTGAGCAAAAATGGAGATAGAATGTGGGGCAGGGGTATGTTTTATGTTTTTTTTTTCCCATTTGGAAGGGACTAGAAAAAATAACTGTTGTTAGAACTAGCTCTTGAGAAGTGCCAGCTTGGAGCTTAAGCATTTGCAAGACTTTGAATTTACTCTGTATTTCTGAGATTCTTATAAATCTTAGAACAAATATTGTTGTAGGAAAGTTTACCATGCTCCTCTGGAGGAGAAAAAAATGATGGTATTCTTCTAGTGTACTCAGTGTTAGCACTAACCTATAGAAAGTAATGGCCACCTCCACATTTTCAGAATATTTCTTAGTGATGTCTCTGTGTTCTCCCTAGAAAGGCTGCTCTTTCCAAAGATAAGAAGAAATATTAGTCTTCGTAGTTTCATTTTTACCTAACTACCAGGAGCTCATTCTCTGTCAAATACCCTTTGTTCCATTGCTTTACCACTAGACTTCTTCTGAAATTCCAATGTATACAAAGAATAGGTCTCAATCATTCTGGTGAGTTCAGTAATGATCTAAAATGATTACAGAGATCAAGGAATTGAAGGAAGAAGAAAGCATGCACTAATGAATTACTTCCTAGATGAAAGAGCTTGAGTATAGCTCTAAAGCAAGCATATCCACCATCTTCATATATAAAATAATAATAATAATAAACAGAAATAAAAAATAAAAATAAAATAAAATGAACCTCCATTAAAAAAAAAAAAAAAAAAAAAGAATAAATGAATAAGATGCATACACCCCTTCAAAACAAAGATTTTTGTCTAACTGTTTTGTTTCAGGTGCTATGATCACAGTTACATCAATGCTAACCTGGAATAACTGCACAGAAATCTGCACCTAGATCTTACATAACTTTGTTTAGCCAATCACTATGAGCACATATACTTATGGGAGACTCACTAGTGTTCACAGAGTCATCATCCATATGTATCAAGAAGAGAATTCACCCCTGAAGGGTAAATTTTCCATGCTGTGCATGGGGATTTAAAAGTTTAACTTGATTAACTTTAATGGGTATTGTGCTGCCTCATGCTATCCTGCTAAAATTTTATTCCTAGTTGGTTGATTTATGCAAAAGTAATTCCCAAGTTGGAACAACAGAAACAAATATGTGACACATTTTTGAACAATCACTCTTGTTCTAAGATTTATAAGAATTCACAATTAATGGCAAAGTAACTCCTAGCTGCAAGCAATGTAATTATAACATTATATATGGCTTACATATCACGGTTCCCTCAGCGACACTGAGGAATTAGGCTTGTTTATTTTAGTACAACACAGAATGAACTTAAATACCCATGTTTTCTTTTCTGGTACAAAGCAATCCTTGCCACTGGGTAAAAGTGGTTTCCCCTCTTTCTGAAAGTGAAAATGACTTTTCTTCTCCTTTAGGCTTAACAGCTTGAAATAAATCCAGTTTTCCTTTTTAAGTGATCTATTATATATGAAAGGGAGGCACTTCAAAATGTACACACCATAAAAAGGTCTATTGTGCATCTCGAAGGGAATAATTTCTTCCATATAGTGGCTCTCTTCCTTGAGAAATAAGTTCACCTGTCTAGTCATAATGTCCTGAGTATCAGATCTTTTAATAGCTTAAATTTGGGCAGAATGACACAGTCATTAGAGTCATCAGTAAAGCAGAAAGACTTAAGAGAGTCCAAAATAGATTAAAAAAAATATATATCCCTCAAGCCTGATTAATTTTTTATATTATTTTTCCCTGGATCTTCTTGAGGATACTGAATTCCATCCCCTCACTCCACACCCACACAACTGTGGCTTTTTTGTTTGGTGCTTTTTTTTTTTTTTCTGTAAGACCTATCTGCCTTTCTTCAAAGACTCATTTCAACATCAAGATGCCTCCCAGCATTTTCTCTGCTGGAATCCATTCCCAGCTCCAAGATGGCTGAAGATAGTGAATACTGCTTTATGGCACTTCCTTTTCACAAGTGCTACTATGCCTTTGGCTGGTTGGTTGGCTAGTTGGTTGGTTGAGGGTTTATGTTTGTTTGTTTTAGGTTTTTCTTTTCATATTCTTGCATTTTTTTTACTTTCCCTCTGTGACATTCCAGTTTTCATTTCTAACCTCTTTTCTCCCCAAACCCTAGCTAGACCATTCAAGAGTATAGCTTGTCACTGCCATAAAAACAGACTGGGTTTTGCTCTGTTTTTTTGGGTTGAGGAAAAAAAAAAAAAAAAAACTCTGGGCTGATGCTTACTGTGTATCCAGAAAGTTTGGAAAATGAAGGCATTTCCATAGCCAGTTGAATCAGAGTCCAAAACAGAAAGCAGAGATCAGAAGATCCACTTTCTTGGAAACCATTTACTACACCTCAACTGACAGCTTTCAACCACCAGCTAGGCTAATATGGTCCTCGCTAGGCAGAGAGCTCACGCTAGAAAGTCTTTAGCCACCCAGACAGAGTGCCTGCTCAAAAATGCGGCAGTTCAGGTCTCTGGATGCAGGGAGTGCCAGAGCCTGCTGCTGCCATCTGAAGGTGGCAGAGATACCGTGTGCGTTAGGTGCAGGCAGGTGGATGACCTGGTCCACCTGGTGACAGAGCTCAAGGAGGAGGTGGAGAGGTTGAGGGCCATCAGGGAGTGCAAGCGGGAGATAGACTGGTGGAGCAACTCCCTGCAAGGCCTGAAGGAGAGGCACCAGGGTGAGACTCCCCTAATGGGGGTGGACCCCCCTGCCCGGTCACTGTCAGGGAGAGAGAGGGGACCTAGGAGTTGAGGAGGAATGGAGACAGGTCCCTGCTCGACGTTGCAGGAAACTCCCCCCACCACCTGCCCTACCTTCCCAGGTGCCCTTATGCAACAGGTTTGAGGCCCTGGAGCTCGAGAGAGCAGTGGAGGAGGGTGTGGCAGGAAATTTAACCAGGAAGCCTAGGGCGAGGAAGTCTGTTCCATGCCTCAAGACTGCTCCCACCAAGAAGGAAAGAAGGGTGATCGTTGTGGGCAACTTCCTTCTCAGAGGAATGGAGGGCCCTATCTGTCGGCCTGACCCTACCCATAGGGAAGTCTGCTGCCTCCCTGGGGCCAGGGTCAGGGATGTTGCCAGAAAGCTTCCTAACCTGCTTCACTCCTCCGATTACTACCCACTACTGATAGTCCAGGCTGGCAGTGATACCACTGATGAGAGAAGCCTGAAGGCTATCAAGCGGGACTTCAGGGGGCTGGGACGGTTAGTGGATGGAGTGGGAGTACAGGTGGTGTTTTTGTCCATTCCTACAGTGGCAGGGAATGGTTCAGAGAGGACACAAAAAGCCCACCTGATAAACACGTGGCTCAGAGGCTGGTGCCAACACAGAAGTTTTGGGTTCTTTGACCACGGGGCGCTTTACTCGGCACCCGGCCTGATGGCCACAGATGGGTCCCAACTGTCCCCAAGGGGAAAACGGATCCTGGCCCAGGAGCTGGCAGGGCTCATTGAGAGGGCTTTAAACTAGGTAAGAAGGGGGGCGGGGACGAAACAAAGCTTGTTGGAGGTGTTCCAGGGGGAACAGTGGCAAGGCTGGGGGAGAAGGTTAAGGCCCAGCTGAAGTGCATTTACACTAATGCACACAGCATGGGCAACAAGCAGGAGGAGCTCGAAGCCATTGCGCAGCACGCAGGCTATGACTTGGTTGCCATCACGGAAACGTGGTGGGACCACTCTCATGACTGGAGTGCTGCAATGTCTGGCTATAGGCTCTTTAGAAGGGACAGGCAGCACGGAAGGGGTGGTGGAGTGGCTCTCTATATTAGAGAGTGTTTTGATGTCATCGAACTTGAGGCTGGGAATGACAAGGTGGAGTCGCTATGGGTTAGGATCAGCAGAAAGGCCAACAAGGGAAGCATCCTGGTGGGGGTCTGTTATAGACCGCCAAACCAGGATGAGGGGATGGATGAGGAGTTCTACAGGCAGCTGGCAGAAGTTGTGAAATCATCAGCGCTTGTTCTTGTGGGGGACTTTAACTTCCCAGACATATCCTGAAAACACAACACAGCCCAGAGAAAGCAGTCCAGGAGGTTTCTGAAGAGCATGGAAGATAACTTCCTGTAGCAGCTGGTTGGCAAGCCTACCAGGGGAGGTGCCCCGCTAGACCTTCTGTTCACTAACAGAGAAGGACTGGTGGGAGATGTGGTGGTCGGGGGGCTGTCTTGGGCAGAGTGACCACAAAATGGTAGAGTTCTCGATACTTGGTGAAGTCAGGAAGGGGATCAGTAAAACCACTGTCTTGGACTTCCAGAGGGCTGACTTTGAGCTGTTCAAGACACTGGTTGGTAAAGCCCCTTGGGAGGCAGTTCTGAAAGACAGAGGAGCCCAGGAAGGCTGGGCGCTCTTCAGGAAAGAAATCTTAATGGCTCAGGAGCGGTCTGTCCCCACGTGCCCAAAGATGAGCCGGCGCGGAAGAAGACCAGCCTGGCTGAACAGAGAGCTGTGGCTCGAGCTTAGGAGAAAAAAGAGGGTTTATAATCTTTGGAAAAGAGGGCAGGCCACTCAGGGGGGACTACAAGGATGTTGCGAGGTGGTGCAGGGACAAAATCAGAAAGGCCAAAGCTCATCTGGAGCTCAATCTGGCCACTGCTGTTAAAGACGATAAAAAATGTGTTTATAAATACATCAATACCAAAAGGAGGACTACAGAGAATCTCCACCCTTTACTGGATGCGGGGGGAAACTTAGTAACCAGAGATGAGGAAAAAGCTGAGGTGCTTAATGACTTCTTTGCCTCAGTCTTTAACAGCAAAACCAGTTGTTCTCTGGACGCCCAGTACCCTGAGCTGGTGGAAGGGGATGGGAAGCAGAATGTGGCCCCCACAATCTATGAGGAAATGGTTGGCGACCTGCTACGGCATTTGGATGTACACAAGTCGATGGGGCCGGATGGGATCCACCCAAGGGTACTGAGAGAACTGGCGGAGCCACTGGCCAAGCCACTTTCCATCATTTATCGGCAGTCCTGGCTATCAGGGGAGGTCCCACTTGACTGGCGGCTAGCAAACGTGACGCCCAACTACAAGAAGGGCCGGAGGGTAGACCCGGGGAACTATAGGCCTGTTAGTTTAACATCAGTGCCAGGGAAGCTCATGGAGCAGATTATCTTGAGCGTCATCATGCGACACTTGCAGGGCAAGCAGGCAATCAGGCCTAGTCAGCATGGGTTTATGAAGGGCAGGTCCTGCTTGAAGAACCTGATCTCCTTCTATGACAAGGTGACACGCTTAGTGGATGAGGGAAAGGCTGTGGACATGGTCTACCTTGACTTCAGTAGGCATTTGACACCATTCCCCACAGCATTCTCCTCAGGAAACTGGCTGCTCATGGCTTGGACTGGCGCACACTTCATTGGGTTAAGAGCTGGCTGGATGGCTGGGCCCAGAGAGTTGTGGTGAATGGAGTCCAATCCAGTTGGAGGCCGGTCACTAGTGGAGTCCCCCAGGGCTCGGTACTGGGACCAGTCCTCTTTAACATCTTCATCAATGATCTGGATGAGGGGATCGAGTGCACCCTCAGCAAGTTTACAGACGACACCAAGTTAGGTGCATGTGTCAATCTGCTCGAGGGTAGGAAGGCTCTGCAGGAGGATCTGGATAGGCTGGACCGATGGGCCAAGGCCAACGGCATGAAGTTCAACAAGGCCAAGTGCCGGGTCCTGCACCTGGGGCACAACCCCAAACAGAGCTACAAGCTGGGAGATGTGTGGTTGGAGAGCTGCCAGGCAGAGAAGGACCTGGGAGTATTGGTTGATAGTCAACTGAATATGAGCCAGCAGTGTGCTCAGGCGGCCAAGAAGGCCAGCAGCATCCTGGCTTGCATTAGAAACAGCGTGGCCAGCAGAACTAGGGAAGTGATTGTCCCCCTGTACTCGGCTCTGGTGAGGCTGCACCTCGAGTACTGTGTTCAGTTTTGGGCCCCTCACTACAAGAAGGACATGGAGGTGCTCGAGCGAGTCCAGAGAAGGGCTACAAAGCTGGTGAAGGGTCTGGAGAACAAGTCTTATGAGGAGCGGCTGAGGGAGCTGGGACTGTTTAGCCTGGAGAAGAGGAGGCTCAGGGGCAACCTTATTGCACTCTACAGGTACGTGAAGGGAGGCTGTAGCAAGGTGGCAGTTGGTCTATTCTCCCACGTGCCTGGTGACAGGACAAGGGGGAATGGGCTAAAATTGCGCCAGGGGAGGTTTAGGTTGGATATTAGGAAGAACTCCTTTACTGAACGGGTTGTTAGTCACTGGAATATGCTGCCCAGGGAAGTGGTTGAGTCACCATCCCTGGATATCTTTAAAAGATGTTTAGATGTAGAGCTTAGGGATATAGTTTAGTGGAAGTTTTGTTAGCATTAGGTCAGAGGTTGGACTCGGTGATCTTGGAGGTCTCTTCCAACCTTGACTATTCTGTGATTCTGTGATTCTTGCAGTGCTGTGAGAAGTCATGGCAACTCTGCTCTGGTTTACTTGGCTCTGGAAGAAAATGTAGTCTCTTCTCACTGGAAGATGAGCCCAGTTCTCAGCTTCCACAGAGAAACTCAAGAACTTACCCTGTTCCCTATTTTTTACAATAACATAAGCAAAATAAACTTATTCCTTCTTGCTGTCCTTGTTTCTCTTCTGTTTTGGTCTCTGAGGCACAGAATTTTCAGACATAGACTTCCCTTTAATCTTTTAATACAGGCCAAAAAAAAAAAAAAAAAAAAAAAAGAGGGAAAAACAGTAAGTCCCCTTCTTATCTTTGGTATTTTATAAAAACATTAATGCATATATTTATAATGACAACATATCAGAACTTCCCTACAGTGCTGTATCCAGTCCCAAGTAAATTCTGTGTCTCTCACTCATGCAAAGGAGTTGCAGAACACCTCCCTGGTCTTCTTCACTTGAAGTATGAAAACGGGACTAAGAAGAAATGTCTCCAAATAATAAGAATCATATGGCAGCTAGTCAATCAGCAAGCATGTAGAAGTGATCACTCACTTGGTACCAGAAATTTTGTAGGGCTGTTTGTTACTACAGACAGCATAAGCAGTTGTCTGAGGACAGCAAAGTAGAGGAAGTCCCATTTCCCCTACTACTCAATCTCCAAAATTCAGGATTTCTTCTTCTGCCAAAGAACATGTTGAGATACATTGGGCAGCAGGTATTGCAGTTGGGGATGTCCTCATCCAACTGTGGAAGCTGCTTGCTCATCCCAATCAACAGCAGCATGCTTTCTGTCCTTCAAGAGGTCAGAAAAGCAACAAATCCAAGGACCCAAATCCCCAAGCTATCTCATATTTTGCTACTTTCTTTTTGGGAAATTACTATTCAATCTGCACTGGTCTAAATAGCATACAGAAATTATCACTACTTCAGCCTCCAAGTCTCTTCCACAAGCTCTCTAGTTACTGCAGCATCATCAGTGCAATGTAGTATCCCTCAGGGCTTCCCGTACTTCTCTTCCAGTTGTCTCCCTGGATTTAATTTGCAGATTAAAATTTCTGCCACAAACAACTGACACAAACTACTGACAATTAAAAAAATGTTTTCATTGATCAATCTGTGAACAAGCCAAGCAGCTGTTTTTGTTACTTTTTTGTCCCCTTTCCTGCAAGTGTCATGTTTTCTCCCTGCTGAGCCCTAACAGAGATGCATGAGTCCTTTCTGTGGCTCTCTATCTAGCAGTTTGTAGAAACAGAAGCAGCTCCTCCAGCAGCTGACAGAGCTCAACACAGGACACTTAGTGAAAAGGCAATACAACTTCTGGAGGCTATTGTCATTTCAACCAGGCAAGTCTGGTAGAAATAATATTCTATAAAAATAAATGTGTAAAATAGGGTTGCTTCTTGCCCAGATCCCAGTGTAAATATCATCAAATTGTACACCTCAAATCTACAATCATCTGAAATTCTAAATATTAACACCTCCATTTCTGAACCTGCAGATGATTGACAAGATTTATCACTGCTGGCCCAAGAGCTCCATAAAAATAATTGATAATGTATAAACCCATTTTTAAGGGTTATATATAATATAATTGATAATTATATTATAATATTAATAATAATAAATAATAATTAATATTTAGATAGTTATATTATTACATTATACATTATTATATTATATGTTTTATTTATATTATTTATATTATTTTTATTATATATTATATTATTGTATAATATTTATATAATAATTAATATTAATGATAATTGATAATGTATGAATGATCAATTGATAATTGATAATGTATAAACCCATTTTTAATTGATAATGTATAAACCCATTTTTTGGAAAAAGAACTAAAAGCCATATGCATTGGACAGCAAACTAAAAAGGATCATGGATAGTCCCTTATAGATTCTCCAGAGATCCCAGACGGAAAAAGCTTCCCCTTTTGATTAGAGAGATTTTGTGTCTGTATGTGTGTGTGGGCTACATACATACACATACAGGGATAGAAAAGTGTAGGAACTGCATTTTTTGTAATTTTCAAAATTAATATTTTTTTACCCATGAAAAAAATGCTCAACAAATAATTTCCTTAGAACTTTCTAGTTCATTTACAAAAAACTTTTTCTCTGCAGAAAGAAATCTGTGACAAAAAAGATTCTTCTCGATCAGATCTTTATGACATAATTTATTACTTTTGTGTTATTTAAGAGTACACATCATCACCTGGAAGGGATTCAAACCAGAATTTGAATCCAGCTGAACTTTGGGTAAGATAAGGGTCAAATAATCAAATCCAAAGCTCCTGCTAGAGTTGTTAGGCTGTGATGAAATTCAGAACTGAAAGAAGTCTCCAAAAACAGCTGTTCTTGTGGGGTTTATGCAATCTGGTTATAAAAAATATTGCAGTAAGATAGTCATGTGTTAGCAGTATTGAACCTGAACACCAATGCTTAGTACAAAAGAATTAGAATCTGAGATCACTTTTTTTTCCATTCAGTGCAAGGATGGCCCATCCTGGCTATACAATGAAATGGAACCCACAGCCACCTGCAACTCAGCAAAGAGAACAAGGAAAACATTAAGAGTCGAAAGGCCTTTCTATTCCTGCCAGTGATTTAATGTTCTGCTGCTATGCTAAGTCAGCTAGTCTCAAATTTTCAGATGCAACCTGTGCTTTGGTCCACATTTTGGAAGTGTTTACTGGTTGCACTGAAAACAATATAAGCTATAAATGCTCAACATCTCTAAAAAGAAGCCCTAAGTTGTCAAAAACAATGTAAAGCACCTAAGCTAGAACCCAGCAGGGACTTTCCTTCAACAGATAGAAATATCTATGGTTTTCAAAAAGACAGTCAAAGGGATAGCACAGAGCTCAATGCATCAACAATGGATTTAGAAGTCCCATTCTCAGTTCACCAATGGGCAGCAGACTGTTATACATGGAATGAAGAAAATGACAAAAAACTTATTCATAGCTGGAAAGAAGTTAGGATTCAGACTGAAAATGAAATATGAAGTGTCCTGACAACACTTTGTATTCCAAGAAATTACTTAAGATAACCTTTCTTCCTTTTAACAATATTGAAATGTAAACACTTTCTTTTTTCAATAAAAATGTGTTTACTGAAAGCCATAAGGACATTTAGATAAAGAAATATGTTTTCCACTGAAGTAAGATCAAAATCTCTACTCAACAGCACATTAAACAACCAAGTATTTTTCACACAAGAAGAACTAAGCAACTCTCTCCATCTTCTTATTGTCCTCACTCCGTATTTTAGGCATGTATAAAGCAGCTCGTATAATTTACTTCTGAAGATTATGAATTCAAAGTTGCAGCAGCAGCATTTGATCAAGGGACATTCAGCTCTGCACTACTCTGATAGTATCAACTGCTCTGATAGTAACAGGGTATCTTCAGGATAGGCTCCTTAAACTGCCTATAAAATACATCAAGGATGTCCTACATATAATGTGTAAACCAGGGCAGGAGTTGTGGCAGGCCAGGCTCTGCCGCATGGCCACAGCCTGTCTCCTGCCTGTGGTGGTTTTACTGTGCTAGGCAGTTGAACACCACAACCGCTCTCTCACTCCCCCTCCTCAGGTGAGGAGGGGAAGAAGTAAAGGAAAGAAGAACTCACGGGTTGAGATAAGGATGATTTAATTAAAGAGAAATATATATATATATATATACATACATATATATATATATATATTATTAAGGAAATATTATTATTAATTTAACAATTCAACTAAAGGGAAAAAAGGGAAAGGGGAAGAGGGAGGGGGGAAGGGAATAACTAAACAAAACAAGTAAAGGCTATGTGAAAGTGCAGAGGAAAAGAAATTACTCTACTTCCCACAAATGAGTGATGCTTGACCACGTCCTTGAAGCAGGGCCTCAACGCACATAGCCGGTGTTCAGGAGGAGGACAGACATCTTCACAACAAGAGCCC
>NC_048893.1:76983729-76986637 GCF_011077185.1 Oxyura jamaicensis | reverse complement strand
CTTTTCCCACCTTTTATTGCTGAGTGTGACATCATATGGTATGGAATATCCCTTTGGTTGGTTTAGGTCAGCTGCCCTGGTGATGTTTCTTTCTCACTTTTTTGCCCACCCCCTAGGAGGGTCAGAGAGAGTCCTGATGCTGTGCCAGCACTGCTCAGCAGCAGACACAACACCGGTGTGATACCACTGGTATTCTAGCTACAAGTGCAGAGCGCAGCACTGGGCTGCTGCAGGGAAAGTTAACATCCCAGCCAGACCCAGTACACTGCCCCACCACCATGGCCTGCCCATGCTTACATCCTCTGCGTAGTCATCTCCTGCAACAAGACATCCATTAGCCCCACCATGTACCCAGTGCTGTGCAGGAAACACAGTTTTCCCACTCTTACCTCAGCGTCTTTCTCAATCTCTAGCCCTGCTGCCACCAGGTTGCGTTCATACTCCTCCCTCTGCAGCCGCTTCTCTTCCTCCAGGGCATCCAGTGGGCCCAGCTCAATCACCTGAGCCCCCAGCGACTCCTGCGGGATGTGCTGGCCATGGTCTGGCTGCAGCTCTAGGCAACCCTTCTTGGTCTCTCCATTTGAAAAAACAGCCATGGAGTCTGCCCTGTTCATTGGCTCTGGTGGGCTGGTCCCATGCTGGTGTTGGACAAGGCGTTTTCGGTAGTGGTAGGCTAAAACATAGTCAACCTTTCTCTTGCTGTCCCTGAAGTGCATGCCACTCACAGAGTCCACAGCCCCTCCTTGGGTCCCATCCAGGTAATTGTTTATAATCTGAAAGGGAAACACATGAGTGTCATGAATCAAAAACCCTAAAGTCCAAGGAGAAGCCAGGCCTAGGGTCTGACTAAACACAAGCACTTTAAAGCATTAGATGAGCAGAGCAAAAATTGGAGATTAACTGGGGATACGTATGACTTATAAACTTGTACTCTGCAGATCAGATTAAATCACACTGAGCTCTTCTGACTGTAAACAAATGAGAGTGTCTAAAGACAGTGACCTTATCCAGCACCATGGGATAGCTACCTATCTGACACGTGGGTATGGACGTGCATGCCAATGCTGTCTTTTGGTTTATGTGTAAACAGACTATATAGGATACCACATTAGCATTTTAAAATGGGATTGAGAATTGGGAACAAGGATCACATGACAGTTTGGGACATAAAAAAGGATGAGCTGTGGAGAAAAGATGGTCAGGGAAGGGAAACAGGTGACTGTGTGCAGGAGTAGAAAGAGACTGGTTCCAGCTAGAACAAGACAAAGCTCCTCAAAGTAGTATGAGGGCAAGAAGGCAGGGCTGGACAGAGATGATTTGGCAAATAACAGGGATTAGAGAGGATAAACTCTATGGATGGCTAACAGTTGATGTGTATTTTAATCTATTATGAGACGAATATGTGACTGAACATATTCTTTACATATTTCTTTACATACTTTACATATTTCCTTCTGCTGTGACACTGCAGAAGGAAATCAACAACCATAATCATTAAAATTGCCTATGTTCTACTCAGCTACTACTGTGGACAATCTCTGCCACCTAATCTTCACTATACAAAACCTTCCAGCATGAAACGGCTTCCATTCTAACACCACCATCCCACCCTACTGTGGACAACAATTCTGCAGAATCTGTGTTGAACACAAAATTGTTAAAAAGCACCCTTTCTAGCTCAATATTGTATCTTAAAACCCTTCACAGAACTCTCTACTGTGTCATTCATTAAAGTGACGCCAGCACTTCAAAAATAGGAAAATACATTCAAGGAAATAAATATGGTCACACTGATTCAAATCAGTGAATCCCTAATTTAATTCCAGCTATTTATGGATCCCATAGGCGGTTATACAAGCAAATCTTGACAGGTACCAGTTAAAGGTTTTTTTCTCTTCCTACCTCCCCTTCAATTACATGCACCAGTAGTCCTGAATTCAAAGTTAACCAAGCAAACTGTATGGCAATTTTGTCATTTGTTAACACAACATGAATAACTTGAAGGCTTTAGACATATGTGCATATTGTTAAATACCCCAACTTCTCCCAAATTCTTGTTTTTCATTGCTTCTCTTCACATCTCAGTTTCCCACAAAGTAGCTTTCAGTCACCATATCCTTTAATAAATCATTTTTGCATGCATACTCCATCCTTCTTTATTTCATGAAATTATCATCACATAATCTGTTCCACACATTACACATATCACAAACATTATGTGTATAGCATATGTATACTCCCTTTAGGCATATCTAAACTTACACTCAACAACAGATTCTGGCAGAATATAAAACTGCTCAGGAGATAGCACTTTATTGTAATTCCCCATTTCCTAGTTAGGTCCGTTTTCATATAGTACTCACAGGCAGTCCATGCAAACCTTCACGATCCATCTCTACCACAGTGAAGAAAATTCTGTTCCAGATCCCTAGTCTCCCTTACAGAGAGTTTCACACATTACAGCGCAGAAGTAATGATGTCACCACTGCCTGGTTGCTGGCACAACACAATTCATTAGCTGACTCTAGAGAAGATGAATTCCAAACATCCTCTCCTCTCTTACTGGTAAGCGTGGGCAGAAATAAGATGCTCAGACAAATGCAGAAGAGGGAACAAGGAGGTTGGGAACATGAAAAGTCACTAAAAGGTTTTCCTGTTTATTACCTGTGTGTAGCCAGCTGCCACAACCCTGCCACCTGAGAGATCACCATAGCAACATTAGATGTTGTTGGAGTTACACAAAATAAAATGAGGAGGAGATACAGCAGTTCCACTCTCCCTGTCTTGTAGACTTTTGCTCATTCCTCCCCAGTCACTCTTAGAAACAAAGTGCCATCCTGTCCTGGTTTCAGTTAGGACAATTATTTTTCCTCCTAGTAGCTGGTAGGGTGCTATGTTTTGGATTAGG
>NC_048893.1:76895549-76978729 GCF_011077185.1 Oxyura jamaicensis | reverse complement strand
AGAGAGGGAGGGGGGAGGGTGAGCGAACAGCTGTGTGGTGTTTAGCTACCAGCCGGGTTAAACCACAACACATCCCCATTATTATGGGTTTCTATTGAACAGAGAATGTCAAAATTCCCACAAAATTTTGTGAGAGCATTTTCTGACCCTAAATTTGCAATACTTTATTCACCATGTCACCTTCTGGCACATGAAGTCTTTATCAGAGAGAAACACAAAATAAGTAAATTGCAATTTGCAAAACATCACTGAAAGACTTATCAAGATCTTTCTCTCTGTCTCTCTCACAGCCCTTGTATAAGTCAGAATCAGTGATCTAAATTAGCATTTTTAATCCCAGACTCATTGCTTCTTGATGTTTCCAAGACAAGCAGCCAGTACATCAAGCAATGAGAATATCTGAAGGTAGGATTGGCATTTCATGACAGTTTTATTCTATTCCTCTAATAGCAAATATATCACTACAAACATATCCCAAGAGGTCTCTCCCCTAACAGCCGTGCTCTGAAGACTGCAGCCTCCCTACGCTTCCATCTTCCAGTCCAACTCAAATTAACTCCTAGGTATGTGTTGACCTATGGTTTGAAAAAGGATAGACAGTTTAGTCATCAACCTGCAGATCTTTTCTTGCACCAAGGTAATATTTTTTACTGCTCCAGAAGATTTTTGACTCAAGTAAATTATTAAGTATAGCTTGGTGATACCTCTAGAACAATTACTGCTTGTTGTACACTAGGAGAACCTACTGAACTATCTAAGGCTGTAGTATCTCTTTACTTGCAGTCATTTTTCTCAGTACAGTTTGGATTTGCCTAACACAGAGGAGGAATGCATCATATTCTGCTCATCCTGCTCCAAGCCTCTTCCTCATCTCAGAGGTATTAGAGGTATGTCAATGAACATAAAATCCTACTTACAGAACTGCTGTAGGACTCCATATGGTTAGGTGCTTCAAAAGATCCATTGATACTGCAGCTGTGCAAGGAAAGATGGTTTTGAGGAACAATGAGGTATTTGCTGTTGCACGCTGAAAAGGAGTATCTTGATGATTTTCTGCCTTCTCTCTGCTCAGACTTGGGTGTGAGGAAGCTAGAGGAAGTCTGAGAATAAGAGATAAATATTGTTACATTAAGAATGCTTTTGGGCAGGTAGTTTCCTAAGGGAATAAGGAAAAAGAATTAATGGACACCATTTGACCTCAGGTGCTGAACTTAAGTAAATAGAGAGAGGTACACACAACTGCAGAGGAATAGCAGGTACTTATGTGAACTGCTGGAGAAGTAGGAACTTCACATACAGTAATGCACTTAGCTCAGCACTATCTTGGTAGTTCAACAGGATTTGTACTCCTGCACTTTAGCCACAAGATAAGAAGCTGGAAAATCTGTGCTTTGCAACTAGCCAAGGACCTCCCACCTGAACATGAGCAAGCTGTGTGTTTCACGTAACTGTAATGGGATTTTATGGCTGATGTATTCATCCCAGATGGGAGCCGAATCACTGCAACTGAAGTGAGTCAAGTTTGCTTACAATTTACAACTAGGCCTGAAGTGGAGTATTTCAGTTCTGGTGTAATGTGAGCAAAATTAAGTGCAATCAGGTATAGATAGAAACTTCTGGCTAGCAGCCATTCTCTATTAAGAAGTCTTAAATTTTGGACAAACAATGGTGTGAAATTGTCATGAAGTACATTGAAGTTTATTCCTAAATGTTTTATTTTGAGGGACTAATGTCCTGAGACTTAAGACATCTAATTTTAGATGTGTTCCCCATCTCTTTTATGGGCAAATTTCATGGGCACAAGACAGCATAACTGGGACAGGTTTTTACATGCTATGTCCTATTCACTACCGCTGCCATCAACAAGCTATATCTGTTGTACAGCAGTGTACTACAACAATAGAGTAAAAGAGGAAGTTTTGGTCATGGGTAGGAAAAGGTCAATAGAAGCAGTGACACGGGGAAAGAATGATGAAAGTAATGATTACAAAAACTTGTGTAACGTACAGATGTTTCATACTTTCTCCCTCTAGTGGTGCCATAACTGTAAATTGAATTGATTGATTTTTACCCAGTTTCTTTGAGACGCTTATTTGGTTCAGAAACTGGCTTGGTCTTTCAAGCATTAGTGTTTTCTACCAGAGAGAAGATCCAGGTGGAGCAGACTCATCTGCCCACAGAACTAGCCCCACTATCCCTAAAAAATAAAACACCGTGCTCCACCAGTAAGTACTTCTGTCTTCCCCAGAAAGAAGAAATAATTGGAATATTCATTGGCTCCCACATATCTGGGGAGACACTGCTTCCATGATATCTCTTCTTGCCTTCTTACTAGGCAATCCTAGCAATGCTACTATGGGAGGAACTGCCCTATGAGATCTGCTGCACTGTGTTAAGACAATATGATTTCCCTCATGGTGATGGAGATAGGGCAAGAGGAAGGCAGGAATAACTCTTTCACTCAACCTTCATGTGGCTGAAGAGTATTACTGAGTCTTACACAGTGCTGAGCCATCTAACTGGTGGCAGAAGTATCTTGAATTGCATCTCAGAAAAGAAAGAATTGAAGAGATGAATATGCAGGAAACCTACAGAGTTGTGCAGTGATCGTCTTCTTCAAATAATTCAAGGAAAATCTAAAAGGATTCATTCTTATTGATGGCGAAAACAGAACTTTATGTCTCTCATTTGGGGTGGAGAGAGAGAAAAACTGCTAAGATGTCTGGAAGTTATATTTTCCTCTTAATTATTGAATCCCTTCCATTTTTTAAGAGTCAAAGGCAAACATTATTTTTTATTGCTAATCTTCTATGCCCTCTACACAGTCTGAATCTACTTACCTGCAATTATGTGCAAAAAGAGGAGTCAAATATTTTTCGAAAGGAAATGCTTAAGGAGAGAGCGGGTGGCCCCTAAAATTATGATTATTCTTATGATTCCTATCAATAACAAATTAGGGTCCTGCAGCACTTGAACCATGCAATGGTTGACTCACCAGTTTTCATTTTCTGATCTCTCAAGGAGACTCACACTTGTTTTACTTTAATGAAGCACATAATGATGCCACAAGGGAAATGCCAAGGCAAATAATTAATAAATGAAGTTTTCATTCCCAGAGGGTAAACATGGTATTTGTCCAGTATTTTCAGTCTAAGCCTGGGATATCTCACAAGACCTTTATACAGTCAATTAAATACTTTTTTTTTTTTTTTTCTTCCTAGTCCTTTTAGTTGAGCCTGGGGAAAAAAAAAAAAAAAAAAAAAAGTGCAGTCCATTTATAATAAAATGATTTCATTTCCATTATGCTTCCCAGCCTTCACAAACTGTGTCACAAACCTGAGGTTAACATTGGTAAGCAGGTGAAGCCATCAGTGATGTCCAGTCAGAATATGCTTTTTGATGGAAATGCAGTTTCTGTGTCAGAATCTGGAAGACTCCTATTCACCCAGAAGTTTTTCATCTTCCCAAATCAAACTGACTGAACCAAAATATTTTTCTCTGAACAAATTCCACATTTGACAGTACTTGCCGATAGTGCCACAGCTCCTCGGGGCCTTGCGCTTCAGATGCTTCCTGACCTTCTACCCTGCAAGCCTTTACGACATCTGGCCTTACGTGTTCTCATTCTGTAAATATTCTGTAAATATTCTAGGGGAATTAGTATTGATAGAAGCATGTCTGTATATATTCATATATATATTTGTACATAAACAGATGCATATCTTTGAGGTGTACACACAAACACACACCAAAATGTACAGACAAACACACACCAAAGCTACACCCCATAGAACAGTGGTGGAGTGAATTCCACGTGGAAAAGAAGTGTTCAAGAACTACACTTATTTTAGAAAAATGGCATGGGAACCTTCCCCTTAGTCAAGCTTCTTCAAGTTGCAACTCTGTTGCACAGTACCTTCTCAACAGAGTTTAAGAAGACACACACACCACCAAAAGTGGAAGAACAACTAAGGAGGATATCTTAAAGGACCACGCTGCTTGTGAAATATGCAATAAGGAGCCAACCTAATTAACAGATCTGTATTAATCTTGAGTAACAGCCAATTATCCAATCTGAGTGGTCCAGATGGTCACATTATCATAGGCACAACCTCTGCAGAATACACTGTAAAAAGTTTGGCCACTCAGGGCAGAGACACTGGTCTGCTTTTATCTTCTTCTATTTCCAGTAAAGTATCAGAAATGGCTACATTTCTGGGACACCACAATGAGAAGTGTACTTGTAATTCACATCAAATCCTGTGCAAGGTTGTTCAAAATATCTGCAAATTAGCAGCATTTTTTGGTGAGCTTGTTATTCTTTCCACCCTCCAGTGAAACATGAAAATGAATTGATTTTATTTACTGTTTGTAGATAGCTTGACTTGAATGTGACTTTAAAGAAAGTATGTATAAATAAGAAGATATAACATGGTTATACACGTGTTCTTTAGATCCCCACTGAAGTAATGGCTTCCCAGTTCTGAACATGAACATCAAAAGAGACTGATTTCAATTCAGCTAATTACACCTGTAAAAGTATGTAAGTATTTTCATTACACAATGATTTTCTTTTCTTTTTTTTTTTTTTTTTTTTTTAAAGCTGACACTCCTTGTCTCTTCAAATACTCCTAATTGTATAATTTCTCAATTCAAGAGCCTCAGACACAAGGGAATGCATGCTAATTAAATGAGCCTTGATCAACCTTAAAGGAATCAGAATACCTAAGGAAGTTCCTAGGAAAAAAATCTTTATGTAAGAAATACATTCTTTATTCAATATCACTTGAAGGAAAGGTTTCATTACAGGCAATCTAGATTAGCATAGTGTTCTCAAGCTTCTTATCTGAATAAAAGAAGGATAAAGTTTGACCATTAAATTTCAAATATTTGGTATTTCTTCCGTCAGGTTAGTTTAAGATCTATTTAGATGCTTAGCCTTCTTGTGCTTAACTACATGTACTAAAATTAACCCCACAACACCATTAGGCAGTTTTATCTATAAAGAATATTTATTGTTCTGGAGGCTGGGAAGGAAAGGTCTGAGTGTAAGGCTGAATGTAAAGGGATACAACTGAGATACTGATTCCTACCCAAGAGATTCTCATTTCTGACTGTCCTGGAGGGTCAGGGTGTGACATTTCAAACAATGTTAGAACAAGGTCCAGACAGGCAGATGTACCCAGGCTGCCCAAGGCACTAAGCCAGGATTTTTGAAAGGCATTTTTGCCCTTAACATCTTCAGTTTGAGAGGTACGGTTTAAGTGCTCAAACTGCAGGCTGCAAATTTAGATCTCTCATCTCTTGGTGAAAACTCAGCTATGGGGAAGAAAATAGGAAATGCAAACCTGAAGGAAATAAAAAAAAAAATAATAATAATTAATAATAATAATAATAGAAAGTTTTCTGTTTCTAGCTCCACTTCTTCCTCCCTTTGGTTGCATCCCCAGAATTATTCCCCAGTAGGAATAATGCCTGGAGGATATGGCTGGGAGATCGTGATAAAGGTGGAAACCAGACAATGGATTGTATGGAGTTGTGCTTCCTACCATAAGCTTTAGCAGAACTGTTCTTTCTCTGATCTTGTCTTAGCCATTTTTACTTCTTCCAAGCTACATTTAGACTCCCACTTCCCAGAAGCTTCCACTGAGTTCTTCCTCTCCAGGGTAGTCTGCATACATTCTAATCTGAAATTTGCTTTAATTTGCTTCACGATGCACAGTTTTCCTATTAGCTACTGGTGAGAGCATTAGACAATCCAAAAAGCTTTGCCTGATTTTAATTCCAACAATTCTTAAAAGGCACTAATGGTAGTTTGGAAAACATAATAAAGGGAACTGCTCTCTTCTGTAGCTATGTTGAGTTTGGTGGAGTTGTGTGCAAGGAGTAATTCTGGCACAAAATGAGCATATTCCCATATCACCATGCGCTTTGAGACTGTAATGTTTCAGGAAGCTGTTAATAGGCAGTAAGACGGAATATTGTGTACATAATCCTCTGGCCCTTAGTGTGAATGTATATTCACAGATTCTTTAAAGAAGTACTCGCTCAAAGGATAACAACAATACTCATAAAAACATCCTAGGGAAAAGAATGGCAGGGAGCAGCAAGAGTCACCTGCTTCACAGGGTAAGGTGAGACAGGAGCAGAGTATGATAGAACGGAACAGTGAGTGACCCCACCAACAGGGAGTCCAGGTGCAAGAGCAGCAAGTCTGGGTCAGGATCAGGAACAGAGTGATCTGGGTCAGTCACAGCTCAGCAATCCCCCAGCAAGGCATCAGTGACACAGCAGGTCCAAGGCAAAGCCAGGAAGCTGAGCCCTCAGCAACAGGTCAGGGCCAGATTAACAAAGGTCCAAGATGGAGCACAGATATAGCTGATGCTCAGCTGAGACTTAGCATAAGTGGAGGCCAGCAGTAAAGCCACAGCTTGCAGGAAAAAAAAAAAAAAAAAACACCTGTACCCGAGGGAACGGAGGGGTAGGTCCTCTCTTCCAGCTTCCTTCACAACAGCTCTGGTTAGTGAGGGAGCTGGCTGTTGACTCAGCCAGATATACTCTTTGATGTAGCAAGCTGAGTATTTAGAGAGAGAATGCACTGTGGACCCTGACAGCCAGTCCTGAACTGTTGTCAGAAACATTGCAGCACCTCAAACAGACAGAGGCAGTAAAGTGGGAGCTCCTTGCTGGCATGGACCTGCCCTAATAACTCTGGTCACAGACACAAATGTAAAAGCCTATGATTGCACTCCTTTGGTAGATGCTCATGGACCTTCACCTCTGACATTAGGAGCAGGAAGAATACACCTGAGTTAAAAGAATTGCTCACTTACCTCTAACACACACCATGAGCCTGAGAGTCTTTTAAGGGATGGAAGACTATGAATCAAGAATGAAGGAAGCAGAGCAGAGCTGTGGATAAAGATGTGGGAACCAAACAGTATAAAACCAAAACTGGAACTGCTTTGTGTGCTGTTGAATTAACTGAAGACTTAATGGAGCTGTATCTATATAATACACCTGTGCATATATGCTCACTTTTTTTTTTTCATTTTTCTTCTTTTTTCTTTTCCAAAGCTGTCTCTAAACACAGATATTACAGAAAGTACCTGATTTTTCCCACATTACATGTGTAACAGAACAAACTCGAACAGTGAAGGATCAGGAATAGAAAAAAAGGACATCAGAGTAATGCTACAAAGACTAGTATTAGGCCTTAAATTTAATGGCTGTCTGCACACTGCAATTCACTATATTCAAATAATTTTATGAAGGCAACTGGATGGGAGAACACAAAAATAGCAGGACTCCATGAACTTCAGGATAGTTTGGTGTTCTACAAGACACAGAAGCTCTAAGACACAATGTCTGGAAAAAAACACAGAGCTCTCATCTCTAACAGTAAACAAATAGCGCTACAATATTATCACTGAGCATTATTCTAAACTCCTACACTGGGAACTCAAACAAAAAAAGACTTTACACACAGAGCAGACTTATTCCTTGCATATGGGAACTGAAAGCTCACTGCTTTCAGTCGTCTTTGAAAAAGGATATTGTTCTCTTCCCCAGTTGCACCGCAATAAGGATAACACAGAGGAAAGCAGTTGAGCTCCAGGAAAAAAAAAATAATAATAATAAAAAAAAATCCTACTGATTGTCTTTTCTACATGGATCATGATGCTGCCCCACAGCTGCACTCCCAAGACTCCTGAAGAAACAAATTCAGTGTTTTATCTCTGAGCTGTTTGTATGTAACGTAGGCCACAAACTTTTTTTTCCCTTTTTTTTTAAAAAAAAAAAAAAATCCCCTGAAAGAAGACACAAGTCCTTTCAAAGTATTCTTTTTCCTGTTCCCCACCCCCTTTCCATCTATTCAGCTTCATAGGCAGCAATTAACAATGAAGCAGAGAATAAACTTACCAGGTGCATGAGTTTCCGTGTTGCCTGGAGGTTTGGCTGGAAGTTGCGACAGAGCTAATAGGATGCAGCTATGCCAATCACATGCACAATCTGCTTCTGCACTGACTTAGGAGTTGAAAGCATTAGCAGCTATTTCCATCCTGGCTTGATCCTTCTTTAAGCAAGCCACAGGCTGAAGCTAATTAGCCAGACCTTTTGCTTTGGTTATTACCCTTGTGGAAGAAAGAGACAGGAAAATAGCAAAACTCTTGTGACATGAGAGGCCATGGCAATTCTCTACTGGAAGTTCAGCATCTTGTCTTCATGTTCCATAATACCTCAGCAAGCAATGTAACAACATATTTTGTCCTAACTCCGCAGAAATCAGAAGAGGAGAGGGGAAGGAGAGAGAAAAAAAAAAAAAAGGCTCTGTAGCAGCCAGCTGTTTGAAAAGCTGTTCTTTCAAGGATTACACTTAAATCCTGGAGGTGGTTTCAGTGAGGAAGAGGGTCTGTATATCTGCAAAGTTTTACAGTGCTTCAAGGTAGAACATAAGCGTGGTAACCTTTTTGTAAGGCTGTATCTCAGGTAGTCAAGTTACCTTACTGCCTGGATGCTGCACTGTCATTCTTGTATGAAATATTCAGGAGATTATCTTGTAATCAACTGCATAGTCTAGACCAAGCAATAGATCCTGCTTAGCCTACAACCTCATATACTGGAAGAAAAGTTTATTCCTGACCTTCTGAGAAAGGACTTATATTTGCTAATGCTAATTGGAGACAGGTGAAATTATTTGAAGTTCAAGTCTTTTTCTTCTTTCAAGCTTATCTGTGACACTACGACAGTCTCTCTAATGCAAGAGGTGGGAATGGATTTGTTCAATGATAATTAAGTATAGTGTTTCTGGTAGCATGTGAATTAGGGTTGCGTACTGGGTTTGCAAGAGTAGCAGATGTCTATATCACAGAGAGACGTGCTAGCATTCTATGTTAATCTCAGAACTTCATTTAGAAACTGCCTTCAGTTACAAAACAAGAAACATCCTGTCTTCCACAGCTTCTGGACTGACTGGTCTAAAAACTATTAAATTACAGAAATTAAAAAATAAAAATTTAGAAAGTACTCTCAGGTGCTGTGTAAGCTTTCTAGTAGGGAAGATGTTACTTCAAACAGTTTGCACACTAGTCTATGCATACTAGTTTTGAGATGGTATGCCTGATTTTATTTTTTTTAATTGCATGAACACCCCATCCATTTGAATATATGAATCCCACTTTAATCAAATGTCCACAACTGTTCTCCAGCTACCTTTCAGACTTACTTGTTATGGGGCAAGGGGTAACAATGTAGAACTATAGAATACTCCATGGGAAGCATCTGTTGAACTGCTTTTTTGTGCTGATGTTTTATAAGCAATTAGTCTACTCCATGGATAGATATTAAACCTACTGCTTTGTATACACTTATCTCTGGGAGAGGGGAATGAAAAGTTGCTGAAAATTATGCAATTTTATATTGGTGTTTTATGCTGCATGAACTAAATGATAAAACAAAAAGGCACACCCACTAATTTTGAGGGAGCATAGGAATGTAGGGCCAGGTTCTGCCAGGATCCCTATGGAAACAAAGCTCTGCCTCCATGGTTTCAAATTACTAGCTCCTATAAGCCATGACGATGGGTCCATTACAGGTCATACAGTTAGTACAGGTAATAAATAATATACAGAGGAGGCAATAAGAAGCAATATCCAGCTAGTCAAAAATGAACTGGGTTTGTTTGGGAGATTTTTTTTGCCTGTTTGTGTTAGGACATTTTCTAATAGAGACAATCATATCATCTTTGTGTTTCCTAGGGTATCTGGATATGGTGTTAGCTGATAATGTAAAGCCAGAGCAAATAATGCCAATATAGCAGATTGTGTTTCACCTGCCATAGAGGCACTTGGCAGTCTGTAAAAATTAGCAGAGAGATTACATGCCATTAATAATTAACAAGTTTTATAGGACTCCTTCCCAAATCCATTTAATGTTCATGTAAATCTATCTTGTATAATGTTAACCAATCCGACAGGTCTTCTAAAGTGATTAGATGCATTCTGAATCATTGGTGAAAAGGCAAAAACAAAGATAGCTCAAAACAAGACTCGCAAGCAGTATGTGCAAGTTAAAAACAATGTCTTTCAAAGCCTGAATTCTGCTGGTAAGTGTTAATTGTACTTTCTGATGTACAGCATGGTTCTGCTGTTTTGGCATGCTACTACTCATTGTGTGCACAGCTGTCTACTAAGCAGGCACTTGATTACAGGCCTGGGTTTATTCTTCACTTCTTCCAGGAAAAAATACTGCTGAAAACAGCAGAGCTGCACTAAAATAAAACTGGACTGTGCAGAAGGCAATTGAAACCTCCAGGGAGGAACTCCGAGCCCATTTCTTTACTGACATCACCAGAAAGACAGCTCTATTGGGGTAGGCTGCCTGAAAAAAGCTTTGCTTGCCACACTAGCAGGTGATGGCCAAAAATCTATGTATCTTCTCAGCCTGTTAAGGGAGATGCTATAGTATTCCCTTCCTTTTTCTCTTTCCCACTTTTCTGTTCCTATGACAAAATTTTCAAGGAAAACACTACTTTGGCCTTATGCATCAAGCACTACAGGACCTTGGCTTTGCTTGTCATATATAGGTGCTAGCCAGACCTGATTAATAACAGTCTTGACAATACAAAAGTCCACAGTAATCTATTCTGTAAGGAAAAAACACTAAGTTCTCATGAGATATATTGTGTGACCACTTTAGTCCACGTACTGGCATAGACGTTTGAAAGCAAAACTGCAGCCAAGCAAGGTGACAAAAAGCCATGTAGCATGGGACATATTCTTGAATTTGTCTAATGTTTTAATACAGGTCTGTTTGTCCAGTTATATTGAACTACAAATGCTATGAGATTGATCCTATAACCCAGCATTTTTCCAATAAATTACTTGGCTCTCCTCAGGAAAAATGTTAATTGTTTTTGTCTGAAAGCAAATATCTTTATTTCAGTTTGTTTCTCCCATGAAACACTTAGACTTTTCTTATTAAATGAGTTTGTCCTTTTTTTTTTTTTTTTTTTTTTTTCAGCTGGGATAGAGTTCATTTTATTCCTAGTAGCTGATATGGTGCTGTGTTTTGGATTTAGGATGAGAATAATACTGATAACACACTGATGTTTTAGTTGTTGATGAACAGTTCTTAGACCAAGCCAAGGACTTTTCAGCTTCTCATACTGCCAGCCAGCAAGGAGGCTGGGGTAGCACAAGGAGCTGGAAGGGGATAGAACTGGGACAGCTGACCCAAACTGGCTAAAGGGATATTCCATGTCATATGACATCATGCTGAACAACACAGCTGGGCAAGTTGGTTGGGGTAGCCATTGCTTGGGGATGGGCTAGGCACAGGTGAGGAGGTGGTGAGCAGTTGCATTGTGCATCAATCACTTTATATATTATTACTAATAATGTTATTTTCCCTTCCTTTTCTGTCCTATTAAACTGTCTTTATCTCAACCCACAAGTGAATGGCTGTGCGGTGCTTAGCTGCCTGATGGGTTAACCTACAACTGTCCTTGGGACATACCCAATGTGGGGCATGAAGTTAATGTCAAGTCAAGTTAATGACAGATCTGATCAGAGTACGTTAATACAAAATTGTTATAAGAATTATGTCAGTGTAATAGTCACTGGTTACAATGTTGATTTTTTTTCTTGTTTTCAGATTGTGTTTTGTAATACTTTACTTGATGCATGTGTTCCCTCTTGTGCTGTTGATCATCTCTTGGGGGCTGGTTTAATGCTACCATTTTGCTGTACTGTGTTATACTGGCTTATGATATGATGAAATTACTAGTCATGAGACTAATCCAGTATTTCTGTTCAGCATTGCCATTATCTCTGTACTTTAGGAACCCTCTCTTCAAAACTATTAATAATTACACACTTTACTTTTTCTCCTTGGGAAACCAATCTATGGGGCAGACAAGGGTGGACACTTTACCCCATTTCTTCATTTTCCCTTTCTCCTTCATCCCCCTCTTCTCCTCCAGGCTAGTTACAATAGATCTTGAGAATTTTAAATATCCTTGGAATGTTCAAACCAGCATGTTCCTATTGCTATGTCTCCTGAATATGTTTCAGATTTTGTTTAAGGTTAAATAAATATTTAAGAATACCACCCAGAGATCTGCCCTGAAGCAGGATAGTTGTGAGTGGCAAAGAGTGTGGGAGGATATGGGCAGTTCCCCAGACAGAGTGGAAGGGCTGATCTTACTTCTGGTCTTATCAAAAGTACCTATGATTTGTACTTACCAGAAATGAGTAACACTATGACTAGGACTAGAGGGGCCCTGTCTCCAGCCAGGGGGAGGAAAAGGACAACTCAGTTTGTGGGTCTGTGTGGATTTGATGGTCTGGCACATCAGACCCACAGGAGTATGAGGCTGTAGAGGACACCAGTGCACAATGCTATCAAGCTAGAAAGGGGTAGAATCCATCTGTATTTCTGGAGTGACAGGGGGATCTCAATAGCTAACTGTATTGGAGGCCAAAGTGAGCCTCACTGGGAATGAGTGGCAAAAGCAGTCTGTTGTGACTGGCCTGAATGCTCCACGCATCCTTGGCACAGACTACCTCAGGAGATGGTACTTCAAAGATCTAAAAGGTGGGTTTTTGGAATAGCTGCCTTGGAGATGGAAGAAATTAAACAGCTGTCTACCTTGCCCAGAGTTGTGGGGTTGCTGATGGTCCCTTCAGAGGACCCTTTTGAATCTGTTCAGAGGACCCTTCTGTTGTGAGGCTGCTGAAGGTGCAGTTGACCCAAATGGTCCAAAGAGATATCAGAACCATATGATGTTATGCTGAATAATAAAACTGGGGATAGTTGGCTGGGGTGTGGGAGGAGGGGAGGTGGCCACTGCTTGGCTATTGGTCAGCAGGTGATGAGCAATTGCATTGTGCATAATTCACTTTATAGATTTTTATTATTATTACTGTTATTAGTATTATAATTTCTCCTTTTTTTTTCTGTCTTATTAAACTGTACTTAGCCCATTAATTATTAACTTTTTTTTTATTCTCTCCCCGATCCCAATAGGGCTGGGGGTCGAGTGAGCAAACGGCTGTGCAGTGCCGTTGTGGCTTAACCCGGCAGGTGGCTAAGGACCACATAGCTGTTTGCCCACCCTCCCCTCCCCTGCAAGTGGTATGGGGGAGAGAATCAGGAGGAAAAAAGTGAAAGTTCATGGGTTGAGATAAAGACAGTTAAATAGGACAGAAAAGGAAGAGAAATAACAATGATGATTCTGTTAATAATGATAGAATGTATAAAGGAATTGATGTACAAGGCAACTGCTCATCACCTAGCAACCAATGCCCAGTCTGTCCAAAAGCAACAGTTCCGTCTGCCCCTCAGCCACCCACTCCATATTTACTGTTCAGTACGATGTCATATGGCATGGAATATCCCTTTGGCCAGTTTGGGTCAACTGTCCTGGTTCTGTCCCCTCCCAGCTTCTTGTGCACCCCCAGTCTCCTCAGTCACAGGGCTGTATAAAAAGCTGAGAAGTCCTTAATTGAGAGCAAGTACTAAACATCAGCATGTTGACATCCTAAATCCAAAACACAGCACCATACCAGCTACAAGGAGGAAATATAACTGTCTCCTAGCCAAAACCAGGACAGGTGCTTAGCTGCCTGCTGGGTTAAACCCCAACAGAGCTAGAAGTAATGGAAGCAAGAATGTTTTCCTATTTGTTGGACAGACTTTTAATTGAACACTGTCCATCCACTTTGCTGATGATGAAAATGCTAGTTATGTTCATCTGATTTTTCAATGGTTACAGAAAACTGTAGCCCCGTCTCTGCCCTGTGGATGTTCTTGTATGTCCTTCCCATGTGGATAAGCTGGTGCTTGGCTCATACAATTATCTAATTAGAAGGCCTGTCTGAAGCCATGAAGCCTTAGGCTGCAATCCTTTCAGCTTTTGCAAGCTAAGAAATGTCAGTCTGGGTCAAGGCACTAAATGAAAATGAAGGGGCAGCCCAGTGGTGGTAAGCAGAAGAGGACAACATTGCTTTTCACCCTTTATCTACTCCTTTTCTCTAGTCCTCTCTGATGTTACAGGCTGCTCTTTCAGCAGTTGCTTATTTGAAGCATCAGATGAATTTCCGTGCAGCTGATTACCTGGGGGACCCAAATCCATCTGTCAGGATGCTTAATATCTGGAGGCAGCTATAGTGATGGATAAAAACTGGTCACAGATCTACTGCAGTAAGTGGGGATGATGCTAATTATTATTTTTTTTTTTTTCCTCCCTGGGGTTATTGTGGATTTATGTGTTTGATCCCCTTTTTGATCCTACAGCAGAATAAACAGACATTCAAGAGCAATATAGGGTATCTTGAATTAATAATAAGGAAAGAAAGGGCCTGCATGCTATACGTATTCAGTCCACAGCTGAATGGTGAAAGAGGATAAACAGGAATATATATGGTTCCTCTCTAAAAGGAGTATAACTTGCCTATTCAGTTGAAAGTGTAGAGGGACTTTTTCAAAAGAGAATGCTTTCAAGTTGATGCTTCCAATGGCAAACACTCGTGCAGATAAGGAGGTGTTTTAACCCATTTAATCACATGACATTGGCATTCATGTGAAGAGAAATGGCTCTTCACCTCAAAACATTCTTCACAGTTATCAGTGAGGCAATGGTGGAAATGCTCTCTGAAATGCCTCCCATATCTATAGATGCAAACCTAAATACTGCACAGGGACAACCTGACTTCCTGACCTTTTCTGCTAGACTTCTCAGGAGCACTCTTACCCTTCAGGACTTCTATATAAACTTTTCATTATTTCAAGAAAGATTCTGCTAGAGCTAGATAAACTATAATTTTTCACCCATAGCCTATTTCCAAGCTTTACAGATTTCATCACAAAAGTTTGGAAAGTTTAGTGTTGACAACAACAACCATCTCCCAGCTGATTTATCATAAAGGTAACTAAATTCAACAAGAAGTTGGAATATTTCTTGTCTTGCAAAAAGATAAATGGAATAAACAGTTTTTTTTTTTCTTTTTTTTTTCTTTTTTTTTTTTTAATTAGTACTTCCCATTAACAGTGCTTGACTGACTCTAGATTCCACCAACAACCACCCTCTGGAAATTCTTTTCCCTTCTGTAGCCTGACCAGACCAAATGGAATTTAAATCCTAATAAATTTATCCCTGTCAGCAGTAAGTAAATTAGATCTGCCACTGTCAATTCCACTTTTGAAAGAACTCTAACTTTTTTAGCTAATGCAATAGTTGAAGTTCTGGCATCTGGAATAAGGAGAGATGAGCTTTCTCCTTAAGCTGGTCTGTAAAAGTGCTGTGGTAAATAGGTTAAAAGCTGTCTCAGCCCCATTTACAGATGCTGAGGTTTTGCATATAGTATACAACATATCCTTAGCACACAATTTCTTTGCATTCAACTTAAGGAGGAAAATTTATATAGACTGCAGAAATATTTGGTTGCCTGAGCCATAATCATTATTGTGTACCAAGAACTCTGACTGTAAAGCACCATATGCATTACATACATACAGCATGAAATTAAGGTCTGAAGTGGGGAATGAAATTACAAAGTCTCTGAAGTCAGTGCTAAAATCTTTGGGACATGTTCTTTAAGTAGAAGTAACTGTTTCCATTACCACGCCATTTTATTTTATTGATGAGGATAACTTTCCATGGTGAAGATGAAAGAACAATGCAATCTCAAATCTCTCTTCTATAAACCATACCAATACTGCTAGATTGTGCTAGTAAATTTTATTGTTTGTTATGCTGATACAATTAGTTAGTCAGAATTCTACTGAATAAAACTGTCTACAGAGAGGAAATGAGGCTTTCACTGTAAAGTTCTTCTATCATAAAGCTCAATATTAAACCACTGGGATCCTTCAAAATATTCACTCTGTACACTTCCGCAAATTGCATTCACACTGAGAGGCAGAAGGGATGTAATGTTGCACCACAGTGCCATTGGCACACCGGAGTGGGATCATGACTGTTGTTGTTAGAGTGGCTGTACAGCAGCTGCACACATCTTCCCATTTCCCCATCTGGACAGAGTATCTTGTATTGCTTCTACATTTGCCCTAGACAGAAAAAGAGATACTAAGTTTGAATAGTGCCAGAAACCCAGTGAAATCAAAATCTAGGTCTTCAAAACATCCATGGACTTCTTTGCATGGAGTTCAGTGTTCTGCTGCAAAACATGAACACAGAAACAGGTATCTGATTCCAGAGTGTGGTGTGCTAATCAAAGACTAGTGTCTCATGAACATAAGCATAGCAAAGAAGAGATGAAGGAACTGGTCACACACACACACAAAATGATGATATCCAGCATTATTGTGTTGGCTTCTAAGCACACACAAAATGGTAGTAAGAAACACTCTTCTCTTATCACCTCAGCCATATGGGATGTGCATTCAGAAAGTGTGTTAGTACAACTGCTGCAGTCCCTTCAATTTTTCAGTTGTTTCTGAAATGCATTTCTTGTTGTTCTGCATGCTAAGCATGTACACTGTTGTCCTCCTGCTTGATATTTGTTCTTCCATTGTTCTTCCTGTCTGATCATTTTCTGAATGTAGAACTTTTAGAACTAGCTGTCCATTACTTCGACATATGCTTTCATGATATAAAAACAAAGGACCTCACATCAAACTCTGTCAGAGTCCATCTGTTTTGTGGTTTTTCATTTTTATTTCTGAGATTAATACCAAATATATATGGTATTAATATATATACCATATATATATATATGTTTATATATATATGCAGAGCATTATCAGGAAGGAAGTTAGAAAAAAACATACTCGGTGCCAACCACAGCAGAAACATTTCATTTATTCAACATATAGCAAGACTCACAAAATAAAATCTCTACTCATGCAGGAGGAACTTCAGTACATATGACTTGATGGCTAAGAACCTGATTACCACTGATTTTTGTGGATAGGAAAAGAGGTTAAGTAAATATCTTCTTTTTCTTTTAATCATGGGTAAGTATTATTGTTCTTAAAGGTTCCATTCATATTAAGTCTTGCATAGAAAATGGAGGCCCTGCATCAATTACTGAAGAGAAAAGCCTGGGCATGGGTAATCCTAATAACCTGTCCCCATTCTTTTTTTTCCCACTACTCATGGTAAACTGGAAGATTCATTTTTCTTATGGCATCAGCTAAATATAATACTCAAGTAGCTGGGTGCAACACAACCTCTTGGTTTCCATCCATGTACATCATCATTAGGACTGCATACAAGGGTTGCATACAGTCCTTGTATGAAGCATGGTTATCTCAGAGCAGTTGTCTTGCTACGACCCAGTGAGGGAAGAAAATTTCCTTGTTGGTTCCCAGTCTCAGGGAGATGGAAATATCCAGAAGGGATGTTATGCTCGTGTCAAATGAAAGTTGCTATACAAGTTGTAAGGAGTGCTGGGCAGGAAAAATCCGTACCATTAAGCTTTTAATCCAATTTTGGAAATGAATAAGACATGCAGAATACAACAGCTTAGTGCTCTGGCCAACTGAGGAGTTATAGAGCTTACAGAGCACAAAAGTCAAGCCACAGCACTTGAATTTAAATGTCTGTTTAAAGCATCAGGCATCTAAATACCTAATTACACTCCTAAGCCTGCTTCAGAGCCTAAAGAAGGATATGTGTACCTAACTTTAGACTCAGATCTGAAAATCAGCTTTGGTTATACTAAGATGAAAATTCTCTACTGTGTAGAAAGTCCTGATTAAACTATTTCAGAGACATTCATTCCTGTTGGAAGCAAAGGAGTATGAACTAAGCCTTTGCATCTTAGATTACGTGCCTTCTTGCATGATTGCTTAAATACAGAAAATCCAGCATTACCAAATTACTTTAGGAAGTAAGTGTCAATTAGGTTTACACAGTTTGGGTGACTCAGTGAGGACAGAAACTGATGCTCTGTTTACTGAAGTGTAGCCATGGTGGAGCCAAAATGTCCCTTTGTGCAAGAGAGAAAATGGGCAAGGGAAGCAAGGCATGGTGTTGGGGTGGGTGTGTAGGAGTGCTTTTATTTTTTACCTCACAATGGGAAATAGGCACTTCCTTTTCAGCCACACATCCATTGATGTTCCGATATTGCAGTCTGGTACTTACTGGTCGACATTCCTCTTCCACACCTACCAAGTTAAAAGAAAAATGAAATTTAAAAAAAGGAAATAAAATAAAATAAAATAAAAATAAAAATAAAAATAAAAAAGCATTTGACAATGCTGGTAATTGCTTCTGTGTGAATGAATTGCTCTACATGGATAAAGCAGCTTCCTAAAATTCCACTGCAGAACAGCTTTTCCCTCATAGAATAATAAAGGTTGGAAAAGGCTTCAAAAATCATCCAGGCAACCATCCACAACCACCAATATTACCCACTAAACCATGTCCCTAAGCACCAGGTCGAACATTTTCTTAAACACCCCCAGGGATGGTGACTTCCTTGGCAACCCGTTCCAATGCCTGACTACTCTTCCTGAGACGAAATGTCTCCTAATTTCAAACCTGAACCTCCCCTGGAGCAACTTGAGACCATTCCCTCTTGTTTTATCACTCATTATCTGTGAGAAGAGGCCAACCCCCATATTTCTTTTCAGTTGACTGCTTTGTTTTAATGCTTCTTTGCAACGTAATGTCTGCTTTTTACTCCCTTTTGAAAGATTCTGCAATGCTACATTGGACAAGCCAAATGCAGAGGAAAATAATGAGGACAAACATAGGAACCCCAGTAACCTAATCAGAGAAACAGAGCATCTTGACCTGGCTACTCCTAAGAGTGTCACAAGAGACAGATCACATTCTCTCAGAATGATGCCCTTCAAGATGAGACAAAGGAAGCAGCTCTCCAGATAACCTTATAGACTGAGGTGGGTCACAGCCTACGGATGCGTGGGACTCATTATGGGATGTGAGGGAAGTACAGCTTGGGCTTCTATAAGACTCACTAGGGGATTTTTTAGGGAAGGAACCAGTGTTGGGGAAAGAGAGGAATCAGGGTGGACTGGGGAGGAACAATCATGGGAATACAGATGGATAAAGGCATAAAGGTGGGGTGGATGCATGTTAAACAGCTGCTTGTCCATACTTTTGTCTGACGTTGCCCTGCCCAACTTGGTCTCTGTAGTCTCTCCTATCTTATTAAACTCTATATCTAATTATGTCCTGGGTGATAGACTCTCTATTCTGTGTACATGTCTGTGTATGGGGTATATCCATATATATATATGGATTTTATACATATATAAATATGTATATTAAGTGCCAGCAACAGCACTTGGACCACAGGTCATAGGGCCCATGAGGACAGACAGGATGGGACAACAAAACAATTAGAGAACTACTATTCAAAAAAATCTAAGTTTGGGTCAACAGAAATTTTGTTACTGTCCTCAGCAAGCCATGAATTATTCTTACACTTGTTTTCCAATATTTTTTGATGTTTTGCTAGTAAGTTCCCTATGTGATATTTTTGTTTGTTTTGTCTCTCCTGTCTAATGAGAAATTCACACAAGAAGCAGTAGGTCTGAATTTGTTATGTGAGGAGCAGCATACATAGCTTTCAATAATTTTTCTGTGTGAATGTCATCACCAAATTTCCTGTATGCCTTGCTAAAGCTTCACATTTTATACATACACACACACACATATATACATATACTAAAAAAGAAAAAAAAAAAAAAAAAAAGCTTGAAAAGTGTTTCTGACTTCTGACTCTGCAATTGCCAAGGTACACCATACTAACAGAAACTGTCTTCTTTAACAACTTTTGCTCAAAGCCATATAAGGACTCTACAGAGCCTAAACCAGCCTAAACTGTGCTTTGAACTTGAGAGAATAAATTAATTGCCCAATTGTTTATGGTACTAAGGTGTCTGAAAGACAAGCTCTTTGAAGACCTGGGAAGGTGATGTAACCTACATCTAAGCATCTGTATCCATAAGAAACCGATTATTTTCTTATCTGAACTTTAAGATTAAATAAATGACTCTGGTTTTTCAGTAGCTTTGCCAGATCTTGGCATTCCCTGTGGTGTATGTAACAAACTGCATATTGCTACTGAGTGTCCTGGTTGAATTCCAGGTCTGAGAAAGATGTAATTAATGGGGAGATGTGAAGAATGTTTAGTGTCTAGAAGTGTCGGATTGATTCAAAACCACGTGTTAATCACTGTTCTTCCTTTCATACACAAATCAACTGATAACTCACAATTAGTTGACTGCATGCAATATGTTATCTTTTGCGTTGGATTCCTTTTTTTGTGAAGAAATCTGAATAGACAAGTGACCATGAACAGGACTGCACTATAACATGAGACTTCCGTTTTGAGCTATAGCCAAGCAAATGTCAACAGGAATGAGGATTTGAAGGGACATGCAATATGGACTCGGTTAGTAAAGTCCATTCATCCCCACATCTTTTAAATATTAAGATGCTTTTGAGAGTAGGTAATTTTCAGTATTCCTTCCTTGAAAACTAAATATAGACTAATGCTCTCTTAACTAAATTACCTATTTGAGTGGTATGATGACAGTCTATCTCAATTGCTTTCTGACTTGCATTTCTAAAGCCAGAACTCAGTGATTATGTAGACAAGCAATGGCTACAAACTCTGTAGGAGTTAACTTCTTTCATCAGGGGTATTATTACATCAGCAACTGTGGCAGTATGGTGATGAGCTGCTATACTGGGCATCTTTTATTTATTAGCACATGCATAGAGTAAAACAAGACGTAATGGAAGACAGGCAAAATGTTGATATTCTGACTATTCTGATATTTTCTTCTGAAAAAATCTTTTTTTTTTTTTTTTTTTTTAAACAAGCTACAGGTTTGGTGTTTTGTTTGTTGTTGTTCTGTATGCTTTCATTTGTTTTTTACTTACCAAGGAAAACCTGAGATATCTGTTCAAAAAAGCTTCAGAGACTTGTTTTAGAAATTGGAGCCCATCCTTCCTCATGTAAGGAAACCCCTTCTACACTCACAGACTGACTGACATCAGATTATCTACACAGCGATGAATGAAATTAGGAGTTGAAGGACTTACTCCTAAACTGCATAGTTTAAGATGCAGGCAAGCTGTTCAACAGGTATGAACCATTGATAAGCACCTGCCCCACCATTTTTTTTTTGTTATTACAATATCAAAACATTTATAATTACATTATTTTAACCATCTTCTTTTGCTAAACACATTTTAAATCCATTGTATATTCATGAAGTGGTTGCCTCACATATTCAGTATCACGTTACGTGACTTGTCAACCTGTGTGTGATACTGTTCCCATTCTTTTCAGATGAACAATTAAATATAATATTCATAATTCAATGTCTGCAAAACAGTATATACTAAAATGCATAGAGTATCTATTTCTTTCAAAGTGTTTGTGAATACTGCCAAAACACATGTTCTAGTGGAAAAAACATGATAGCGATACCCATATCAGAGGGGGTGACTTGTCCAATGGTTTATTTTGACAACATTGCTTACCCCTGTTTTATCAAAGTACATCTAATGTCAAACTTTGCTCCTTACCCAGTAGCTTACACTCCCTGCAATTTCTAAACAAGTCTTTTCGCTTATTTACTTACATGTGTCACAGCAGGTATTGCCAAGTTTTGCAATTTTCCCCTAAAACAATAAAAAATACTTCTATTTTGGCACAAGCAATAAACATTTGTCCTTCAGAAAGCCTATAAAAAGATGTTTGAAACAGTGTATTTAGGTAAAAAAACTGCATTTCTATACTATATACAAGTATAAGTCTACATTAGTAATCATAATTTCATTTAACCCATTTTAAGTTGTTGAACTTGTGATTACAATTGTTGAAAACTGATTGGAAATATTTGATGATTTTAACAAGTTCAACAATTTAAAATATTGCCTTTACCACAGTTTATAATAACAGCTTTTTAAAGTAAACATGCTGAATACAAATCAATTTGGTGGTGAATACGAATAAATTTTGGGGAACCAAAGTGATAAAACCCACAGCATTTAAATCTTCTGCTTATGGAAAAAAAAAAAAAAAAAAAGTTAAATGGTCCTACAATTTTTCTTTTTTTTTTCTTTGTTTGTTTGTTTGTTTGTTTGTTTACTTTGTTTGTTTTGGGGTGTGAGTAAAAAAAAAAAAAAAAAAAAAAAAAAAACAGATAATGGAAGCTTTATTCTTCCTGTACTTAATACATCAAGACCTCCCGCATTTGCTTGATGTGTATGTTGTATGTTGAGAGAGGCTTGGGCATGAGCTTTGTTAAATGTTTCCTACGTCCTGCCATGCATCCTGTCATGAAAATGGGACCAGGTGGATATAGTAGCAGTGTAGCTGTGTGATGCTTGATAAGCATCTAGGGCACCATGTGATACATCCCTTCCTGGAGTTCATAGCCTGCACTCTGTTCCTCAAAGACAGGTGGACAAGTTTAGTAGGGTTTTTAATATGACATTATACTAAATCACTGCAAACACAGAAGCTTGAGCTCTTCCCAGAACACAGGTAAAACTTCCTTTTTTCTAATATTTTAAGACGGTAGAGAAAAAAAATGCCTTAGTATTTCATACACATTACCATAGAAAAAAAGGGGCCAATTTGACTGTTTTCTCAATATGCATAATTATTAATGCAGTTTTTCTCTGGATACTGAACTGAAAACACTTTGAGAACCATTTTCTTGGTTTTGCTGCTTCACATGGAATAGAATTATTGCAATCTCAGCGTCTCTCCTGCAGCATAGCCCCACATAAAACCAGCATATATTTTAAAATAAGGAAAACTTGTGGTTTTCTGAATTTCAAAGAAAATTCAAATTCAGTTTATCCAGGTGCTGGGAAAGGGCTGGGGTTTTCCATCCCTAATACACATAAGGTACCTATATACAGAACCATAAACATGACAGTCTACTAGAAAGTCTAGGTCCCATTTCATTACTTACACCTTCAGCTAAACATCTTCTGGAATCAAATGGAGGACAGCCAGTGATTCTCCTTTCCCAGATAAATTCCCCTTTCTCATTTATTTTACAGGAGTGACTATCACAGCCGTCCTGAAGTGATCCATTTGGCTGTAAAGATTTAAGGGTTGTTAAATTTACACAAAAACACAGGACAGTAAGTTTTCAGGATACAGTACAACCTGACTATTCCTTTACTGATATTCAATTAATATAATATGGTGGTGAAGTTTAAAAAACATGGAAATCTTCAGTAAACATAATTGCTCAACAGAAATCTTCTGAAAATAATTGTTTACTTTTATAACAGCACTGATTACAGTTCAGTAATGATTGCCAAAACCTGACCTTTTTCAGTTCTTACCAGGGAAGAAATTTCCATTATCCACTTTCATTTAAAATTAGGTTTTGAATTTCCTGTAAGTAGCTGTTTGAGTTACTATTCCAGTTAAACTTCTTTAATAATATTCATGCTTGCAGATATATCTAGACTGTCCTTCTAGAATTTATGTGAAGTCTCCTTTTTTTCTTTTACAAACAACAAAAAAAGAACTTTCTTGACAAAACATTCTGGGATATAGAAGATAAGGCATTAGTAATACCATGCTGTCTAACCAAAAAAGAGAAACAAAATGCACTTTTCTTGGAGCCATCAGAAGTCTGGGTTACATTTATATAAAATATCTAAATATTTATATAAGCTACAAATAAATTAAAGAAAAGATAAATATTTATAAGTATTTTAAAATAGTTCATTATAAATTAATAAAATAAAATTAAAATAAAACGATAAAAGAACTAGTTCTTAAAATTAACCTGAAGGTATTGAAGCCTTCCATCTCTCAGTCTGATGCTACATGAAGTTGGCACACATTTTCCGCAGCAAGAGTCAGGGATTTCCTGCCTTCTGTAATTCTAGAATGTAAAGAAGTTCACATAGAAAATTTTCTGGGTTGGTTTTGTCTTAAGCATGCTTATTTCTAGAAGACTGTTCAGAGAGGAGGGAAATTCAGTGGACAAAGTGACAGCCAGCAAAATATTGAGAGTTGTTTTGCTTTGTTTGTTTTTTAATAGTAGGCCTATACGAGTTCAATCTAATTAATTCAGTACTTTTGTATTATAAAAACTGGAATTAATCCTTATAATAAATAGGGAGATAAGTTTATTTCCAAATACAAAGCCTCCTGTGTCCAATAAATTCAATATTCTTTGACTATAAATGTTGTAAGACAGGGTCCACTAAGCAAGAATTAGGAAGGGATAAAAACGTTATTTAAATTTTTAGAATGGCCTAGAGTTCACATTTGTGGTGGGTAGAAACTTCTCCATAAAGTTAATGAACTGCACAGTGAAACTTGGAAAGTGGTTTTAGAAGCTTAAATTAAGACAAAAGGGCCAGATAAACATTAAGCAGAGAGAGGGAAAGGGGAGAATGAAGCTGAGACGGAAAGTCTGAACTATGGATGGAAAGAGAAAATGGTCTGATAAAACACATCAGAGATTGTATAAAAGCATACAATGAAAAATGGGAGAAGGAAAGAAGAAAGAAAGAATGGAGCCTGACAAATGGTATAGGAAGGAAAAATGGTGACAGGGAAAGGAATATGAGAGAACAAGCAGCACTAGATGGAGAAGAAGAAAGGTACAGAATGGATAATAGGAAGAAAAAAAAAAAAAAAAAAAAAGAAAAAAAAAATGAGTACACTTGAAGTCTCCCACGACGTCCCTCCAGCTGCTACACATAACTAACAGCTGCTTATGATGAGTTGAACATATTAAAGACAACCAAACACTTTCTGTTTGAGTGAAGGCGTGCATGTTACCTCTATCTTTTTTTTTTTTTTTTAATAGAAAAAGAATTTGGGGAGGGTGGGGAGTTACTACTAAATCATTGGAAGAGAGCCTAGTTCATTTTTATTTAGGTGAACTTCCTCTGTTAGCCAAAATGTAAGCACCTAAAGCAGGTCATAAAATTACAGAAAACACATTGACCTCGATGAACAGAGAATGCTGCAATTGGCTGCTCTTCAACAACCAATGCATTTACTTTCATAGCTTTAGCATCCAGTAGAAAGCAGGTGCTCCTGAGTGAGTACATACTCTACCCCATGATTTTGTCCATTATGAAGGAATTTCTTTTAATCTCGGTATACCACAAAATCAGTCATTGAGACAGGAAAGATCCAAGTGAATCCTGCTGGCCTTGAGGGGATGAAGATATTACACATCTTATTTGATTTTGTTTTTCCTCAAGCTCCACAATTTCATTACAACGACTATAAAGGGATACATACACCTAGACCTGTAACCTCTCTTGAGTAGCTGTGCTTAATAAGTGCTTAATATCATTTTGCTTAATAAGCCCATCTAGAAATAGATCTTTCCTCAGTTGTTTATTTGTTTTTTGTTTAGTCTGTACATTTGAGTCAAGTGAGGAGAAGGGGCCATTTGGGAATTGTGTGGGTGGTGGAAGAAGCAAGAGTGGAATGTTTCCCCATTTGTTTTTACAGTGTATTTTATTGATTCCTCTACCTTTAATTTCCACAGCTGGCTTCCTGCATTGAAAAGCAAGAATTAATGTTTGTGCATGTTTGCATGGAAGCATATGTATGCACACAAATTTCTGGCCATTGATTCATTCTAGTGTATCTGGGGGCTTTTTTCATTGATCTGCGAGGTTATATTTTGAGAAAATGAGAAAGATGTGCAGCACCATGCTTAGCCATTTATTTTCCTTTCAGGAATATGTGTCTAAAATCCTGCCTTATAGGAGCAGTGATATTAGAGTCCATAACAACACCCAACTATTCCAGATTCACCCTTTTGTCATAGAGTGCATCTCTACTAGCAAAGAAATTGGGTCAAGGCCTGTTTTCTCACCCTGCAGACCAGTGGAACACATGTGCATGTCTAAATTGCCTTCTCCCCATAAAACAGACTGGCTTTTTCTATAGTTTCTGTTGGAAACAGTCCTTCGATTGTGCTAACCACTGACCTGTGGTTATATAATGCCTAGGCATTGTTTGTAAGACATGCAAGCTGAGGCACTGCTAAAGATTCATCAGCATAAGTGGTTGCAGGCCATAACTTGAGCCTACAGTCTTGCTCTATTTGGTTTGTTAGTGAGGATGAAACCACAGAAGCTTGACTTACTACCTTGTCCTTTCAGTTCTGCTTAAGTATTGAAAACCAGACTTCCCCAAAACTCTGCCCCCCTCTTTTGCAAGGACCCTGTCCTTCTCCTGGATATCAGCCAGGAATCTCATATGATCATGTTAGAGATGTGGCTCTTTGATGCAATAGCCACTGCTTGCACAGCCCCTGCATGTGTTTGAGCCCATTGGCATCCATTTATTATCCAGGAGAAGGCAGAAGAGGAGGGTGCATTTTCAGTTTTTCAGTGAAAATTATTTGCTGGTCTATGTTCTTTAGACAGGGGAAAACTAAGGCAGCCTCTGTAATTTGTTTAGCTCTCCCTCTTCTTGAGGTACTAGTGCTAAAGCAAAAAATACATGATTCAGCAAACTAGTTAGGCACTCCAGTCACACTGTTAGTCAGTGGAGTAAAAATAGGAGATATTTGCCCCTGGCTTTCCCAGACAAGATTATTCCTTGCACATGATGGAAGCAGCAGCAAAGACTTCAAAAAGACCAGTGGAACTGATGGGGACAATTACCTCAAATTACTTAAGTCATGGCTGGGGACCAGAAAGAAATATTACTGGGCTCAGCTGTTAGAAAATTTGGAAATAGTCATAGGAAAGTCCTAAAGCAGGGAAATCTGGCTGAGCTGCCAGTCCCAGGATGGACAGATAATATTGTAGCAGAAAGGATAGTTCCTGTTACCATTGATTTGCTAAACCTCATTTAGCCCCAAAGGTAAGTAGTCAAAAATGCACAAGAAAACTAGACCTTAGTACTATGAAAACTTGCCTTTTTCTATTCTGTGGATTCAGATCACATTTGATATATTTGATCTAATTCAGGGTAAGAAAAACAAAAGGTCATGATTTCTCAGAAAAACCTGAAGAAAGGGCAACAGGTCCCAGAGTTGTACACTACATAAACTGGTATATACAATGAAGAGCATGACCTTATCATCACACACTCTTAATTAGAACATCCAGACCACTTGTACTTACTGTTGGGCATGGTTCACAACTGAATTTTGTACACGTCAGGCTGTATCTCCGAGAAGACATTGACTGCAGGGAGCAGAGACACGTTGTACATTGATCCACCATCAGGCGTTTCCATGGCTGAAACATTAGAAACAGTTTGTAGCCACCAGTGACTGTCTCCTGAGTAAAACTCTAACAAATGAGCAATTTCATCTAGGTTAAGTGTCTTTCAACAAATCTTGTGCTTTAATTCTTCACAAGAGAAAAGAGAAAAACAACGTGCATCCACATTCCAGAGATACAAATTTTACATCCACAGTCCTTCAACAAGCAACACAGAAGGCTATTTTTAAAGTAAATAATTTAGAATTCCTTAATCTGCAAAATGGCATGTTTCTTACTTCCCTGCTTACAAAGCTAGCAAACAAGCAAGAGTCCTTGAAAGTGTCAAGGAAGGTTTTGTCACAAGATTTTGTCATGTGTTCGGTGGTTCCCACCAAGTTCATTTTTTCCAAATGTAGTGAATTGGTTTACCACCAAGATTTTTGTTGTTGTTGTTGTTGTTTTGTTTTTGTTTTTGTTTTTTTCTTGAGTGATCACAACCAACAGTTCATGGACAAAAATTACTTGTTATTGTTCTTATAAAAACACTGCTTAGAATCTCTGGAGGCCTAAAAGCTTAAAATCAACAAAGATACAAGGAGAGAGAGGGAAAAAGAAAAAAAAAAAAAAAAAAGAGAGAGAGAAAAGAAAAAAAAAAAAGTAACTGAACGGACTTGTTCAAAGTTATAAGAAAAACAATGGCTGTGCTGGACCCCCAGCACTTTGTTTCCTTGAACCCACCACCTTCTCAAAGCAAGCAAAAATGGCATTTAAAACACAGTGGAAAATGCCAAGATATTAGATGGGAAAGAACAGGATGTGAAGTTAACAGTAGGATTCCTAGTACTTAGAGGAATTCTAAATCCAAATTCTTCCTGCCTCACAAGTATACAGCCTTTCATTTGAACCTCAAAATACAAAGCCAGTATGGTTGTATGGAGTGCATTTAACATTTTCACACACACACATACACACACACAAAAAAAAAAATAATAAAGTAAACAGACACTGAATAGCACAAGATGATAAAAGCTTTGAGTAGTGCTTTGAATCCTAGTCAATGGACTATCACTGCTGACTTCACTGAGAAAAGGAATTTTCTATGCTTACACTATGAATATCCTCAAATTCCCTTTTTTCTTCCACACAAGTAAACATTCAAAATCAAGAAGCTGGCCAGAGTAACTGTGTAAAAGTATGGATTTATGGGTAGTTCTGAGCCAATACTCCCACATATACACTGAAGAACAAATGTTCTTAATAAAGAACATTAATAACATTCTTACACTGGACTCCAGCATAACAGATGCCTTCAGAGCACAGTGGGTTTCAATAAAGCACCAACAACAGAAATCACTCTCTTCTTAGCTTATGGAGGTCTAGAAAAAAGATTCTCCACAAATAATATGACATAGGTTGTAATAACAATGGGAAGGTCCTGATCTTTTAACAATTCAGCTCAAGACCTCAACACAGGACTCTTCACCTTTTTCAGTTTAATTTTTTATAGTGAATATTACGACATTTATCTGGAGAGTTAAAAGCCCTTGTTATATGGCATGAAGCCACACTCATAACATTTTCATATAGGAGATGGATAGATAGCAAATGTGATATGAAATATTAAACTCTTAGCATTGGAAAAAGTTTAGATATCTGTATAATAGTCCTAGTACAGAATACATGGCCTCAGAAGGCCATCCAATCTACTAGTATTGCTCTAATGGTTCGTAAATCTAAACACACAGAAGTGCACACACACACAAAAGCCTTGCAGATCAAGGAGATGTCCTCATCCTCGTGACATATTTCAAAGTATATTTGAATTTGTTCTGCTTACTATCTTAAACGTTTAATTCAGGCTCTCTAGAAGTAAATACTTATCACAGAATGCTTCAGTAACATTAGACTTTCACATCATGAAGAAAGACTCAATAAAGCCACAACTGATACTACAATTTTGACATCCTCTTTGTATCTTCTCCTAAGTTCTCAAATTTCGATTTTATAGAAAAAGATAGCTGAAGTCAAGCTTATCACTGCTGTGGGAAGAAATGTAGGACATGCTAGAGACGTTGAAACAAAATCCTTACACACAAGTAAGTTCCTTGAACTTTTGGGGAAGGTCTTACTTTGATCCAAAGTGTGCATCACAGATTAGTTTTATTATCTTTATCTAGTGTATTTAGTGATCAGCATGCAAATGGACTCTAACAATGGATTTCTGTGAACAAACATAGTTTAGCATGACAGAACTGAGTGACAAAAAAGGTTTGCTACAACTTTTTCCCTTTATATAATACACCTATCATGTGTTTTCTTGGCTAACATAGAATAAAATGTCAACATCTGCTAACCCAGTGTTAGTCATTGCAATCAAAATAACCTGCATAAAGCCAAAATCTACTCAGATCTCCTTCAAGACTGCCACTCAGTAAAAGCCTGGGAAAACAGATGAGTGATGCAGATAATTCTTTTGGCAAATACAGCCACCTGCTTGGAAGTCTGTTCTTAAAGCCCACGGAATTGTTAGGAACAGTGGAGTGAATGCAATACACCAAATTACTGGAATATATTATTGGTAACCAGATACAAGACAAAAATGTAAAGGGATTAAGGACACAGTCAGTTAACAGAACTGCAGTAAAAGACTCAAAACTTGGAACTATTAAATGAATGAGTTAATAGAGAAAAGTTTTCCCTTGATATAAAACAAAATTTGAAACCTATTCTTAAAGGACGCAGAATAAGGTTTTGAAATCCAGGAAGTATAAACTTTTGTGGATACCACATCTTCTTGCCTGACTAGAACTCTGCAACAGTCATTGAAGTAGAGAATAGTGTAACACAAAGCTGTAGTAACTCCAGCTGCTCAAAAAAAAATTTAGACATACAGCTAATTAGCTTTAAATAAATAATTAAAAGAAACTATTTTAAGTTAAAAGAAACTATTCATTAAGACAAGTTCTAATTTAAGATCCACTATTTTTTTTTTTTCCGTCAAACTTTACATTTTGTTTAGAAAGTTTCCAAAATTTATATCTCCTCTCAAATTTCACACTCTCCATCCTGAGAAAATATTTCAGTAACTGTGCTGTTGAATGCTAATTGCCTGATATGGTGCAAAAGGAAAAGCACAGAAGTAATGCAAAAGCTGGGGTCTACCTATGTCCTCAAAATCTTTCACAGACTGTTTTTGATAAAATGGCCAATTGTTAAGAACACAAACAACACAATTTAAAAGCTGTAATAAATATATATATATAGAGAGAGAGAGGTCCAGATTGCAAACAAAAAGGAATCAAACTGTAGTTTAGTGTCACCTGAAACACTTCACAAGTTCAGGTTAATTTGGGAAAAATTATTAAAAAGGATTTTTTTTTTATTATTTGACAAACTGAAATATTTTATTTTTTAATCTTCAAAATACAGATACACCTGGTTTTGCATTCAACAAAACATTTTTTTTCAAACATTGTTTATGTTTTACTTAAAGCATTTTAAAATATTCTAAAATACTTGAAAATTGAGCAAAGACTTTCTCTGACAGGTCAGGTAAGCATTTTGTTGGAAGAGAAAAAATTACTTGTTCACAAAATAACAGCATGCAGCTGAAAAGACACCTTTTTGTAGCACAGAATAATATATATTTAACTCCTGTATGACAGAAGGTGACAGGAGTTAGCAATTATACTACATGAAATTGTCTACAAGTATGGCTTTTATAAAATGCCAAAACTAGTTTTGACAACATATAGAGAGACAAACAGAGGAATCAAAGAGGAAGAAGATTATTTCAGATTTAAGCACTTTAAAACCCTTCTCCTAGTGCTCTGACAGAAAGGCACAATTACTCCTTGGATTTAGTTCTACAGGGAAGTAATCCTTATGCAGAATGATGGATGTTTGATGACAGGGCTTTAACTCCAATAAGTTGATGAACTTGTGCCTATCAAATATGGAAAAAAATGGAAGAAATAGATGGAAGAAATAAATGGAAGAAATAGATGTTCTGCTGTATCTCAAGAGCACAAAGAGATATGGGTAAGCTTACTTTGATAAAAGAAAAAAATGTGTTGTCAATGCAAGAATACATAGGTTAAAAGTTAGGTTAAATGAATAAAGAGGACCCATTTCCTTGGGGGATGTTGAGAATACTTAGAGTTCTTTGACACCAGAGGTGCTGCCAGAACATGGATTTAGAGAAACAATGGACAATTGACTGAGCTCTCCAAAGATAAATTCGACATAAATGAGGTCAGATGCTTAACTCCAGTCATTCCCACTGTCATGGACTGGGTTAAATATATCTTAATCTATCCACTAAATACACAGTTGAGAAAAAACTTCCTCTGAGGGCATATCAGCAGGGATCTTGAAAGGGGACAGAGGTCAAAGAGTGAGGAAGCTCAGCTTTCCTATTCCTGCTAATAGCCAAGGAGGGAGACCCCTTCTTCCACACAGGTGGAGCAAGAATTTCCATCCTTTTTTAATCCGCCTTATCCTCTAGGTAGAATACGGGAAGTTTTCCCTTCCCCAAGGTGGGCAAGGATCATCTCTGAGATTATCCTTTGCAGACAGTTTCCAGTGTGTTTGGTAGCCTGCAAGACATTACACAATGTGGATTACCACAGTTATCTAAGCACATTTTCTTCAAGCATCCTTCACTCATCCAAGATAAAGAAATATTACTGTCCCATTTTGAGGAGATTCTCGTTGTCATACAGGAAAACCTGTGGAAGGTTTGAACTGGAAGGTCATGAACTGGAAGGTCATGAACTGGACCTAATAGCACAGAGCCCCTTGCCACTCTCTTTGATGCAACGTGTGGGGATTCTGGCTGAACAAAGCTACCCTGTACACTTACGTATATTCTGACAAGTCTGTGTTTTTAAAAAGCTCATTCAAATATCTAAATATCTTATCAACATAGCAAATAAAAGCATCAAGTCTTACCCCAATAACAGTGCCATTCAAAGGACAGCCATTCACAGGTACTGAAAGAGAAGATAATATTCCATTTAACATTATGATTATCATATCATTATCTCAACTTAATAAACCACAAGTATGTATTTTTGACTCATTAGAGTTCCAACTGAGGACATTTAGGTCCAGTTTCAGTGTAAATAGGTGCAAATTAGCCCTCTTATATTTTCAAAGATAACAATTTGTCAATTATCCTGATATGCACCTCCAAAACATTCCTTGATGAGTTGTTGTTTTCTTTAAGTACATGGTAAAATGTAGATTTTACCCTCCATTTCAAGCCTCTTGCCCTCAGAAGATGCACTCATAGGCTTTCTGCAAGTTGTAGCACCTATTTCTCCTCCTCCTCCCACTGCTATTCCTCACCCTGTGCTTGCTTATATACCTGTCAATTAAATATGAATGGAAGTCTTCCCAGATTGAGTCCAAATAGCAAATCTTTTGATTTGTATTTTTGATCCAAGACTGTGCTAATAAATGGACCCAGCCACAGCACTCAGAGATGTCCAAAAGACAGCATGGCTGCATGGAAACTTCCTGTTCATAGCAGGTGTTGATGACAGCATTGGACTTCTCTAAGCTAAAAGCACATCAAGACCTTGTTTAACTGCTTAACAATACAGGCTAGTGCTGTAATTTGCTGATAGAGCCATATCCCGTTATGTCTCCCTGAAGCAATGCAAAGTAGTGACAATAATAATTAGTTCAAAAGGACTCTGTGAATATCACCTGGAAAGTGAAAGTAATAGCAGCAGGAACTACTATAGTCAATGCCTAAATTATACAGAGTAGTTTAAAAGTGGTATTTTACTTGCATAGTATATACTTTTGAAATTGCTATTGAGAAATAGATCAACACTGAGATTAACTCTTCAGTGATTCCATTTGTCACACATCAAGCCTTACGACATCTGCAAGAAGGACAGCAGTCGATTATTTGGCCACAACGTAATTCAGTTCCCTCTGGACAGTCAGGCACATCCATCTGAGAGCAAGACAGATTCTTTTGCTGCACAAAAACCTCATCATTCACTCGGACACACTCATTGATAATGCAGTCATTGAAGGGGGATCTCCACTCTGTGCCAACCTGATAGGAAATGGTAAAAGGATTAAATTCAGACAACAGTATTTATGCCACTGGAGAAAAAGTAGAGTACCCCCAGACATTGTACTGATTTGCAAAAAGCACATTTACTTCTACAGAAACAGTCTGTCACTCAACAGTTCTTCACAAACCCTTACTGTGACAATCAGTTTACAGAGTAGACTGCTGCTTGGTTTGCGGAGTATAGAAGTTACAGTAACATCCCTAAGATGGAAATGAAAGGGGAAGGTGAAATAACATCTGAAGAAGGAAATGAAAGCTTAACTAGATTTAAATTTACATTTGTTCTCAGTAGCTGGCTGTACTGCACTGCATTGCAGCAGAGCTGGCCCTCTTTCTGCTGGATCTTGCTGCAAATCATCTGTACTAGGCCCACAGGAGGCTTTGGCAATTATCTCTTGAGAAGAAAAGACTTGCAAATGTAAGAGAGACCAGATCGTGTTGATGTCCCACACTGTCTGTTATCACCCATGGGTCAGACAAGGTGGGAACGTCAAACGATACTTTGGAAAGAGACATCAGCACAGGTCAGAAAGACACTGCCACATTTCATTGCCAGGAGGAGCTGGTCACTACTTTAAAGCAGGATGCTTCCACTTGTAATGGACTTTGAATATGCTTCAAGAACAGTGGAAGTGAGAATCAGACCCCTCCCAAGGGGTCAAACATCTTTCCTCAGAAAGTTAATGTTTTCTCTTGTTTGTTAGTTCTTTGTTAATGACAGAGGAGCTGAAAGAGGACACAGCAAGAAAGAGACGGCAGAGTATAAGGATCTATTACTCCATAAGGACAACAGAAATCAGTGAGACATGGTGGGACATTAAAATAGACCTTCAGAAGGCTTGATTTGAATAATACTGATCAGAATAATACTGATCCACGTTAAGAAATGTCCTTGGTGAAACCAGAGAAGAAGCAGGCTGCAGAATATAGCTTAGATTTTAAAACAGACAGCATCAGACTATCTTTGTAAAAAAAGCAATTAAGAAGTTAATATCAAATATGTGAAAGTGCGATGTAGATGTAAGCACAGACATGCTTTAATTAATAACATTTACAGAAGAAAATATGGGGAGGACTATTATTTTAAATCTATTTAACTTATTGTTCCTGCCTTTCTTTGCTAAATCCAAACTTCTGCATAGGATTAAGCTATTTAATGCTAACGGGGCAGACAAAGGCTTGCCAAGACCAGTTGAATTAGGGACAGAACAAACTAAATAGCCTGAAGGAATTTAAAATGTAGGCAAAGAAAGAAAACAGTATCGACCTAGCATTCCAGTGGCAGCACACTTTGGCATGTTGTATGCATTTACTTCCCATTGTGCTCTTTGGAAGAGACATAAAGGAATCCAAAGGGAAGACACTGCTGAAAATAAACTGTTATTCTGAGCAGACAAGTGTGGCCTAGACCACTGCAGCCTGATCTGATATACAGCCTACATCTTTAGCAAACAGAGAGCAATTTATGTTTCTATGCTCATTCAGTTCCAGATATTTCACAGCATATCAAATAGGATATCCTATCTGAACAGGACCATGGAATTCATGAATATCCAATAATTCATAAATATCCAATCTACCCACCACCCACAGAGTAATACAAATTAATTAGGATAATTTAAACTGTTTGCCTACAGCAAGAGAAGTATAATTTCCCATTAACATTCTTTTTTGGCTATCATTCATGAAATTACTAATTTTACATACAAAGATTCTTTAGAACCTGAAATGAGAGAGGAGGGTTTGCTTGTTGGCAGAATGAAGCAGGTAAGTCACAGAACCAAAATCCATTCTTTCACAGTACTGCTTGCCTCATAACAGAAATAACTCTCAGGTTATTTTTCTCCTTCTGTGGAACACAAAATAGTTCCAGGACATTTCTGCTAGAAAAGGAAATGTCCACTCCACTGTCACCTCACCTCGTGTAAACGAGGAACTGCGTCACCCCGAGACCAGAACAGCTGTTCCTCACAGGCAGTCTTCTGGCATCTCCCACAGCACTCCCCATCTTGGATGATATATTTATATCCCTGTGGGAGAAAAGAGAAGAACTGATTGATTGAGGAAGAGAAGACAAATGGGAAGGTTAATGCAAAAAGAAAACACTGGGATAAATGCTTAATGTCAGCAACTTTTTACGGAAAGGGTATTTTGAAAACAGAACTGTAACGCCACACACTGCAATTACAAACAAGTGGTCCACTCAGTTCACCGTCCTGTTTAATGGTTAACACTACCTGTCAGAAAAAATAATAATAATAATAATAATTTAATTAAAAAGCACACAACATTAGGAGTAAAATCCAAAGATTTGCCACAAAACAGAAAAACAACGACATAAACAAGCAGAAATGGAAAAGGAAAAGGTAAATGAAAAATGCTTTTGGAGGACACTGCAGTATTTCAACAACATTAAATTTAAATTAAATTAATTTTAAATTAAATTTTAATTCTAAATTAAAATAATTTACAAATGTTAGTTTACTGTACGCAGGCAGTTTCTTTCACACATTAGCAAATTGTAAAAAGCAAGCTTCCAACAATGCGGCTATACAGAGGAGTGCAAAAAGAAAAAGAATTAAACCCACTTCTAAGGGTGACTGTCTCAACTGCCACACTATTTGGAGTTTTCCCCTCAAACTGCATTCATAAGATTTGCATATAATTTTCTTTCAAAAAAAAATCTCATCGAGAATCGCTATGTGAAAACATCTGTTTTTACGTATGACTGATATCTAATTGCAAGAATTATTTGTATTTAAGACTTTTTAAAAATATAATACTATTATACAAAAACAAATAAGAGGTAACAATTGTTTTGGTGGCATCTTGGATGTTAATCAATACCCAAAACTCTTTTTCCCATCCCTGAGACTTCAGTGTTAGGTTTCAGTCTAAGTACACTCGGACATCTGACTGTGCTTGTGCTGAAGCAGAGGGAAGGGGTTGGTCAAACGTGTAGCCTGGGGACTAGCTTTGACTGATCATTTCATCCTTTCATATCCTGAAGCAACTAGCCAAACATTCAAACACTGGAGTACCTAAGTGAAAGAAAGCAAGGAACTTTATTCTAATTAGAATTAGAATAAATTCTAATATTCTAATTGGAATTAGTCTGCAAGGGGCAAAATATAACTCTGATTTCAATACAGAGTTAAAGGGAAAAAGAGTTGTTCTGTCAGAGAAAATACTGTTCACGTGAAAAATGCCAATGACAATAAGCATAGTATCTGTTTTGATCTACACCTTCAAATTGAAATAGCTTAAGTATTCCCAACCAACACCTCCCTTCATGAACTGTCCTTGATTTGCAACGTGGGGCACTTAAGCAAGCTTCTATAATCAGTAGACTCACATGAAAGAGCATTTTGTATAGGGTCATACAATGTAATACCACAGTTTGACCTATCTTTGAGGATAAAGTTGTGCTGCACGATATATTTTGTTTGATATGAAATTTTATCTACTACATGTGCATGTGAAGCATCTGAAATATGGCATGCAACATTCTGTTTGTGTGGCAAACTCAGAGAAATAAAAATCCATGAGTTGTTTGTGCTCAGAATAAATTCAGCATCATGACTAAGCAAAATCTAACTGCAGGATTCAAATGTCACAACGCCTCTGTGTAAAAACAGAGCCTTCTAAAGAGCAAACAAAACAAGGTGCCATGCAGCATACTCTAGGTGTGATCCATGCCACAAAGGGAACAACAAAGATGTGGGTTTTTCACAGTTCAACCTATCTAAGTGGCCCTTTTGGCATTCAATGGACTCAAGATCTGAGTGCTTTGACTCCTCAGGTGAAGAAGTATAGGAGGTCACAGCTTTCAACCTCGGCATCTGCAGAGGCATCTCCTAAGGCAGCCCCTTAACCACCACAGCATACAAACCTGTGTCAGAAGGCAAACCTGCAAACTGCAACAATCCATGAGTTCCTCAAAGAGCAGAGCAGCCACCTGTACACAAGGAGGAAAGAGGACAGCGATTCCCTGCTGTCATACGTCCTCCATAGCTTTAGAAAATTTCCCTACTAGAAAACCCTAACTTTTGCATTTAAACCATGAAAATTTGGGCACACGGAACTAAAAATACCTTTATTTTATGACTAAAAGTTTTAATATTTAATGTTAGATCTAAGAAAAGGAAAAAATATCGTGTATTTTGAGGTGTTGGTTTTTATTGTTGTTTTTAATTAGATGACCCAAGTACAAAGACTACTTGCTACCAGGATCATACCAGAGCATTTTCCATCTCTTCCTTTATTATCTTACATTTTCTAGCATATAGACTCTGTTGAGATGCTCTGGTTTGTTCAAGAATCTATTTTCTGCCATTAGCCAATATTCTGCTCATCCTCTTCATCCTCTGAGTTTTCTGGACTGGATCTACTGCTTAACTTCACCTTCACATCCTGACTTTCCTTTCCTTTTTTTTTTTTTTTTAAAACACAGAGTTCAAACTTCAGACAGGGTGTTAATACTTAGAAGAAGCCCTCAGTATGTGTCTGCCCATCTGTCACATTGACTTGGAACTCCCTGTCTACAGGACTACAAAATCCATGTGCCTAAGGGAATAAGGCAACACCAGCCACACTTTGCATTTGAGCAAGTATCCTTAGTAGACTTACCAGTGATAATAAGCAACTGCTACAGAGGACCTGACAAGTGTTCAGCTCTGCCACCAGATCTGGCTGTTTTATCACATAAATGCAGAGATAAACTGGCTCTACCACATGGAAGATGAAATTACACAGATTAAGACATTATTCTATATGGTGGGTGGAATTAAGCCTGCTTTTGATTTGGGGCTTGGCTTTGTGACAAATAGAAGAGGTACACGGATTAATTATTTAGCAATTGGAGAATGCACATTTCGGCCTCATCACTCAGGACTATTGGAGCAATCTGCACAGTCTATGGCTTGGTGCATTTGTGCACTCCCCTGTTTCATTCCAATGTTGCTCAGGATGCATAGCTCATCTTTTCATGGTTGCTAAGGTTTTGGCCAGAAAACTCTTGTCAGCTGCCTTCTGGCCAACAACATAGGAAAGGAATAATGGAAAGTATTACTCAACACCCAGTATTTTTAAAAAGGCTCCAGTATTTGCCTTTTACATATTGAGATGATAGTCCCAAGAGAGCATTAGAGAAACCAAAGACAATGAAAAGAACAAGAGACTGAGAAAAAACTAATAGGATATATAAAAATGAATTTGGAATGCTGAAAGCAAAATCTTCAGTTGTGATGAATCAGCATAATTCTAGAGATTTCCCTGGAGCTAAGCTCATTTACACCAAGTGAGGACTTAATTATCTATCTAAAAGTCTCTAGAATATTGAGGTATCATTTCCTAGGATAGGCGAATATTGAGGTATCATTTCCTAGGAGGGCAACAAAGACGGTGAAGGGCCTGGAGGGGATGACATATGAAGAGCGGCTGAGGTCACTGGGCCTGTTCAGCCTAGAGAAGTGGAGGCTGAGGGGAGACCTCATCACAGTCTACAACTTCCTTGTGAGGGGGTGTGGAGAGGCGGGTGACCTATTCTCCATAAACACCAGTGATAGGACCCGCGGGAACGGGGTGAAACTGAGGCAGGGAAAGTTTAGACTAGATATCAGGAGGAGATTTTTTACTGAGAGGGTGGTTGTGCACTGGAACGGGCTCCCCAGTGAAGTAGTCACAGCACCAAGCCTGTCTGAATTTAAGAAACGTTTGGACTGTGCACTAAGTCACATGGTCTAAACTTTTGGGTAGACCTGCGCGGTGCAAGGAGTTGGACTTGATGATCCTTAAGGGTCCCTTCCAACTTGGAATATTCTATGATTCTAATTTTCTTAATAAAGTAAGCTTGAAAATCCTAACGGGATGTCTGAAATTACTTCTCACCAAGACTTTCACAATTTTTAAATAGGATCATATCTAATCCTCAAACAACAGTCTTTGTTTGAAATTAACTTATTTGACCTCCTTAATATGGTCTACTAACCCATTTACTCCCATGCTTTACATGTAGAAGTCAAATTCTGCTTCTTCAAAGGAGAATATCAGTTTGAAATATTGGAGCTTAAAGCTGTGGATTTCAGAATCAGCATCGATTACAACCATAATTCACTATGCCTTTCCACATAGGGTACAGATGTTCTTTATTTTAATTTAACACAGTCATCAAAAGGTTTGAATATCTACACTAATTAATTTACACACACTTAGCCAAATGGTTTTGTCTTAAACACTTATCCCAGAAAATTATGCTTCATTCTTCTCATAACCGTGCAATGCTGTAAATTATCCAATATTTTAAATTGCACTCTTTTATATCACTTATTATGTACCTAACTTCAAGAACACGTATAGAAATTAAGAAAGCAATTGCTCCCTTCACTTTAGTACACTAGGCATTTTAATGTTTTGAAAGCTGTTATCCATTTTATCACCATGATTTTCCAAAGGGATAGACTTTAATGTACTCTTAGACAAATTGTTACTGAAGAAGCTCCAGGAGGGTAGGAAGGTACAGACACCACTCTTCCTTGTGGCAGATGCAATAATTACAACAATTATCTGCTTGCTTTCAAAATTTCCGTAAGAGAAAGATACAAGACAACAAAAGTGAGAGGACTGTGACATGTAATGAGGCAAACCCACAACTGGTTTGCAAATGAGAAGGCTGTATTTGCTATTAATTTAAATATCTTCAATGAATTTGGGGCTTGGTTCATTTTAATGAAACATCCATTCTTTTTCTACAGTGTTTCTTTACGTTCTAAAATAACAGATCAGATTTGCATTTGATTTTGTCAAGCACAGGAGAACAGTAGCACCACTCACTCATCAGGGTGAAGGAGCTAGTTTAAGTGTTTAATTGTTGGGAATTTTTGTTTGTTTGTTTGTTTTGTTATTGTTTTGTTTTGTTTTGGGGTGAGACTTTTTGTATTTTGTGTATTTGTTTTTGTTGTTGTATCACTAAGTAGAAAACTGTAAACTGTTTTCACAGAATTCAGATGACATGGAAAAAATGATACTTCACAACTTTAAAACCTGGCAACTGAATTAGTAACAGTAAGAGTAGGGAATTTAAACACCATCTTAGTAATAATCTACAATTAAACTGTCTTTAACACCAATACAATGTTCAGTGTCATCTAATCTGAATTGGACAATAAGCATTAGGGTCAATTCAAATTGGATTACAGAAATTCTGTGGTTCTTGATACATAAATTTGCTGAATCAGGAATAAACTAAGGAAAAATAAAATCTGAGCTCTACAGGTTGTCCAACAGCTACTGTTTTGGTACTGCAACTTTGATAGCCATTAAAGAAACAGAAGAAATGACAAAGTTCCAAAATGAATAATTTCCTCCTACCTTTTTTCTTTGTTTGTTTATTTGTTTGTTTAAAGAAAAGCTTTTTGAGACTGCAGTGCTTAAGACTTATTTCTAAAGAAACTGTAGCTCTGTATTAATGATATTTTATTAGAATAACAGAGTACTGATAAAACTATGGCTGTAAGCCAATATAAAGCCAGATCTAATATTTCATAATCATTTCCATACTCAAAATGAGTCTCTTTTATGAACTGAACAGAAAGTGAAAGGCTTCTCTTGCAAAAGCTGTAAACTACCCTCATTGTTTTCACTGCATTGGGCACCTAAGTTTTTCTGACCAAACACTATATTTACAGAGCAGTAGTTTGGGTTGCGAGGTTTGTTTGTCTGTTTGTTTGTTTGTTTGGGGGGGGGGGGGGGCGTGGGTTTTTTGTTTTGTTTCCTTTTTTTTTTTTTTTTTTCCTAATGGGTTGATTTTCTGCTCCGGTCCTACACAATTATATACTGTTCAAGTCACAGCACAGGGACACGTTCAAAAAAACATTTATATTTAGTTCACACCTTCTCATGTGCACATACATATATTCTGTACAGCTTTGTTCTGACAAAGAGGCTGAAAATTAAATTATATTTAAAAATACAATGACATCAAGGCATTTGAAATTTTTTGTAAGCCAAGTGACAATTAGCTTAATAGACCTGAGAAAAGATAATTGCTTTTCATACAGCTTGCATAACTGAAATGTTCATAGTCAAATTTGCAATAAATGATTAACTGTTTTAAAATAAGATAATGTAAATTCAAGTTTAAATTTAAAACAAATCAGTCAATACAGAGTTTCTACAGCATTGCTAACTCAACCATGAGGTGCTGCACATACATATTCTATACCCACTGACAGTCTTTGACTCCCAGACACATTGTCAATATCTTTCTGAAAGCAAAAAGAACGCCTCTAACTTTTCATAGCTGTATTTGCAAAGTTTTATAATGAAGACTCGGTTTGAACAGCGTATGACATATTTGTTGTGAAATTCACTGTATTTCCAAGCAAACAGAGCATGGTTTCTCCTCGAGCTGAAAAAAAAATCAAGTGACTCTTGTTTCACATTCAGCACTGGAAGACCCAAGATATTCCAGAAGCATCCCAGCCAGCACAGTGAATCAAACACAGAAGCAGACTACATGCCCCCTTTTTAAAAGGTTTTACAGCTACTGCTGTAGCACGCTCTCCCCTTAATTTCCCACTGAGAAATCCCAGCTGAGTGTCATTACAGAATGACACTGCTGAGTCACAGACCAACATGCAGACATATTGGCCTCAGTACCACTGAAAGCACTGATATTACAACACGCATCTGGAAAACGTGCTGCTTAGCCAACTCATCAAATTTTCCTGGGGTAATACAATATAGAGCCCAATATAAACATTTAAAAAGCAGCTAAGCAGCTTGAATATTTACATACTATTAACTAGCTCATCTTTGCCTCTGCACTGAGGGAAAAAGAAAAATAAGAAAGAGCCCCTTCTTGGCTTCACTTCACAGTTCATGGGAGAGACAACCTATGGGAAAAACCCTGGGTCAGTAAAAGATTTACAGAGAATATTCTGAATCTGAACTCACAGACAGTGAACACTGGACCACGGAGTAGGGAGGAGCTTCTTCAAGTCAGATATGCCTTTTCCTGAATGGAATTGGCTAGTACCATCAAGAACAGTCTCAATTAATCTATGTATACACTGAAAGTTTTAGAAAGAGGCAAAATATATTTGTGGTGGTCTCTAACACTTGCAGCATAACTTCTCTTCTAAAATAAAGTAATACTTAAGCCCTTTGGACTCTGTTCTCAAGAAAATTCATTGCTACAACACATATTTTCTATTTTTCTCTAGTTTCTCTAAACATGCAGGTTTAAAAAGAATCATTTTAGTTCCCTGTCAGGACTCTGCTGGCTAATGCAGATGCTCATTGTGTGAGTAATGTTACTCACCCGAGAGCAGAAAGTGTTACATATTTTGTCACGACATTCCATCATCTGAAGTCCTGTAATGTCATCTCTTGTACTAGTGCAAGAACATTCTCTGCAACCATCTTCCCACGTCTTCCCAATGGGGTAGACAATGTTGTTGTGCACACACACCTATGGAATCACAGAATCACAGAATCACAGAACTGTAGGGGTTGGAAGGAACCTCGAAAGATCATCGGGTCCAACCCCACTGCAAAGCAGTTTCCTCAGAGCAGGCTGCCCAGGTAGGCGTCCAGACAGGAAATGGAATACAACAATTTATACATGAAAGAATACTGTGCTGATGTAAGAACATGCTGCTGGCTTCAGAAGGCTGATTTTTAAGACATGAAACCCACCTTAAGTTTTATTAATATTTTGAAGCCAGTGGAAACACAAGATCTTAAATTTGTGGCCACTCTTTTGAGGAAAAGAAAGTAAGCACAGACAAAGCTGCTGGTTTGTAAAGAATGAATTGGAGACTTTTATTTGCATTCAGTGGAATTGCCCAGGATCTGACTCAGTTTCACTGTAAGTATAATGCGATACAACACTTAGAGATGATAAACAGCAAGTCCTGTAGAAGGAGCCACACACACAAAACCTCTGCCAACTGTATCAACTAATCTGAAAATATACTACTTTGGGGTACAAGCATTCATTCTTGCATCCTTGGGCCACCACAGCTACCACAAAAGCAGTGCCATCTTTTATATTGCACTCTCTATTAGTAAATTTTACAACATTATTAAAGACATGAATGTCTGTTAATTTTATAGATGTAGAAAGTAGATCACAGAGAAATAAAATGACTTATGCAAGGTCATGAACTTCTCAGGAGTAGAAAATAAAGCCTATATCTCCTGAGCTGGAAAACAGAGTAACTCTATATTAAGCTGCTCGGTAAGGTTGCTTTAGTGAACAGGTTATATTGCCCTGCAACGTTTCCTTAAGCAACCTTACCTTGAAGGTTAACATAATATAATGACTTAATAAAATGTTGGCAAAGTTAGGAAAAATTCATCCTTGTGAAGCTTTAACAGAGTTAGGTACTGATGTGGAAAAAAAAAAATAAAAGTGGCCTTGTAGTTTATGTAAGATACAATGCCTCATCAGGTAGAGGCAAATGTAATCAAGGCACACAAGGAGTATAGGTACAAGATGTCTCAAATATGTCAATAAAGTTAATATAGGATTGAAAGTATGCAATTCTAAAATACAGTAACTGTACTCATCCAAAAGGACATACGTGTTATCAATAAATAAATAAATAAATCAGAATGACCTCTGAAATTCCAAATGCCTGAATGGCCTTGAAGTTTCAAAAGGTTTCATATAGGTATGATTATCTGAGTATCTCAAAGTCACAAAAAAATGTGTTGGTTACATCAGAATAAAATGACTTACGAAACAAGTACAGTATGTTGCAAGGGTGCATTTTTCTCACAGACATGTATATTAAAAATGTATCATTTTCAGGTAGTCTGTTTGGTCTTTTGTTTATATCTATCTACACTCTTATGTTGTCCCTCCGTATGCAAAAGATAATCTTATCTGTTCATCCTGCTTACCATTCCTGGAACACAGGTAGTAGTTATGCAGCCGCAGTCATTGGTGAGTGATCTAGATATATATCCAGGAGGGCAGCTCACTGTTGAGTTAGTACAACTGCAGGTACACTCATATTTATCACAGCACTCTGTCTTCTTAACAGTCAGCTCCCGATGTGGTGGGCAGAAAGGTCTTTGAACTAGACTGCATGCTTCTCTGTTACAAGCTAGCAGAAAAAGGTTAAGCACCGAGAATTTCAGAGCACTGCAAATTAACAGGACAGTTCCCTGGCAGCAAGGCACTAATTGCTCCTGCAAACTGTTATACATCTACTTAATAAACAAAGAAGTAATACAGATATAAAAGACCCAGGTCAAAGACTGTACTGCAGGTTCAGAAGTTCCTATCTTGACAAATATATATATATATATATATATATCTTCTCTCATATACAGAAAGATTTATAAAATAAACATAAGGGTCAGTGCATACATATCCAAGTGTACAGTATTTGTCTTTTCCTTAATTCAACAGTGTACTCAGAAAGTGCCAACAATAACTTTCTTTCGAGTCTGTGAAATCGTTGTATGTCTACTGGCTCCCAAAGAAAATCTTTCAGAGGGAAAATGTAGTGCATCGAGGATGTTGTCCGTGTTGTTCAAATGCAGCACTCCAGTATCACTCAGTGCGAAATATACACATACATATCTTACCACATGTATAATTTGGTCTGCATTCTCCAGGGTTGGTCAGTGCAAGCTGCAGGCCAAACTCACAGACAGGGACAGGAGGCAAATCACAGGAAACTAGATCACAGACTAAGAAGAGAAATAGAGTGGTCAAGACCATGCCTGACTAGTTAGTCTTCTAGAAAAGACGTACACATGCAGGTACATCCCCATTTCATTTATTCCCTGCACTCAACTGCTATGTTAAAATATGAAGCAAGTTAGACTTCAGCAGGTCAGTGTTTGTTTTCAAAAATAGCTAGGGGAACAGTTCAAGTTTAGGTTATGAAGATCCTAGTTCTGATTTTGTACTTAATGTGCAAACACAGATCACACAGAAATAAGTACTTGGAAAAAAAATAAAAAAAAAAAAAAAACATTAAAAAAAAAAAGGACACTTTTAGGACACTTTTAGTGTGTCACTTAGGAAAAAAATAAAAATAAAATAAAATAAAAACAATTTTCTATTCCCTTCTTCATCTTTTAAAAAGGGGAAAATCAAGTTTGAAGTTTCCTCTTTTTTTTTCTTTTTTTCCACACAGATGATAACTCAGTCATCCAGGGAATTAAAAATTAAAAAAAAAAAAAAAAGTGTGAAATAAAGATGCAGATTTTATACCTTTGAAACATCTGATAAAAACGTGCCAAGAAGATTCCAACAGTTTATGAGAACCTACCACACTCATACTCGGGGCAGCACTGGCTGGGGTCCCTGCGCAGACGAGGAACTTCACAGGGACCACACTGAACAGCTGGAGTGAGAAGAAAACATTCACAAAATAAGCTTGGATAAGAACTAAAATGCTAGGTTAAAAAAAACAAAAACAAAACAAACAAACAAAAAAAAACAGTTCAAGTCCAATCATACTCAGAGCTAGAACAACTTACGTTTGGTAGTAGTGCAAGGTCGGAGAGTACAGTTTACTCTCCTATTGTCTAGACATGTGCAGATCTTGCAGGGCTCACTGGAGGGAATCCATGTTTCCATGTGCTGCGTGGAAAGGAAAAAAATAAATAAATAGAAATATTGTTAGAAAGAAAGCTAATAATCTAATATCCTGATCACTGTTGTATTAGTGGTGGGAGTGGGTGAGAAAAATTACTGTGAAAAACAAGAAGACTACATGAGAGATAAGTTGGTTACTCTGTTAACAGTAATAATCTAAGGAGATGCATGAATTATGAAATGAGATTATGAAATGACTGTAGTGTAGCAATTTAACAAAACATGTAAAGTATGCATGAATGAGATGAGGAATTACTATTGTTTTATGCACAAGAAATGCTCAGATGTTATAAATGCTATCACAAGCTATTGTGAGAGTAACAGTGGACTACTTACCATGATAGATGTTTAGTGATAATAAGGGAACCGATAATATTTTAGGAAATACATAGAAGTGGCTTCCTTCCCAGGTTAATGGTACTTAAACACAGAGAAATAAACAGTGCAAATATTTTGATCAAGAATATGTTGGTTCTCACCACCTGAATTCCCAGCGGTTTGCTGTCTGGAAAAACACTATAGCAAGCCCAAATCTGAAACAGTCACTCCTGTGCTGATTACCAAGAGGTAATAAGCATACTCAGAAACTGCCAGTAACGTACATCATTATTCAGCCACTTGTCTCTCTCATTAAAGAGAGAAAAATCATTGATTTTAAAGATGTAGTTACTGTACTGGGTCTGGCTGGGATGTTAACTTTCGCTGCAGCAGCCCATAGAGTTCTGTGCTCTGCACTTGTAGCTAGGACAAGAGTGGTATCACACCAGTGTTGTGTCTGCTGCTGAGAAGTGCTGGCACAGCATCAGGACTCTCTCTAACCCTCCTAGGGGGTGGGCAAAAAAGTAAGAAAGAGACACCACCAGGGCAGCTGACCTAAACCAGCCAAAGGGATATTCCATACCATATGATGTCACACTCAATAAAAGGTGGAAAATAAAATATAGGTGGAAAAAGAAAGAAGAGGGGAGGGGTGGGCTCTCGTTGCAAAAACGTCTGTCTTCCTCCCTAACACTGGCTACGTGCGTTGAGGCCCTGCTTCCAGGGCGTGGTCAAGCATCGCTCATTTGTGGGAAGTAGAGAGTAATTTCTTTCCTTTGCACTTCCACATAGCCTTTACTTGTTTTGTTTTGTTTTGTTTTCCCTTTCCCCCTCCCTTTTCCCCTTTCCCTTTTTTTCCCCTTAGTTATTTTTTTTAATTAATAATAATATTTCCTTAATAATTGTTTTTTCCTTTAATATCCTTATCTCAACCCATGAGTTGTTCTTTCCTTTACTTCTTCCCCTCCTCATCTAAGGAGGGGGAGTGAGAGAGCAGTTGTGGTGTTCAGCTGCCTAGCATGGTAAAACCACCAGTTACCTATAAAGAGCTATATACATTTAACATCCATTTGAATAGGTAGATAAGAGTGAAAAAATGCACTGTGGAACAATAAATTTAATTTGCACAGTCAGTCCAGGTTCTGGGTGAGAACATATAAAGTAGGTTAGGACACCTCTAAGGGAAAATGTGTCAACCAGAAATCTCTGAAATGCATTTTATAAAAGTTTGCTGAGACCCTCAGTAATAAAGAAACATATTGCCACCTGCACATAGAGATATCTATGTACTTTAAGACATTACAGGAATCTGAAAGGACAATAAAAATGATATTTTACTTTTATTTATTTATATTTTTTTTTATTATTTTTTTTTAAATCCATGGCAAGGGTAAAACAGGAGGCATGCCAGAACAAGCCAACCAGAGGTTTTACAAAGCTTAGAAACCATGTCGCATAGGGTTGGTTAATCCGCAAGAAATCTATTTAGTCAAGGAAAGCTTTCATTGATGTATTTCTAGTAAAGAACATTATCTCAGGGCTTGAGAAAGTCACTCAGAACTCTCTGCCAGAGCTTTCAGTGTACTCAGGGTTAGGAAGTCCTGAGAAGGAAGCTGATAGGGGATGCCTACATTTGCAGGCAGTGATGTGAAAACCATTTAGACATTTTGGAACACAAAGCACGAATCAGAACTTTTACTCTTACTCTAACGTTTTGACCAGCCTCAATTTTCTGACAGGTTTTCCTCGGCATAAATAAGTCTCTTTCTAATATCAGATGACGACAAAAGATAGAACAGTGTTAGCAGAGCTCTGTATAAGTATCAGTATTGAGAATCCAATAAGCCCAAGCACTATATTGGGTAGAATGGAATTGAGGAAGGAGAACCAGAGGGAAAGACGGAATTTAAGGAAATCATAACCCACTACAAGTTGCATTGCCTGATATGTTGCTCACACAGCTAATCCTGCAGTGGAGGATACACAAAATGGCTGTGTGAGCTGATCCTGCCCTGCCTGCCACTTCCCAAACACACAGCAGGTGCATCTAAGCCTTGCCATTGGGGTACAGACTAGAGGTTCTCAGAGTTAAGACCCCACTAAGGGGTGTGTGACAATCCGCATGAATTTCAGAACTTCTGCAGAAAGAAGCAGATATCACTGCAAATATTATTCTCAAGATGTGCACTGAGCTTTTCTTCATGAGACCTTGAAGCAATTATTTAAATGGAAAATGCACTACAATGCCCAAGGATTCAGGAATTAAAGGATACAGACCCTACTCTTTAATCTACACTTGTAATAACCATTTCATATAGAATCATAATATAATAAGAAGAGATCTCGGGCTCTCTGGGAGTTGTACACAGCTGATCTGTGTTTAGGATAGAAATATAGAAATTATATACATTCCATGCTATTTTTTTTCTGTCAAGAGAAATATTTTTTTTTTAATTCCTTTTATTACACAAAAAATTACTTTTTTTTTTTTTAACAATTCTATAAGCACTACACAAAACCAACAACACTGTATTTAAAACAAAGATCCACAACAGAACACACAAAAACGAAGGCTACGTGCATGGAGACATTGTAACCTTAAAACAAAAGCTAATAGAAAATACAAGCCAGATGTGCTGAATCCACCTCGCCTGAGCTGTTCTGTGGGAGCACCAGCAGGTGGCAGGAGCAGTGAAAGTAAGGTGACTCGTGTGGTTCGGGGACTGGAACAGGAGTGCTCGTACCACTTGCTTCACTAAGTCAACTGAATTAATAGCGAGTACGCTATCACAAAAAATAATAATAATAATTTTTAAAAAAATCTTGATCTTACGCTAATGCAAACTGTATTACTGTATTTAAAAAAGGTGTTTCATCCAAAAACTGCCTTTTTTTTCCTTTCAGATTAACTGCACACATATAGCGCTGAACTAAATGTGAGTCTAAATCTGTGTTATAAAGTTATTCAGAGTACATTTATTTACATGTTAAAATTCAACTTTTTTACTGAAAAAATAGACCACACAGACAGACTCCTGTTATTTATAGAAAATCCGTGTTACAAAAATGACTGTCTTTAACAGCAGATTTTGCAAGTATGATAAGATCATCCAAAAAACTCCTAAGAATCTAAAGACCATAAAATACTTAAACTAAAGCCTTCTTAAAAAAAAACTCTCAGAAAACTCTCAGAGTTAAGGAGCTGTGGGTGAAGAGGAACAACACCACACCCACAACAGGAGGTGCTTGTGCACCCACTTGTGTGATACTGAAGGGGAAATCAACAGTCTGGCACCCACCACTCATAGCTAATCCCCATCCCGTTCTGCCACAGAGAGGTCTGACTTAGCTGAGGAAAGTGGATTTAAAAAATAAAAAATAAAAAATAAAATGATGAATTCCATCAAAAGAATGATCCTCAACTGCATGTATTTCTTGTTTTATTTTTTTTTTTAAAAAAAAAAAAAAAAAAGGAGGTAGGCTAGTATGGCTTGACATAAGGTCATCTTGGTCTCACAGCTCCACACCAACCACTGAAAATATTTCAGTTTGCTTTTCAAGGGTAATACTATACATTTTAAGAAGTGTTCCAGATTAATGATTAAATTGTCATTACTGGTAAAAGCCTGCTGAATGGAAATGTTTATCTTGGTGACTGTTGACTTACGCCATCCCTCCTCTTTTCCCTCTAGCCCTCCCTCCACACAAATTTGTCATGCATTTCCGGGTGTGTATAGTCCCAGCTGTGAATTTTATATCCATCCCCGCCAATTTCACACTAGGGGAGCTACATGGGGCCAACAGCCGGCTGGTTATGAGGAACTGAGCTAGAAAATAAAGCATCCAAAGGGAAAAATAGTTAGACTTACAGGACAGACTTACTTGCAAAAGTACAAACCCCAACCACTTACAAAGGTAACCTGCTAAGTATATAGTTACCTCATGGTGCGTTCCATCTTCACTGATGCATTGTGTGCAGACCTCTTCACCAACACAGCTGTCATTAAAAATCACCTGTCCATCTGGACAGAAGCAGCCTTCTGTGGGATAATCCTTGCAGACACTGAGTTTGGTACTATTCTCACAGTGCTTTATGCAGGCTTTGTGACAGTGATCATATATCAAATATGTGGGACATTTCATTGCTGGGGAAGACAGAAAAAAAACTCTTTAGATGGAGATTTGAAATGGAGAGTGATGTTTCCACTCATACATTATGCAGAATTCTGCTGAGTTGTTTGAAAGCCATCATCTGATGAACATATTTTGTCCTCGCAGCCATTAACATCTTTGAAAAAATATCTTTAAGAATAGCAAAATATGCAGTAGAAACTGATTGAAGTCATTAAATGTCAGTCCATGGAAATAATCATCAAGCTACATTTTCAGGTCCCATGAATCAACATAGAACAACTTACCCTAATAATAATTTAAATGAGCTGAACATCACTAGATAATAGACAGAATTTGGAACCATCTTTACGTGCATTAGAGAAGCACTGATAACAGTACAAAGTTAGGACACATCCAGGACAGACTACAGCATTGAATAAAGAGATTTTGACAACTTGAGGGGTAGTAGTGTTCCCAGGCAACTAAAGAAAGCTAATAAACAGAATATTTTGTTACTCCAACACTGAATCTGTTGGATACCTGCACCATATTAATTGAATTGCCCTAAGTCAAGGAAAGTTGCACTTCCCCTAAGCCAACTCATAATTTTTTTTGCTGATGAATTCACAACACTGAGGGTATTGTCTCTAAAAGCAATCATAAAACTAAGGCTATAGCTGTTTGAGAAACTTATAGACACTGTTTCAGTACCGTGTACTCCCTTAAGTCTACTTTGTTTTTCTCTGCAGCTTCAACTAGGAAAAGTGTTTCTTATTTCCCAGTTTGTTACTGCTGTGAGGTTTATAAAGCTTTTTTTTTCAGTCCCCTAACAAAAAACACTGACAGAAAATTACATAATGAAGAGATGAGTTCCCAAACAAGAAAACATTCATCAGATGAACTGTCTGCACTCACACACCTTTTAGCCAAAGGAAACAGAAAATAAATGTTTTTAAAATTAACCCCTTTCTGTTTCAATAAATTCTAAATGAAATTATTTCCTATTTGTTTGAGTCTATCTATCGTTGCGGTTGTATGTGTGGACACATATCATAGTCCAGCATGCTTGAAAAGCCACAAGAACTTGACAGAGTCCGATCTCCTTATGAAATGCTTTGTCTGGATTCTGAAAATACAAAAGATCTACCCATGAAAAATAGGAAAAATTGCCTGCTTAAAAATCTGTACTAGCAGCTACCTAGACTATATTCAGCTTTCCAGAAAAACTCATTCACCAAAAAAAAATCTGATAATAAATCAGTGAGAACTGGTGCTTATTGTCTGTGATGGTCTCCTTTCAGTTCTAAGAAATATGTATGAAAATACATCCACAGCGACTGTTAAGGTAGCATTTCATCTACATTTTTATTCCAATGTCAGCACAATGGCTTTCACCATGCTTATCTACCAATAGCCCTAGAGAAAATCTTGCAAACCTTCTCTGCACAAAATTAGATTAATTTATTTCAAAGTTTAATACTGATGCTCATTAGAACCTGGACAGCTCCTAACTAGAATCCATACCAATGCTAACATACTTCACGCAATGTAGCCTCTTGAAGCAGCCAGGTGTGTAAAACACACAATGACGAAACACAACCCTGACTCTAGATATTATATTAAAAAGCCTGTGTAAAATGGCAATGGTTTTCCAAGGAAAGGAGAAATTAAGTAGTTATGTTTTGCAAAGTATAGAAGAGTTCATGTAAATGCCCTCTTCTCAAACAGGCTTCTGTCCTTGGGCACATGGGACTGAAATGCTCATAATCAGTGTCAGGACATGGGATAAACATTATCAATGTTCACAAAATCATTCTTAAACATTCTTTCATCTTACTGGTATGATAACAATCAGGTAGGTGATTGTAGAAAGCCACCTCAGACACATTAGTGCCTTTATGCTCCAGAGGCCAGGTCCTACAAGATTCACAGGATACTGTGCATTTTGTATGGAAAATTCTCTCAGAGATACATAAGGTGAGAAAGCATTAAGGACTCTCCACAGTCTGCCTTAGAAAAAAGTATTTCAACAAGCCACCCTCCTGGCTGGCTTTTTCAGTGTTTATTGCCTCTGAATAAAAGGGAAATGACTGCAGGTATTAACAAAAGGGAAAAATAAGGCTGAAAACCAAATGACTAGAAGAGTCCTTCTTCTGCAAAATTAGTTTCAAATGAAATCTACACCAGAAAATAGACTGTATGGTGCTACTATAATCACATTGATATTTCATTATCAGTTGGTTGGATCCAATAACACACGATTTTTTTCTTTCAGACTGGGAAAAGAACAGTAAAAGAAAAGGTGGGGGGGGAAAATCAGCTTCTTGTAAACAAGTGAAAGCACAGCACATTTCAAAGACTCTTCTGGTAGATTTAGGTACTGACATATCTTCAGCTTGCTGTTCTGCCTTTGATTTACAGTAGCCATTCCTAGTAGGTATTCCTAGGGAAATAATAACCTCTGTGAAAATCTACAGAAAGTTCAAGTTCATCAAAACAAATCACTTATCAAGTTCACAGTGAAAGATATAGAGTGATAGTTTGCACTGGTATTCACTTTGACTTTGTGGTTCAGATCAGATGAGACAGGGCATCCTTGTTTAAGTATTCAATGGAGCGCTGGAGGAGTAAATGTTTTTCATGCCTGTGATAATACACACTTCTTTCCAGGTGACAATGCTGCTACTTCCTTACCTGTGGTATATTTTAACTACTACCTAACACCTGATGTCACATACATCAGGCTTGCCTTTTCCCTGCCATACACAGCAAAAAGGACAATTAAACCCCAGTGCTGAGGGAGCTGGGCCAATGCACTAGGCCCAATAGTTCCTCACCTGCCAGTCAACCTCCTTGTGCTGTTCAGGCACAGCTTTCTTAAACTTCCCTTAAATGGTCTTCTTTAACAAATCCAAGATATTTATGAGGGTTTGTGCAGTGCTCTTGGGATCACTCCAAAGATCACATTAAATCTCGGGATTTCAAGGTCACATTAAACCAACTTAGACGAGGGCTGCCATTAGAAGGTGCAATCCCCTCTCTTTCTTAGAGATAACTCACCCCAGCTGTTCTTTCTTTCTGGCACTTTTTTCCCTTTATGGGTAGTTTTAAGAGCTCACCAGAAAGCCTGTGAAGACTACTGCCAGCATAGCTAAAGGAGTGGGAATGCACAGCTGGAGATGGAAGAGGGAGAAAAGAACTGGCCTTCTGGGCTTAGATCAGCTGAAGGCAGTCATAAAGCCACACTCATACTGTTGATTACAGATCATGGTTTAAATTCTTCATTTGTTATGGTCATTGCCAGTGTGCCCAAAATTCTCCCTCTCTTTTCTGGGTCTGCATTTCAATTGGATGGTGTTGCTTCTTAAAAGAACCAGTCTTCAATAGCAACTTTTTATGCACAAACGTATCCTGGACAGATATTTGAGACATTCACTGAAGACATGGGTCAAATTCATATCCTATTCCATAATTCCCTGATTTGAGCTTAAAATACGAAGAAAACCAAACTGTGTACTGATTTTTTTGTGGTATGATGCCTTTAGGATGTCGGTTCTCCACTTATGAAGTAAAAAGTAACTGGGAGCATAAGGGAAAAGAAACAAGGCAACAAGAACTGACTGTAGGCACCTAGAAAAATCATAGAGGCAAGAGGTGTAAAAAACATCTGGGATATCAAGACTCCACGTGAAGTGTTAGCTGGGAGAGAAAATCCCTACATATATACACATCTCAAGTACCTGACTAAACCAGAAACGCTGTACGTGAATACTGAATGTCTGTAAGCATCGCTGCAGACAAACAGCATGAATTAGCCACCTCAAGAGTTACTTATTTGTACTTAATTAAGTGTTGCATTTTGGAAGATCATTCATAATAGGCCTGTCAGAAAAAAAAAAAAAAAAAAAAAAAAAAAAAAAAAAAGGAAGATAGAGCAGGAATTCTTAGGCCTATAAAAATTTAGGGAAGCGAGTATACAAAACAACTGGCCAATTTTAGCACTAGCACTTCTATTAGGCTCTGGACATTTGCAAGGCTTTCACATCCTGCTATACTCCTTTCTCACAACACTTACAAACTCCTCACATCCAACATAGAAAGAAAACACAGCCAGGAGAAGAATACATTAAACTTGACCTGCAACTTCTGCCCCATTACATGGTATTCAAAAGGTAATATTGCACTGACAAGGTGGCCGTTATCATCATCATCACTTAGTCAAGCAATTTATGCATCTGCTGTACTGTATGGTAAATTCCTTACGACAGAACTCGGGTGTTCTCCAATCTACGCAGATCCCATTTTCCCTGCATATGTGAGCGTAAGAAGTTATCATCTCGCAGGCTTCATCCTCATAGCAGCTGCTCTCTTCACAGGACTCATAGAACATGTTGGGGGGGATTATCCTGTGGCACTCTGCAAACCGATCGGAGAGCAGGATGTGGCAATGTCTTACAGCATGCTCAGAGCATCCCTCTTCTCTCTGGACTTCACAGATCTTCCCTGGTTCTTTCAATGTCCAGTCCTGAATAAATATGCCACTGTCAGAAGTGACAGAGCCATTATGTAATGTGAAGTCATTGGCATGGTTCTGGTCACACACCCCTAGGAGGTGAGTAAAATGAAAAAAAAAAAAAAAAAAAAAAAAAAACAGTCTGAATACAATCAGCAGTAGAATAAACCTAGAGAAAACATGCACAAGATAGAGCTGGTTGGAGCTGCTCAGTGAACTCCAAGGGGAAGATGAGTCAATATTTTTTATAGCAGTTATCAAAATAGGCATAAAGACCCTGAGTTTTGTTTCCTTATTACAGGAGATACATCTAATGCCATAGATGTCTAACCTATTGTAAAAGGTGCAATAGAATTAACTCTCCTAAGTACAGGAATCCCCCACAAACCCTTCACTTTCACTCCAAGCATAGGATATGCCTCTCACATAAATGCACAAATATATGAAAGAACCTAAGGTTAAAGCCTCATTTAACAGAAAAAAATCTCCTTGAACGGATAATATGAAATAAGTAAAACATGACAGATGCCTAGCCTTGTTCTTTTTAAGGTATTCTGGGAATCAGTGAGCTGTTACATTGATGGGCATAGTAGAAAAACAACACAGACTATCAGTGTGCCAGCAACACAGGATCTGCTCTGAGAGTTTACAGGGTTCAGGATCACACAAATTCCAACATAAATAATAGTTCAAGCCCAAGTAGGAAGCTGTTAAAATCACTAGCTTTCAAACTTACCACAAAGCCCTTGTGTTCCTGAAGAAAACCTCTTTGGATTAAGTTTAAGAATAAATTCATTGTTTCTGGGAGTAAATGTGAGATTATGGCCAAGATGGGAGAACTTGATTTCATGCATTATTGCTCCATAGACAGTGACTTCAAACAAATTGCTAGAAAAGGGAATATGGACGCTTCTACCATCAACAGCCACCTGTTTTCACAAAGGCAAGATCATCACATCATTTGTGACAAGCAGTTAAAAATCAAACCATTCTTGCAGTTTAAACACATTTTGACTGGACCTGGATATAAGAATTAATTTAGCAAACTGAAACTTTTCATTGTTTCTAATACACAGAATTACTTGACCTACATTCTGTGTATTATTCAAACAACTTCTTCAGCATTCTTCCATATGAGGACATTCATTCCACATTGTGCATATACAGACCAGTAGCTTAATTCCATTGAGCTAAAATGCTACCTCCAGACCCTGAGTATCATTAAACATCAGTGAAAGTCAAGGTTATCCACCTTGACTGGTCACCAGTGGTTTTGTCCATCCTATTTTACTTCATGAGTTAGAAGAGATCACTGTTGTAGGCTAGCTAACTCCCATATGCCTTAGGAATAAAGAGACTGCACATTTGTCATACAGAATTTGAATTCTTCTCTGTCTATAAAATATGCAAAAACATCTCTAAGATGGTGTTTCTTCTGAGGATGGAGCCCACTAGCACAAAAGTTGAGGAACTGATAATCTAACTCTTCAGGTAGCCACAGTCTTGCATAGGTGTGTGAAGAATGGAGATTGCTCTCCCACACGCTAAATTATAACATTGTGTAAAGAACCTCTGCCAACAAACAAGAATCAGAGTGCAGTATGTCCTGTCTATAATCCCTGCCTTTCTGGCAGAAGTGTCTGGGAGACATTGCCAAATTCTGCATCCTTGACATTGTCACCCCAGCACAATCAGGAGAACAAGAAGAGAAACATGGCTGGGTTATTATTTGAATGTAGAATGCATCATGACATTTAAATGAGGTATTTTCTTAGATTACTAAGAATAGGCTGCAAGGTGAGCAGAAACTGGATAAAAGAAACAAATCTGTCCTAACACAAAATTCTACAGCATAAGCAGACAATGCACAGATCGCTTTCTTGTGTTTAGCTTACTGTCATGTCACTGAAGAGCTGAACAGATACACCTTGATGTTTCACTTCAATGGAGTCCATACAGTTCATCTTCAGTGTTGCTCTGCATGGTCCTTCATGGAGAAGAACTTCAACATCATGTTGCATATCTTGAAACAAGCTGTAGGAGCAATTGCCAGTCAGTTTAAAATTCAGCCCATCGAATGTGACAATATGCCGAGTTGAACTTCCCATACAGACACCTGCAAATCAATGAAAAAAAAAGCCTTGTAAGCTTTCCTTCAATTTTTTTTTATTTGTTTGCCTTCCTTCAAATTAGACTATTTCTTCATAATCATTATGGGCACATGCAGTTAATTAATCAAGAAAGTTATTGAATTGCAAATTCTGCAGCAAATCACTGACAAGAAACTTTCATTAACACAACCACAAAATCACTTAATTACTTTTAAAAATTGCATTTTTAAAAGTATCTTTGTCTGGAGCCATTAGTACTACAAAATACTTGGATCAACTTTTGGAAAATCGCTTATAGTGAAGCTCCCTCACATTGAACGTGATCTATTAATAAATTTAATATGAAAAATAAAGTCAAGGAAACTGTATACCTTCTCTATTTGTAGAAAGGCTGTAACATACTTATTTTTAAATCTCATAATGTTTTTATTGTGACATTGCATTTTATTCTGTACAGTATCACTTTGTTTCAAAGACAGTACTATTTAATTCTTAGCAAAAATGTCAAAAGTGAATTCAAAGGGATATTTTTTATTTTTTTTCAGATGGGAAACAAAAAAAGAGAAGAGAAAAAAATGTATGCAGGCTCAAGTAATAGCCAACTGACAGTTCAATATTCTGGTCATTATGTTATAAACACTTCCTTTTCTTTCTTCATAAACTTGAAAACAAATACCACAAGTACCTAAACAGAACCTGAACAAAAGGATGATTTGGATTCATACATTTTCACATCTTTTGCTTAAAGACAATAAGGGCAATAAAAGAAGTGTCAGCGAAAAATGCAGGAAGAAAATTCTCATTGTTAATAATTCAGCAAGTTGGCTTCCATTGAGAGCTAAGAATCATTTGTTTCCCGTTCCTTGACCTTCAAACTGCATTTCCCAGCTGAACCAGCTTGTAAAGTTTCTTGTGTAAACAACAGTGAAACAAGTAAACAAGTTAGCAATAAAACAAAGTTTTTCAACCTTTTTTTTATATTGGACAGCTAAAAAAAATTCTAAGGATAATGGGAATCCTTTTAAATTTCTCATTGGTATTCTGTAGCACAAAATGTATTCCATTTAAATATTGTCCATAAATACCCAAGAGCCATGAATCACACAGCAAATCATATTGCTATAACATTTATAACTAGTTCAGCAAGCAAGCAGCTTTATGGCACAGCTCCTGATCCTGATCCTCTGAACTCAGTTACATGACATAATTAAAACACTTCTTCAAGTACTTCCTGTTTGCAAAAGCATTTGTCAATATTTCAGGGCTCAGATAAACACACAGTAGGTAGACATTTTTGCAAGAAACAATACATTTTCATTCTAATTTTATGAAAATAATTCAATGAGATAAGAAGAGAAAAGTGAAAAAAAAAAAAAAAAGAGAAAAAGAATGGTGATTAAAAGAAGGGGGCATATCAACTTCTTACGCCATTGTTTCTTCAGGTACAGAGCCTTTAAAACACTTTTGTTTATAAATGAAGAACATTTTATTTATAATTTTCAGTAGGGCTTTGATTTCAGTTTCGGACAAGCAATGTTTCAAGACACTTTACAAGGAACCTGAATGTGCACAAGCCCATGGAACCTGATGAGATGCATCTGAAGGTCCTAAGGGAATTGCTGGATGAAGTTGCTAAGCCAGAATACATCACATTTGGGAAATCATGGCATTCCAGTGAAGTTCACAGTGACTAGAAAAGAGGAAGCATAATCCCCACTTTTTAAAAGGGGAAAAAGGAAGTCTTGGGGAACTACAGGCCAGTCAGTCTTGCCTCAGTCTTGTTCCAGCAAGATCACGGAGGAGATCCTCCTGGAAACTGTGCTAAGGCACACAGAAACAAAGAGGTGATTGGTGACAGCCAACGTGTCTTCACTAAGGGCAGATTATGCCTGACAAATCCAGTGGCCTTTTATGATGGGGTTAAAGCATTGGTGGATAAGGGAAGAGCAACTGACATCATTTACCTGGACTTGTGCAAAACATCTGACGTTGTCCCACGCAATATCCTTGCCCCTAAATTATAGATGGATTTGATGGATGGGCCACTTGGTGGATAAGGAATTGACTGGATGGTCACACTCAACTCGCCACACAGAGTTGTGGTCAATGGCTCAATGTCCAGGTGGAGACCAGTGGCAAGTGGTGTTTCTCAGGGGTCAGTATTAAGACTGGTGTAATTTAACAACTTTGTTGGTGACATGGACAGTGGGACTGAGTACACCCTCAGCAAGTTTGCTGATGATGCCAAGCTGTGTCATGTGGCTGACACACAGTAGGGAAGGGATGCCATCCAGAAGGACCTTGACAGGCTTGAGAAGTGGGCCTGTGAGAACATCATGATGTTCACCAATGCCAAGTGCAAGGTCCTGGGTTAGGGAAATTCCAAGCACAAATACAGGCTGGGTGGTGAATTGAGTAGTCCTGAGAAGGACCTGGGGGTGTTGATTGATGAAAAACTCAACATGAGTTGGTAATGTACAGCTGCAGCCCAGAAAGCCAATCATATCCCAGGCTGCATCAAAAGAAGCGTGGGCAGCAGGTCAAGGGAGGTGATTCTCCCCCTCTACTCTGCTCACATGAGACATCTGGAGTATCGTGTTCAGCTTTGGGGCCCCAGCATAAGAAAGACCTATTACAGTGTGTCCAGAGGAGCGCCTCAAAGATGATCAAGGGGTTGGAGCACCTCTTCTGTGAAGACAGCCCAAGAAAGTTGGGGTTATTTAGCCTGGAGAAGAGAAAGCTCCAGGGAGACTTTTTAGTAGCTTTCTAGTACTTTAAAGGGGGACTACAAGAAAGATGGGGAAAGACTCTTTATCTGGGAATGTAACAATAGGACAAGGGATAATTGTTCAAAACTAAAAGGTAGATTTAGATTAAACATTGGGAAGAAATTCTTTCCTATGAGGGTGCTGAGGCACTGGAACAGCTTGTCCAGAAAAGTTGTAGATACCCCATCTCTGGAAGTGTTTGAGGCTCGGCTGGATGGGGTTTGGGGCATCCTGGCCTAGTGGGAGGTGTCCCTGTGCATGGCAGGGGTGATGGAACTATATGGTCTTTAAGGTCCCTTCCAACTCAAACCATTCTATGAAATTAGATTAACTGGGATTTTTACAGAATTAAAATAGAAGAAATTACTTCTGTTGCTACACTGTTAAGCAATTGGTTGAAAGGGCATTAGATCTCTAAATAACTGAGCACTACCTCCCTAGATTTCAGTCAATTAAGCATGCACTGCTATGCTTCTGCAGCACAGATTACTTAACCTGACTCCATCCATAACAACGGAGATGTTAACTCACTAAAGCACACTGACCTCCCACTAAAGACCTATTTTGCCATGCCCATCTGTGAAGCTTAGACATTGATGTGAGTTTCAGCTCTACTGTTGATGTTGGTATAATTGACTCGGCATCAATCTGCTTTTGCTAAGTAGTCATTGAACCAAGTGTGCTTTACCCATGGGTTTTTGATAAACTGGATGGTGTTGTTCACATTTTTTTCCTCCTCTAATAACATTTGAAAATTTACCACTTTTCCCTCACAAGCTTTCATCTTGGGAAATTATGTTGAACCTGAGGCATCATGTTTCATTAAATTTATAAAGAGATAAACAAATGTTTGCTCATGTTAAAGAGCAGCAATCTCAAGTGAATTATAGGACTCTTTGTGACAACTGACTAATGATAGGAATTGTAATTTTCATCTCAAGGCTTCCAAAATTCTTTATGAAGACATGCTTTGAATGCCAAGAGTAATGCCTTCATGGTGCTATCAATGTATTCAGAATCAAGAAGATTATTAGAGATGTGCCTTCTAAGTAGGTATCACTATGACTATCTTTTAAACTGTAAAATATTTATGATGTTTCAAGTGAAGTCTTTTTACCTTTTTGGAGTTTCCATATCAAAACAGAAATGTTGTCTCTGAATGAGACAATGAAAAATCCCAATGTGGGATTATCCTAAAGAATCTCTCTTTTTAAAAACTGGAACACCAGCCTCAGGGTTTAATCCCTCCACTCTGTAAATTCAAGTGGGTACACCTAATTTCTGTTCCTGCCATCTCAGCCAAGGCACTAATCACACGGTTTCTGCTGAGTGATTCACCGTTTCTGCTCACATACTCAGTGTGAGGTTTTGTGTCAGCAGGAGAGTTTTCTGTTGATGTCTCTTCAGTGCATGTGTGACTGAGGTCAGGCCAAACCCTAAATCCTAGGGATGGACCAAGAATATATCATTTGCTTACAGTTTGCTCAGATAACTTTCTGCATGCATCCCCATGCATCCTCATTTCTGGTTCCAACAGCTTTGGAAATTGATTGTAAGATTCTCTGATAAAGCACTGTAGCTATCCTTATGTAAAAATGAATTTATAATGGCCCTGAACTTGCTAATACTACTACATGTTCCAGGCATCAGTGAGACCCTCATGCATGTAGCTCTCTAAATGACGTACACCATCAGTTCCTCCCACCGCAGTCATCTTTGATTTATGCAATGGCTTAGCATCTCTATATTGAATTCAGCATTACCTTTTTGATAAATATTTCAAGGGATGGGGAGGGGGCACATACATGCAAAGATAGATACTCACATGGACACATCCATCGGCAGCCACAAGTTTCTTCAACCTTAACAGCAGGAAGATTGCTGTGACATACAGGTTTTGGCATTCTTTCACAGTTAATTTGGTGACTCTCCAGAACGGTGTAATCACCTGGAAAGCACGTCACAGTGTGGCACTGATCTGGTAATGTCCATTTGTCACCAGGCTGGATAAGGAGACATGAATATATAGTAACCGAAGAGAACATCATTAGGGGTCTGAGGTGGGTTGAAGGGAGAAAAACGCAAAACTTGGCTTCTCCATACTCCATTCCATAACCTCCAGCTAGCATGTAAAGTGACACTGACAGCAGTGCTACTCAAATTAGCTTTGAATAACTAAATAATAGAATGCAGTGTATTAAGAACTTCATGAGCATGAGAAAGATAAATGTAGCACCATTGCAAGAAATAGACTTTGAAATTCCAAGCAAAAGATGTCTAGAATAGGAGACATTTGGTTACAATAGAATGAAGTATCTGGTACTCCATCTATTGTTAGCTTAGCCATCCTACAGCATGCATGGATAACATAGTCAATAAAGAATTCCCCTTGGCATTTCTTTAAATGTCAAAGTCTTTAGTTTTCATAAGCTGTAAAATTATTTTAGAAAGAGCTCTGAGCACAGATGGTCATGGCACAGCAGGAATTAACAATATTCAGTCCAAGCTAGAAAGGCATGCAATACTGTAGTTATTTTATCCACAGCTTCAAAACTCTATAACAATTCATCCTTGCCAACAGGGAAATTGTTCATTTACCCAATTAATGTTATAGGATATACACAGTATTATTGTAACATTAAAAATAATATGTAAAATACATCTTCATCTTCTTTAGAAGACTGTCCTTTAGGATAATCAAAATTTTAAGGCAGCGGGATTGCATACTGCTAAATGACAAAGAAATAGATGTGGTCACAAATCTGGAATAGCTCAAGATTCTTATCTGTAAAAAGCTGAGCTCTCTGGCCCCAATCCCACAGGCCTCTACAACCCATAAATAGGCTCAATGAATTTCAAAACAGAGTCTTCATCCCTGTGGTCTGCACTCCCGAGAGGATTCCCAAGTGTGGGAAACAGCCCTTTACAGACCTGTCTATCTCTACAGAGGTGAGTTCAGAAGCCCTAGTAAGACTAATGAGGCAGTGTTTCTGTGCATTGGATAACAGTTCTTGATATTCACAAGCAGAAATATGTGGCAAAGAAAATATTATTGTTATCGGGTTAGATTATGTCTCATCCTTTCCTCTTTAGCTTATCTCTCCCATGAAAGAGAAGAACAAAGTGATAAAAAATCTAGGTAGATAACAGCATAATTCACATAATTCATAGCCTATTTTTCACTATTGTGAAGACCTAGAATAATGATGTAAAAGTCATGCTTTGTAGCTCTGAGCTATGGGATATCATCAGGTCTAAAGAGAACTGACAGATTTGCAGCCATAAAAATGTACATATTAAATATGACTTAATTTGCTGTGCATGTTTTGTATGTTTCAGGATTTGAGAAGGGAACTTGTCCTGAAAGTGACTTAATACTTTCTAGGCTTGTGAGCCTAGAGAAAACCATGGAAAAGTAATGTGAAGAACTTTAAGTAGGGAAAAAATATTTAGATAGGAAAAAAATGAATGTTTTTTAATTATAGTAGTCTCGCCTAAAACTCACTAAAAGTGGAGCACCTGGAAGGGTACATATACAGCTGTGCAAGTCTGGCAAAAGGCTCTCTGGCTTCCATACATATTTAATTGTTTTTATTTCACTCCTCTATACGACATCTATTGGAAAACATCTAAGAGCTGGACAAGAAAAGCAAAGCACATCACATTAAAATGAAAATATCAATTGAAGGATCCAAACTAAGCCAAGAGTTAGAGTGCAGAGGAAAACTGAGGGACTATGAAGACAAAGAAATCCTAAATCCCAACTGATATGAAATTGTAGGAGTAAAAGTAGGATACAAAGCAAAAGCAAAGATTTCTGAATAGTGAAGGACAACTATGCCGAAACAGATGGGCCTGCCAGCACACCGGAGGAAAACTCAGACTTCCTCTCAGAGGGAGCTCTGAATCTACAGACCTAGACTTGAGCACTCTTTCTATTACTGTGGATGCACAGGAAAGAGCCGTATGCCTGGACTGGATTCATCAGCTGGTAGCTTTTAATTTACTGTGTGTTTTGGTTGATTGGTTGTTCTTCTCTAAATCAAGTGATGAACAATATTAGAAAAGTTTGGTTATGCCAACTGCTAGTTTAGGAATGTGATTTCTACTGCCATACACACAGCAAAAATGAAGAAGATTGCTATGCAGATTACTTCACCATGAAGTCCTAACATTCTAAGACAAGTATTTACACTTTACACTTCTGTTATCACCTGTACGCCTGTTTAAAAGCATCAAAGCAAGACTACCAATGAGAATTTACTATATTTAAAAAAACTCAGTCTATCATATTCATTCTGACATGTTCTGTCACGTGGCAAGTTCAAATGACATTAAAACAGTGGCTCTTTACACAGTCTGTATGTAGAGCTATTTGAACTCCCCAGCACAGGACACAAGTGCTGAAACTTAACTAGATACAAACAACAACTGAGCAAATTAATGAAAGAGAAAACTTTTGAGCACTACTAAACACAAAAATGCACCACTTGCAGTTCAGAGTGTTCCTGAGTCAAAAATTATTCAAGGCTAGGAAAGTTCTGGGAAGTATCATAAATACTTAACCTACATTCCTCCCTGACTTCTAGTTTTGGTCACATAATACAGCGAGTTGGATGGATTTTTACCCTGACTTAGCACATTTGATCTTCTGTCCTTGTGCTACTGACAGTGATCTTAACCATGAAAATTCTTTCAACAGTTATTTCCAGGGTAGAAGGTAATAAGGGAAAAATGTAATGAATCATATCTCTCCTGATATTAGATTAGATTTAGGCTGAGATTTTTGATTCTGAGAACTTCGGTTTCCTTGAAAACTGCAAGAGGTCATTTCCCACAATCTGAATGTGCCTGATGGATGTCCCATTTAGGGAGCTGAGTCTTTTGCAGTAACTCTAAGAAATGTCTGAAGTATTGTGGATCCACTGTAGGAGTCTGTGTTTTCTGCACTGGGATAGAATTCTTGACAGTGAAGATGAAGAATTCAATTATTCATTCAGTGGTTTTGTAAACTACTCTGGAAGAGGTAACAAGCCTACAATGGCACGTTACTACCCCTAAGTCAGAAGAGGAATCTCTTCTCTTTTCTCTTCTCTTCCCTTCTCTTCCCTTCTCTTCCTTCCTTTCTCTTCTCTCTTCTTCCTTTATTTTCTTGATTAAATGAGTTTTTTAATATTAGTTTTTTGTTGCTTTCTTTTTTCCTTAATTAGGTGACAAACCTTATGACAAACATCACAGCCACAATGTCATACTTAGTGTCTAATCCAACAGAAGCTTAACTATTACGTTGTCTGACTATTTGACTGAGGTCAACATTATAAAGCAAATCGGATATAAATATATGCATTTCCTGTGTCTAGGCAATTCATAAGTATTTCCTTATTAGCCACATCCTTCCTCACACTCATGTCTTCACAATGGAAAAATCAAAGGGATATTTTTAACATACTGAAAATTCAAGATAAATCATAGGGTAGAACTCATAACTGGCCCCGATTTACAAACTTATGTTGATATTTTAAAATGTATGAAGTATCACATACACTCAATAACTTTGGCATTTCACCTGAGATAGTAGGATCTGAACCATTTAAAACATCTACATCTTTCCTCAGATAGGATCCCTTTCAAGAGATCAGACAGGTTTACTAACATTTCTGATAAGTTTCTCAGAATTACTAAAGGCCTCTCTGCAAACAATCACTAAGAATTCCGTAACTTAAGATGGTGGGTTTTCATTAGGTAGATAAGTATCACACAATAATAATGTTCTGACAAAATTCACAGGGAGAAAGTTCTTGCATTTTTAGCAAAAGGTGCTTGCATTTTTAGTAAAAGGAGTGTCTGGACAATAATGTTGCCTTCTCCTATACAAATGCCTTTATTTTGGCCATGTCTAGGTTTCACAAAAATTCTTTTACCAAGTGATGGAAATACATTTTTCTTTGTCTGGGAATACAAATGCTGTCTTTTTTTTTTTTTTTTTTTGGCTCCACACAGCTTTCAATCACATTCTACACACTGTAAGATCAGGTGTTGTTGGAGGAACTCTCTAGGGATGTAAACTAATCCCATCAGTTCAAACACTACCATTTTCCTCCTCAAAAATCTTGAAAGGAATCACTTAATATTGCCCCACACTTCTTGTTTGAAGGCATCTATGCAAGTATTCACAGTCCTGCATAAACATTGTAACTTGTAAACCAGGTGGAAGAACAGGCAATACACTTACTTTCTTTTTGTTTCCATCCTCATCTATACATTCTCTGACAGGGTCTGAAAGAGAAACAGGTATATTTTAACCATCTCACTCCCTTATCTAGACTTTTATATGGTGGTCACCAAAATACAGATTGTTTACTAAAAAATGTGAATTAAACCGTAAGAAGAATTTATTTGATCAACTGAAGAAGAATTAATTTGATCCCTACCTGAAGAACACAATAATTGGCCCAAATTGTACTAAAGTCAAAGAATGCAAAAACTTTGTTACTGCTATCATTACCTGACTTCTGCAGTGACACTGGACCCCAAAATACCCTGTGAACAATAGGTATTGAACCAGTTAGGCTCCAATTCCATAGTACTCCTTGTACTGACATACATTTCTGCCCAGATGGTACTTAAAAGATCATGGATTTAGCTCTGAGGCTGGTTCTAGCCTTACTTCTTGTGTTGAATCAAGAATATTTCTTCTAATTAACATGTGATGAGAATTTCTACACACACACATTTTTAAATGCAGAAAGATAAATACAAGGAGTAACCCCACAGTAAAGTTTGTCAGCGACTAGTGTAAATATGAGAAAATCTGCACTAAGAATATGAAGTTTCATTACATGTACACATTCTTATGATGCACAATTTTTATATAATGATTTAGATGGTCACAAGGTGTGCATTGAATTGTAATTTCCATGCTTATGTGCTTTTATAATACAACTGAAGTTACATGGAAGATAATTTCATATATGTAGTATAGTATAGCAATGTGATGAGCATGCATCTAGGAAATTAAAACACTGACTAGCAAAACTCTTTATACAGTACTACATTATGCTATCGTATATACACTATATGCTCTGTCTTTTCCAGGACAAGTAATGTATTTTGAAAGCACTTAGGAAATCTTTTAAATCTTTATAATAGTATTATTCTTGGTACACTTCCATACATAAAACAAGACTCCCTCCGTACTAGAAATTCAACTATAGGAGTCTGGAGGGGAAAATAATACTTAACAGACTGTAAGAAACTTAAATAACTTTTGTAAAGAAATAAAGAGGAAAGAAAAAAAAAAAAAAAAGAGTGAAAAAAGAGGGGGGGAAAGGAAAAAGAAAGGTATAAAGAAAAAGGAAAAAGAAAGGAAAAGGGTGAAAGAAAAGAGAAAATTAAAAAAAAAAAAAAAAGAGAGAGAGAGAAAATGAAAAGGGAAAAAAAGGAAGATCATTTCCCATTTTATAACAGAGGTTTTACCACCAACAAAAGGGAGAGCTAAATTTTTCAGATATTTCTCATAAAAGACATCTCTTATTCAACTTTTTTATCACACACTTTGTCCTGTTGGAAAAGCTTAATTTTTTTTTTTATAATATAAAACTTCCACATCTAGTACCAATAGGTTATAGCACAGATTGCAATAGTTACTGGTTACTGCTCCCCATCCTATATTGTGGCTAAATGTAATTTAGGACAAGAAAATCACATTTTACAGTGTGAGGAGAGGAAATGCTTCTTTAAAAGCTTAGTTTAAAAGAAAAGAAAGAAAATGGCAGCTGTTTAAATCTAGAAAATGGCAGCTGTTTGATGCTCTGGAGAGGTTTTAAAATGCCAGAAGTTATCCCAGTGGAGACTGATCGGATATCTCTAAGCTGTACTGTGCACACTTTGCAACTTCCTCATTCTTAGTGGTACTTGGCTCTGAAAAAAAAAGTCCACTTATTTTAATGGAGACTTAACTAAGTACTTGTAAAGCTAGTAAATGTGCAATGTCTAACACAGTAAGACAGTGGTTTGTGGAGAGGACATGTAATTCCCATTGTAATAAAAATAGCAAAAACAACAGGAGTAATAAATACCTATACACACACAGACCAAGGAGTCAAAACAAGTAAAATATGTCCAGAGTGGAAGTGAGCTTTTTTAACTGGTGGGCACTGATCTCTATAAATAATGTTTGTTTAAAACATTTTACATCTTCCCCACCTCCCCCAAAGTATTTATTTTTTCTCAGAAACAGTTTAGAGTTAAGTCTTTCTTATCCTTTACTTTCTTACACTTCAGTTAAATCCTTTGCAGACACACATATACCAATGCTTAAATATGTGAAGAAAAATATGTTATTTGAATTCTTTAATCACAACTAGCTTTTACCATTTTGAAGCATGCCCCCACTCATTCACGATGAGTTGAGCTTTTCTGATACCCAGCCCTGATTACTAAGAAGATGGTATCTTGAAAGTTCAAGCCTAGGCAGTTTAAAAGACTTGCAAAAAGCTGATTAATCAGAATAGAATTTGTCTACATGCTGAAAGTGTACAGATTCAGTTTTACACCTAAGTGATGGGGGGGCTCTAGGTTAACATTTTTGATGATTGTCAGTGAAATAGTAACAAAGGAGAATTAGTTTGACTTCCAAGCCTAAGAAAAAATATTGGATTCTTGTCTGAAATTAAGTGAAAGTTATGTTAATCAATACAGGAATAAACATCACAGCACGTTGCCACTCTTTTTGCTGCTTTTTGCATTTTGATTTTTGTTTTTGCTCAAATTATGTGGCCACAACTATAGTGGACTTACCCATGCACACTTTATTGATAAATTCACTATTCAATGTGATCATAGTGGATAAGTCTTCAAAATTCTGGAGCTTCATGATTCTATTAACAGCTGATGGCCCAGTCAAAATCCTGAGTTGCTCTTCATCATATCTGTTCCCAACTCCAATAGGAAACAAGGACACTCCTAGGAAAAAGAATAAAAGGTTTTAAATGGGTAAGGCACAAGAGATCGTTGCTGCTTTTTGCTTTTCATTTGCTTCCTTAAAAAAATAAAAATGAAAATTTTCTTTCAACAGTCAATTTTTGTGTATTACTTGCATCACATAGGTTAAAGGCAATTTGGGGAAGAAATAGGGATGTTCTAATCACAATGTTTGCTAAAATGAACTCTATTCACCCCAAACACTAATAATAAGATTATGAAGGTCAACAAAATGCAGCTGCAGATTTAATGACAACATCACTTTTTTTTCAAATGTAAAGAAATCTCAATGTGTCTTTTTCTTTCTACAGTTACACAGCAACTGGATTATTTTAAAGCCGTTTAATTAAAAAAGAATAGTTGCTATTTAGGCCTTTTCTTATCCAAGAGCTCCAAAAGCAATCAGCAAAGGAAGTCGCTCTTCCTCAGTTAAACACCTGAGGAAGTTGAGGTACAGAGGCTACAGCCAAAAAAAAATGAAAAAAAAAAAAAAAAGACATCATGCAGCACACATCAATACCAAAACCAAATTCCTGTAGAAGTCAATACAGAACCTGACCAAATCCTCCCTTTATTTATGAATCTTTCAAGATACACTGTACTGCAACAGTGTTGAATTTATAACATTAAATCACATTTCTGTCATCCTTGTCTATCCACAGGGGCCAGGAAAATGAAGTACCACTAATTTAGAAATCGTATGGAAGCTGTTTGTCTTAAATTGCAGATTAACCCTGATTTTACCAGTAATTCAAAGGCATCTTCATCCTGAAGGTTTTCTTCAGGCCTGTTTCTTACCAGAACACTACAGACAGTAAGGTTGTATCAACGAACTGAGATCAACATACTGGTGCCTGAATTCTTTACCCTCTGTTCTAGTACATTACTTAAGAACCAACAACTCTGCTTAAAAATAGTGACAGTGAAATGAGATTTACTGTTCATTCTTGCAGCAAGTGCAGCAGTCTCCACGGTGTCTTCTGATTTCCCTGACACGATGACTATTGCTATCTTCGATGCGCCTGGTCTCCCTCCATGGGATTCTGACATTGTGTTCTGAACTACAAAGTCAATGGCTTTGCCTAAGAAGAAAAGATAAATTAGAGATATGATAGAAGGGGGATGTAGTGATAGGACAAGGGATCACTGTTTTAAACTAAAAGAGGGTAGATTTAGATTCAGTGTAAGGAAGAAGTTCTTTCTTATGAGGACGTGAGGCAGTGGAACAGATTGCCCAAAAAAGTTGTGGATGTCCCAGCCATGGAAGTGTTCAAGACAAAGCTGGATGCGGCTTTGAGCAATCTGGTCTAGTGCAAGGTGTCCCAGCCCATGGCAGAGAGGTTGTACTAGACTATCTTTAAAGTTCCCTTCAGCCCAAACCATTAGAGTTTTCACAGAATCATACAAAGGGCTATAAAATTAAAGCTTATGTTGTTTTAGTAGGTTATATAGCACTGGAAAATTACAGTATTTTTTTTCAAAGGACTTTTAGTGTCTGCTTTATTGCTATTGCATGAAAAATCTTAGCTATTAAGAACCTACCAGTATTACTAATACCTCCCAACACAGAAGAACATTCGTTTGCTCTTCAATCTCTGATGAATTAGGAATTTTATTTAGTTCCTTTCCTTAGTTTACAAGGATAAAGTTATGTTTCTTGCTTTAGTAATTACCTTTTCCAGAAATATTACCATTGCATTACACAAAAAGAAAGATCCCTAATCTTGAAAATGTACTTATTTCCCAATAGCAGAACAACAGTGACATCCAGTGGCTATGTGATCTGAACTACTACAACTTCATGCTACATTACTGGTACAGTCAAGTTGTTCAGCTCCCAGAGATCTAGCCCTTCCCAAATTTAATCAATTTTTGCTTTGGGTATGAAAAGCATATCCTGCCTACCTATTACCAGCAAATTCTGTGAAATCTAGACTTGTCAGGCCAACCAATAATATTACTGTGCAACCCATATTAAAAACAAACAAACAAAACAAAACATGTACCAAGGAAATCAACCTCAGCAAAAATCACGAATTGGCTAAATGGGTACCTATTTTCCTTTCATTTAACATCTGTGAACACTCAGACAAATTTTTGTTCAAAATCATGACCTCACCAAGAAAGCACTTTATATTTAGATATGTATTTGTGCAAATATTTATACTGGGAACAATCATATGCATCCTTCTTAAAAGCTCCTTTGGATTTGGAAATTATCAGGTCAGGAAGTAGAAATTATACTGTGTGACAGATGTGACATTCAGGGCAAACAGTGAATGGTGAATAATAAATATGTGAAAGACTGATTCCACTAAGTAATCTGCAAAGAACTGCTGAGCAGAAATGTGTTTGCCTAAGGAATTTGCTGAGCAATTTTGAATAACAGACACATTTGTAAAATATTGGAAGTCAGATCATAGTAAATCACCATCAATCCACCAGAATAGCTTTGCACACCTAGACACTTTGGACTTCATATTGTCAACCATCCTTTTAATCGGCAGAAGCGAAGATCCTTCTCCTAAACTAATGTAAGCAAGGACAGCCTCTATGAAGCCCACTCAGCACAGTGACAATTGATAACACGAGAACCCCAAATGGATATTCTACAATGCTTTAACTTATGAAATTAGGCTTTCAGGAGGATTTAAAGCCTTGGAAGAATCTAGCCTAGAAAAGGTATCTAGAAAAAGCCTAAATGTCTCCTTTGTCACAGTACTGGTTTGGAGGTGGTATTACCTTCTCAAATACTGTTGCTTTCCCCATCCTTTCCCATTGCCTCCAATAGCCTACAGTCCATGACTTGACAGCCTCATATTTCCTTCCAACATTATCCAGACACCCCTATTAGTTCACTATCATGATTTCCTCCCTACAGGCTAAGCCTCATCTTCATGTCTCATCTCTCCACACATGTAGATGCCCATAACTAGAAAGAAGAGCTGGGACCCACCAGCTTATTCAAAATCAGGTTCTTGCCCAATACAACTCCATTTGTCTAGAGCATCATTTACCTCCACTAGCAATCTCCTGTCTAGGAAGGGTAAGCTATTATTTCAAGCAATAGTTTTCAAGCAGAGAGGTGTATGTTGGTTTAATAAAAATGCTTTTTGGAAATGTCCATTATCAATTATTTTCATTTAAAAAAAAAAAAAAGACAAGTCTAAGTTTAATTTCAGTCTTCCAACTGTGTAGATTCAATTTGTTGCTATCATTTTATTTTCATTCACACCATAATTCCAATATTATATTTTATATATAAAAAATTAAAACTTCAGAGTTTCCATTAAGTAAAAACTTTCAATTTTGAAATTGAAAATTTTGAATGTTTTCTACTTGCAACAAAACATTTTAAAATATCATAACTAAATGAATGATGTTGATTTTATTCCGCAAGCTACTATTCCTGACTAGAAAAAATAACTAGTCCCAGGTACTAGCTTATATAATATAAAGCTGTCTCATAATCATTACTACAAATGCTTTGCTTTCTGGTAGTTGCTCTGTATGTCTGTAGATGCTGATGCTAGATGCAAAATGGCATGTTAGTTATAAATAACTACAGGATACTACAAAATACAGAAAATAATAATATGAGTATATTCCCATCCCTCAGATTCCTCCAGGATGGTCCCTGTGCCAGAAGATTAACTCATTTCTCTTTTGTCTTATAAATAATTGCTAAGAAAGTATTTCAGATTTTAACTTTCAAATACTTTAGGTTAGACCTCTGCAAAGTAAGAATTACAAATGATTTTTTCGTTCATTTGTGAAAAGTACTAGGAACTTCTGTGCTTTTCTTTTTCTTTTCTTTTTTTATTGCCACTTTGACTTTTGTGTGGTTTGTGAGGTCACCAGCTGGACCAGTTCTATTTTTCTTTCTCCCATTAACTCTGAAAGTTTGAAGAAATATTCATACGTAACTGTAAACTGGAAAAAATATTATTTTTATAATTTGTAAAAAAGAAATCAAGCTCCGTTGTAATATAACCAGGGACTATTTTGAAGTCCCCAAAAAAAAAACAATTACTCAATTTAATGCATGGAAAATTTGTTTTAGTGTCCTAAAAACCTCTTTGGATTTCTCCCCTTGTTTTGGAGCCGGCTGTAGAGAAGAGAGCCAGGTGCCTGAAGATGTGATCAAATGAACACATTGAGAGATTCAGAAAGTTGCCATTCCAAGCAAGAAGATGCCACTTCTCAGCTCTTTGTTTCTACTTCTAGTAATAGCAAAATGCTAAGGGACTATTATGAAGAATATTGACTACTAGTATATCAGCCTGGTCCACTGATAGTGTTTGAACATTTTCTTACTACGGGACTGCAACATAGCAGTAATTTGTCATTTTCATATCAATAAAGGAAATTTTTAAAGTGTTTACACCAAAACAAATATCGCAAAGCACAAGGCTATATTAGGACTGGAAAGAGAGATTGCATCACCTTGGACATAACTGAGCTAGATTTAAAAGTATCAGGTCTGACCCACACAGGCTTCAGCCTCTATGAGACTATCATGGGTCCTGTACACCCATTTAGTGGCTAACATCACACCGTGGCTGCTGCTAGCACCATGACAGTTTGCTCTGGTGTCAGTATGCACACTTCAAATGCATCTCTGTCTGAAAACTGCTGGCAGAAGGAAGAGTCTGCTCCTCCAGCTGCACCAGCTGGGCAGTGTCTCTGGTTCCCTGCAGTCCTGCCCACCTGGCCAGGCAGCTGGCTACCTCAAGGAGCTCACCATGTCTGAAAAAAAAACAGTTCTAATGAAGTGCATAATTTTCAGTCATTTTAATCTGTTGCTTAAATCTGCTTAGTTGTATGGGACTACACCATCAGCTATTTATTTCAGTAATGGACCCTAGAGAAAATCCAATTACAAATTGAAAATAGTTTAAATCATGCTCCATAAAAAAAAAAAAGGGGGGGGGGGTATTTTATAAGTATCATTATTAGCCATATAACAACTCTGTTACCAAAGGCAGTGGACATGCACACATTACATGCATTCTAGTTCTGACAGGCATAATGGCCAAGATTAATTTCATACATGCATGCATACCCACACTCCTCATCTAAACATTTATCTGAATAACTGAAAAATAAATTGTAGCTTGCAGGTGCATTGAACCCCCAGCAGCCTTTCAGGTCAGTCAGGAGGACCTGGTTGTTAATCATTTGGCACATCCAGGAAATAATTGATATCAAGACAAAACACAAAAACACAAAGCAAAAACAAAACAACAACAAAATTGATCTATATGGGCTACTCTAGAAAGAACAGGTCAGTCCTTCTAAAGGCTAGCACCACAGCACAGCACCTTCTCCCTGCCTCTCAGTGCTGATAAGAAATAAATTCCTAACTATAATATAACAAAAGTTATAGATGGAATATCAATAAAGTGAAAACAATGGAAGATATCCTACAAAGACAGCAAAACAAAACAAAACAAAACAAAACAAAAAAGAAAACAGAGAAGGGATTGCATCACTTAGTTGCACTTTTTTGAATAAGTTTGATTTTCATTTTATTTTTAGAAATCATCAGATGCAGTCAAGGCAGATGTATTCTGAAACAGTAATTCACAAAGGCTCATGTACAGGTTCTTGCAAGGACTGAAAGCTGATTAAATGGACATAAACAAGTTTTAAGGACAAAAGAAATTGTGTTGAGTAGGGTTGCAGGTATTTACTGGGATTCTACAGAGTATTACATTAGATTCTCCCTTACTGAATAATTTCATTAATGATTTGGATAAAGGGAGAAGAACGTGCAAAAAAGCATACTAATCTAAATCACATATATTAAATTGCTAGCAATTATGAACATTTTGGAAAGGAATGAGAGAGTACAAAGTGCCCTAAAAATGCTGGAAATATATCCAATAAATAAAAAACAAGGTTGATCCCAAAATAAGCCAATTGAGAAGAAAATAAATGAACACTGAGACATTTAATGGTTCAGTGGGTACTTCAGGGTTAGCAGACTTTTAGCAACTTTTGCAATTATTTTCTTAATTTTTATCTGAAATGAGGAATAAAATGTAAAGTTGTGGAGTTGTGACAGGCAGCCAGCTATGCAGAGGTTCCTGATGGGAATATACGAATCTGTGTCTTAAGTGGCCTTAATGGTTTTGCTAACACTTCTGCAACATCTCAAAAAGAAAAAGTACAAGAAGTCTTAACCACCCACAAGCACTGAAAGCTGCTGGAGAAAGAAGCAAAAAAAAAAAAAAAAAAAAAAAAAAAAAAAAAAGGAGTGCCTTCTCTGCATTTGAAGAAGTATAGAAGCAGCCAAAGGCTATGAAGCCTGTGGATAGTCTAGATTGCATCTCTTTAACCAAAGATCTTTTTAAATCAGGAACAACCCTCCATGACAATAAACCTGAAACTGGACTTTGTATCTTAATTTAGGGTCGACATGATGGATTTTTATTTACTTATTTTTGCAGAAGATAGCAGATCATTTTAATTTTGGAACAGAATAGCTATTGCAACCTGATCCCAAAGACAGATGTTTTAATTGGTCCATTCTTATCACGTTGATATTCTGTCATTAATGTGTGCCTGTTAACAGAATGGTTGGACTCTATGAACAGCACAGATTCATTCAGCAGTCAGCCAGCACTGAACCGAGCAGATTACTAGTTCCCAAACCCTCTCCTCTGTTTTTCTGGGTCTGCAGATCACAAATACTGAACTTCTCTTACCTTCAAGGGGTTCTGATGGCCCCAGACTCCACCAGCAACAAATTTAATTCACAAACCTTGTAAGAAATGAACTAATATATAAGCAAGAGAGCAAAAAGCATGTCAGGAGTGTGAATTGGAACAGCTCAGGGAAGCTCTAGTAGGTAACCAAAGCTGGCTTCAGAAAGGAGCTGGCACTACCAAATCAGAAAAAGTAGTGTGGGAACAAACAAGCCCTCTCTCTTTCAATGGATGAGAGCCCTTAGATCAGAGCAGCTGCTACCAAAGCCTCTGATGAGTAGTGGGGGACCAGACTTTGAACATTCTGTATTGACTGAATCATCAGAGCAGAGGGTTGAGTCAAGAACTCAACTCAACTCAAGTGCTATGGTGGGCTTTTACTTGCTGAACAACAGGGGGCTTTTTTAAAAGGAAATATTTATCAAGCATCAAAGCTGAATGCTGTTATGCAAACATGCTAATAGCTATGAAAGTCAGTAAAAACATTCAAGATTTTTTCCCAAATGTGAAAAAAGACATATCTATCCCTAACAACACTTTTAATACCGTTGACACATATAGATCTTGCTTCCTCTAAATTCTGAGGCTGAGGCAGGCAGCCTCAGAAACATCAGTCTAAAATGGGATATGTTTAGCAAGCAATCAAAATCATGGTTTTATAAAGTTTTAGGTGATACTTACCAGTTCCTATAACCCTCCTAAATATCCATGAATGCTGAAGAGAAGCACATCAGTTCTCTTGCGCAGATTGTCGTTTTAGCTTAAGCGAGGCTTATACAGTCAGCTCTTCCTTGTAGTTAGTTTTCTTTTTTCAGTTGTTTCTCAGATGAAATTATACACTATTTCATTATGTCCTAATATCCCCATAACTTCCTTTTAATAGTTAATTTGAACCTAAATATACACAGTGTTACCTTATTGCATAATCATGGAAAAGCTGCTCTTTTTTGTTCTGGTCCTTAAATATTCTGTAGTTTTTCACTATTTTTTACTAATAAAATGTACGTCTCTCATGGAGTTTCCATGTTGTTAAAGAAAGCATAAAAAGAGAAAGCTCTAGGCAGTTAGACAGCAATGGCAACAACTCACCTTGTTCGCACATAGTGAGGTCACCATTTAAAGACGGACATTTACCCTCACAGGATATACTCACTGCTATAATGGTGACATTCCCATTCTGAAAATAACTCCGTACAGAACAGTGACAGACACCTTTGTTTTAATCCAACTATACCCTCCACATGAGCAGCTATGGTCCCTACGTCTGTGGCACACTTCAGGTCCTGGTGCTGTGCATCTCTATCTTGTCTCCACAAGCTTTTGAAGTAGGAGTAATGATTTCCAAGCACATATTACATGTTCAGTACTGCACACATATCAGGTCTCTCACACTGTGCATGTGACTGCAAGTAAGCACCCTAGGAGACAAGACATGTGGCCCTGTTAGTGCCACGGTTTTAAGGAATGGAAGAGTCAGTCACATACCCCAAGTCCACAGTTATTTTCTGCATTCTTTGAAACAGGATGATCTGGATCAGTAAAGATTGCATAAGGATTACACAGAATTGTGTTTCTACCATAGGGAAAACGGTGAAGATGAGAAGAAACAGTTCAGGTTTCATGGCAATGATAATTTTTGATAGGTAAATCTGATCAAATCCTCCATAAGCTAGAAAAGTCACTTGGGGAACTGCAACTTCCTAACTGAGCCATCTAAACTTTTTAAGTAGCCTCTGTGTTTGCAAAGGCCTGAGCACAGACAGAATGAAACGAACAACCATGCATTTCCCAAGGATGTCGAGTATCCTATTCAGTCAGCTGAATTTACACACATTACAAGGTGCAGGACAGGACCACAGTCACTTATTTTCATTACTTCACTGGGAGGAACTACTTCTACTCTATTCCATTTTAGTTCATTATACCACATCCCTCATCATGGTCTCTGAGCATTTTCCAATGAGAGTTAAACAAATCACTAACGAGTATGTCATGTGGCTGCCTCTCCCCTTTCATTTCCCAAAGGCCATGTTTTCTCTGTTTATCCTGCAGGTCAGTGTGGCTTACTATACACATTACCATAGAAGACTTCATGAAAACTTATCTATTTGTATGTAATAGTTTATCCCACAACGAGCCTATAGAAGTCTCATCAGCCATCTGGTATTTTTATTTCTCCAGGCTGAGAAAGCAATCATGGTTAATCCTCCTGCGAACTATGGAAGTCAGGTTTTATTTCTCACTTTTCTGTACCAATAACTCTTTACAGTCCAAAGTAGGCCAAAGACCCTAAAAATCTGTATATTCCTCAGCTCTTATAAGACCCTAATGCTAGGCTGCTGCCAGAGCAAATGTAGTTCCAGTCCAAAAGAACAAAATTCTCAGGGTATCTGGTGAAAGATCAGATATGCTGTAGGAAAATCATTGTTTGCTGAGCCCTATAACTGATACATGTGTGTACTGAATCTCCACAGACCCAGTGGGAAATCTGTTACATTTTAGTATGTGAAAATTAAAGTGGACGTGTTTTCAGGATGCAGTTTTCTGGAACAGAAGATTATGTTTCACAGGTAACTTCAGGTAGGGTGCCAACTTAGGTGATCATTGCTCCCTGGCACCATCCCCGGCCTTGTGCCAGCCTAAGTCTTTGTGGGACCAGCATGGAAAACTGATGAGGGAACTAACCTACTACATAGAACACAACTACTGTTTGAGAAACAGATCCTTTACATTGGCTCAGCACAAAGTAACAAAGAGCTGGATAGGGCAGATATCAAAGTGAGTATAAGCAGCTCTGCTGCTAAATGTCTAATTAGTAATTGATGCTGAAATATTAATGATCAAATTATTTACTTTTTGCTTACGTTCTGCTTTCTTGAAAAGTAATAAATTAAAACCACAATAATTATTTCAGGGTGAAAAAGAAACTGGCCTTCCTTTTTCCAAAATGCACTAAGGTAAACCCTGATATGAGATACATAAGTTACATTTTAATTAAAAAAAAATAAACATTTACTAAGAAACTTACATACAGTAAAGATATAAGTGAACTAAAAAGCCAACAGCTCTAATGCAGAGCATGAAGAGAAATTGGTGATTGGAGCCAGATTATACTTAGCATGTTTTTTTTTTTCCCCCTCTCATTTAAACATCAACATGCACATAATCACTCACCCAGTCTGGTAGGACCTTGCTCCCTTTGTTGAATTGAGCGCACCATCTCTACAAGATTTACAGTCTCTTGAGGTATGTTCCATGAAATTTCTAGATTATTTTCCCTGGCATACTGGAGAACTGACACATGAATTGAAGTATTGCCTGAAGTGAAAAGCAGAAAACAAACACTTTAAGCAATGTGTATGAATGTCTTAAGATCAAATCTAAAGGATATATTATGGTTGTGTTTTACATTAAACACAACTAGACAGGGATTTTTCCATCATAGTGTGAAAGCTGCATATTCAATCAGAAGATCAAAACTGAACTATTCTTAAGGGAAAAACTATGCACATGTTTCTGGAAACAGTTGCTTTTCTGTTGAGGATCAGCATGTAGTATTTTGTCTCAGATTAATTTGACCATGATCAGAGAATTTCACTACTGATCACCAAATGTTTTTCTTTTTCCATGTTAAAACTGTCTAAACATCACTTTTTACATGCACATTGTTCGGCAAGATTAGTAGTTTTATCCCCCAACCTGCCTGATAGCCCAGACTCCCAGAAGACTATATTTCATTCAAATTTCTCTGTCATGTATTACTTGAGTGACATGCATCAGGCTGCACCATGTGACATTTCTCCCAGGGAGCATGACCTGCAAAGGGGAATTAAGAGAAATTCCAAGTTTTGCTATTCTCTGACATCCTGGTTCTATTTATACATTATGCAGGAAGTATGAATAAAACTATTAACAGAGAGTTGATATAAATAATCAATGGCCAACTGTTGTGGAATTAAACTGGGCAATACATTGTTTATAATGATTGCCATAGTCTTAGAAGGACTTCTACTGTATACTGAAGGTACTTACAACATGTACATAATACATTACTATTTTTTATCAATGCTTCATAAAACATTTATGAATGAAGTTAATATTTATTGTGATTTCATGTACCAAATGTTGCAGCCCTATACAAATCTAGGTATTGTTGATGGTTGGCCTTGATGATCTTGAAAGTCTTTTCCAACCTGGATGATTCTATGGTTCTACCCACTGCACTCTACAATTTGTCCATGGTCTTCTCAAAGATTTTTAAACTAAGGCTCTAGTGAGGACTCACTTCATATTTCCATTATTTCTGTTGTGTTGTTAATGATGTAACATTTACTATTACAGGCTTGAAAGGTAAGCAAAACAGACAGACTAAATTAAATTGTCTATTGTTTTATTCCTTATTTTCTTTGTTTTACGTGGTTTGCTTCTCTATATCTCCTTGTATACAATTTTCAGAAGAAAAAAAAGTGTCTTCCAGGTATGATCTCTAACCAATGTAAGTTATTCTAGACATACAGAAGTGCTATACTTTTCTTCTGTGAGCTCTCTAATTAGTATAACTGCTGGTAGTATTTTGAAAATACAGGTATGAAACAAACATGTCAACACACAGTGGCAAACACGAGCAGCTGCCACACCATGAAAACCACAAAATAGTTTAATGCTGGATTTAATGCTGATTGGAGCAAGGGCACACAATTCCTAATTCACTGCTTGTGCTTCATGATCCTTTCATATATACCAGGATATGTAGCATTCTGGAGGATGGCTGCACTGATAATGTGCTAAATGACCAGACTAGAGGTATACCTCCCATCAGTACATAATCTGCATGATCATTGAGTCGAGCACTCCCAGAAAGCACCTGTCATCCAACATGGGTCAGAAATAAATTTTAAAAAGACAGAGTGCCTTAGGCTAGCCCCAAACAGCTGATCAGAAACAGAAATGCTTATTCCAAAGACCAAAACCTTGCAGTCTGACCAAACCTGAAGCAAAAGCCCTCTGAATTATTCATTCTGACTTGAACCAAACCAAACCTGAACCATTATTTTCAAGTCTTTTGGACCTAATTCAGAACCGAAACAAGTAAACATACACTTCTGCTTTTCTGCCATTGAACAGTTCAGCTAAATCTGCATCCCTTGACAGGGACCTCTTCACCTATTTGGTGCACTCACTTCTTGTGTCCATCACAATAAAAAGGGAAGTTCTTGTCACAGATGCTGTTCTAGCTATTCTGCATCACACTACTCAGTGAACTACATATCAAACCTTTAGTTGCCTGAACTAGGAGAGGAAAACTGAACTTCATCTGAACTGAAAGTTTTACAAGCTGAATTTCCCCAGTATAAATGTTTTGTTTTGTTTTGAGGGATTAGAATGGATCATTTAAAAGTTAAAAGAACTATAGAGAGTTTTTGTTTTGTCATGTATAAGCAAAATAATACAGAAAGTCTTTGTGTGTATGAGTTAAAACAGATACATACTGATATCAGCACTTTCAATAAATGCCTGTACAAAGTTTTTCATTTCCTCAAATTCTGATGCTCCAATATTGGAACTTCCATCCAGAAGAAACATGATATCCATTGGTTTGTTGCACAACTCTGAGGGTGAAAGGAAGGAATAAATAAATAAATAAATAAATAAATAAATAAATAAATAAATAAATAAAATGTGTTTGTAGGTGTTTGTGGGGTGTTATTGATAATCAAATGATAACCAAAATGTCATCTACTAATCTATCAGTAGAAGCAGAAATGGCAGATACTTGCATTTTGGGTAAGCAAAGCAGGATAGCAACCATTTGAAACAGTAGCAATGCCTGCTTAGTGAAGGCCTTGAGATTTATATTTCAATTCTTGCTTTTCTGCTAATGCTATTTTACTCTTAGGGGACTAAAAAGTAAAAATAAACCAAACACAAAACAATGAAGTTACCTCAGACAAAATGAACTTGCTTACTTGCTTGAGGCAGGCAGATGAGACTACTTACTTCTGTCACTCTTCACGCTATCTGAAAGCTACTGTATATTACTGAAAAATACAGCTAAAGACTTCTAAGCCTACAGATGATTGGCTGTAAGTCAGTGGACTGTACTGATGAACTGGGGCAGCATCATCTGACTCCAATAAGGATAAATGGTCCTTCCCTGGCATTTGGACAAAATACCAAATGAGAGATGAGAATGTTCATAGACATGGAGTGGGAACAAAGAAGATAGGAGAGAGGGAACAGAAAATTGCACAAAAAAAGACCTCCAACTTTACCTGGAATTTCTGTCCAATGTTTATGAGAGCAGCATGACTGCAGCACTAATTCAGGTGCTTCTTCAATAAGTGTGCTATAACTATGCAAGATTATTGGACTATTAGGCTGACTAATCTTTCTGAGCTCTTGGACATTTGCATTGGGGGTTATGCCTATGGGAATAACATTTATGCTTCTGGGATGTCGTGTGATAACATCAGAGGAAGGATTGGCTGACACCATATATACCAAGTGAGGTACATCCTGCCTGCCCCCGTTTGCTGTTGTAAATGTGTGTTTGGAAATATAATCAAGGGCATGCCCAGTGTTGGTAGCCTTCCCTCCTTGGTAGGGTATGCTTCTCACTTTCTCGATAATATTTTCCTTTGACTGTATTTCCCTAAAGGAATACTCCAAAGTGACAGTGTCTGAATATTGCACGACAGTAACATGAATATTTTCTTTCCCTATGTTCATTCCTGTGATCACCCTCTCAAGGAACTTCTTGATGATATTGAAATTTTCCTCCCCTACATTGTCCGATCCTTCAACAACAAAAGCAATGTCCAGACTTTTTGGGGTGGGTTTTTCTGAAAGGGGTGGTGGTGCTGTGAGCATCCAAGGGGGATATCTGACGTTAGACATTGTTGGAGTGGATATAGCTTCTAACAGAGGATTTTCTTCAGGTCCAAGATCACATAGATAATCAATAAGGAGATCTCTGTTATCCATTAGCTCCAACACATTGTTCATTAAGAAGGATCTACTATATAACTGCTTTTCAATGAACCTGATTTGTTCCTCATTAACATATGGTCCAATCCCCACAGGTATTACAGTGATTTTTTTATTCTTCAAAGCTGGGATGATGGTGCGGACTTTTCCTGGAGACCTGCTTGCTATAAATAGCACAGCAATTTTGGCAGCATTGGTCCTTTCCGCTTTTCCAAACACGTGAAACACAATATATTTAAGGACTTCCACAGCAGACGCTACTTCATCACCTGTATATTTTATGTTTTGGACAATCTTTCTCATCTGGGACTGTTTTTTGACATCTTTAAGGCCAAGATAGATTGTGGGGCCAGCCCTATATACCAGAATTGATACTCGGATTTTCTTTTGGGAGATGTGGAGTTTCTTCATCATGCCAGTTATGAAAGTCTTCAGTTGTTCAAAGTCCTCTTCTGACAGTTTATTGGAGCCATCCACTAGAAAGGCCAAGTCCATCATCTTGCTGCATGAGTATTCACTGGGTGCTAGTTCAATGTCCTCCTCTGGAGCAGGTGTTGTTGGTGTTAGGATTTCTTCCACTGGTTCACAGGGTACACAGGATAAGTTCTTCCCTTCACACAGACTACAAAAATCACCAAGTTTAACAGTAAATAAATCAGTGCTTATAATAACACATTACCCACATCTAACAAAAGGAAATCCACTGGCTATGTATCTCAGAAATGAAAATAAAATAAAATAAAATAAAATAAAATAAAATAAAATAAAATAA
>NC_048893.1:76868759-76895539 GCF_011077185.1 Oxyura jamaicensis | reverse complement strand
TAAAATAAAATAAAATAAAATAAAATAAAATAAAATAAAATAAAATAGTGATGGGGGATGGGGAGGGACACCTTCCATTTCTCTATGAGGAATTGTACAAACAAACTTTTTAGCACTCATTCAGAGAAGGAACTGTTTGTGCATGTCTGTTTAGGTGCAGGAAGCTTATGAAAACGTATAGTATATTTGTCAGAGGATACTCTTCTTATTATAGCTTTTGGTAGAATATTTAAGATCTGTGTCTAGGAATTGTCTAAAAACCCACTGAGCTTGAGCAGTATGGCCACCTACAGGCCACTGGTGGACTTAACTGGCAGATGTGGTTTGCTTCACAAGGAAAAAAAAAAAAAACGAGGCAAATTGGAGGTAGGTAGTACAAAGTAAAATCACAGAATCACACAGAATTTCTAGGTTGGAAGAGACCTCAAGATCATCGAGTCCAACCTCTAACCTAACACTAACAGTCCCCACTAAACCATATCCCTAAGCTCTACATCTAAACGTCTTTTGAAGACTTCCAGGGATGGTGACTCCACCACCTCCCTGGGCAGCCTGTTCCAATGCCTCACAACCCTTTCAGTAAAGAAGCTCTTCCTAACATCTAACCTAAAACTCCCCTGGCGCAACTTTAGCCCATTCCCCCTCGTCCCGTCACCAGGCACGTGGGAGAACAGGCCAACCCCCACCTCTCTACAGCCTCCTTTCAGGTATCTGTAGAGAGCGATAAGGTCGCCCCTGAGCCTCCTCTTCTCCAGGCTGAATAAGCCCAGCTCCTTCAGCCGCTCCTCGTAGGACTTGTTCTCCAGGCCCCTCACCAGCTTCGTCGCCCTTCTCTGGACCCGCTCAAGCACCTCCATGTCCTTCTTGTAGCGAGGGGCCCAAAACTGAACACAGTACTCGAGGTGCGGCCTCACCAGAGCCAAGTACAGGGGGACGATCACCTCCCTAGCCCTGCTGGTCACACTATTTCTGATACAAGCCAGGATGCCGTTGGCCTTCTTGGCCACCTGCGCACACTGCTGGCTCATATTCAGCCGACTGTCCACTATCACTCCCAGGTCCTTCTCCGCCTGGCAGCTCTCCAACCACTCATCTCCCAGCCTGTAGCTCTGCTTGGGGTTATTACGCCCCAGGTGCAGGACCCGGCACTTGGCCTTGTTAAACTTCATGCAGTTGACCTCAGCCCATCGGTGCAGCCTATCCAGATCCTCCTGCAGAGCCTTCCTACCCTCGAGCAGATCGACACACGCACCTAACTTGGTGTCATCTGCAAACTTACTGAGGGTGCACTCAATGCCCTCGTCCAGATCATTGATGAAGATGTTAAAGAGGACCGGCCCCAGCACTGAGCCCTGGGGGACTCCACTAGTGACTGGCCTCCAACTGGACTTGACTCCATTTACCACAACTCTTTGGGCCCGGCTATCCAGCCAGTTTCTAACCCAACGAAGCGTGCGCCAGGCCAAGCCAAGAGCAGCCAGTTTCTTGAGGAGAATGCTGTGGGAGACGGTGTCAAAAGCCTTGCTGAAGTCAAGGTAGACCACATCCACAGCCTTTCCCTCGTCCACCCAGCGCGACACTTTGTCATAGAAGGAGATCAGGTTCTTCAAGCAGGACCTGCCTTCCATAAACCCATGCTGACTGGGCCTGATCGCCTGCTTGCCCTTCAAGTGCCGCATAATGACTCCCAAGAGGATCTGCTCCATGAGCTTCCCTGGTACTGAGGTTAAACTAACAGGCCTGTAGTTCCCCGGGTCAGCCCTCCGGCCCTTCTTGTAGATGGGCGTCACATTCGCTAGCCGCCAGTCAGCTGGGACCTCCCCCGATAGCCAGGACTGCTGATAAATGATGGATAGTGGCTTGGCCAGCTCCTCTGCCAGTTCTCTCAGTACCCTTGGGTGGATCCCATCCGGCCCCATCGACTTGTGCACATCCAAGTGCCGTAGCAGGTCACCAACCAGTTCTTCGTGGATGGTGAGGGCCACATCCTGCTCCCCATCCCCTTCCTCAAGCTCAGGGTACTGGGAATCCAGAGAACAACCGGTATTGCCGCTAAAGACCGAGGCAAAGAAGGCATTGAGCACCTCCGCCTTTTCCTCATCTCTTGTAACCAAGTTTCCCCCTGCATCCAGTAAAGGATGGAGATTCTCCTTTGTCCTCTTTCCTAGAGTAGGCAATCCTAGAGTAGGCAAGACAATTTTAACTCTGATATGTCTTAGCAAACTCTGTAAGAAGGCTTTGTTTACCTAGGTTTTAACCTTAGCAAAAACAACAAGCATCCTTTTTTTTCTGCCCCTAGAGTGCACTAGTTTCCTTTTATTTTTCCTAATTTAATTTTGCTTTGAATGCAGCTTTGGCACATATCATCCCATATGATTTTTTTATTGTTTTGTTTATTTGTTTGTTTTAAAATGTCTCTTTTGTTACCTTTCCTCTTTTTTTGTGTTTTTGTGTTTTTTTTTTTTAATGTTTCTTTTATGTTCCTCTTACTTACTATTTCCTGTTTTTGTGTCCCTACACTCAAAAAGAATTATGTATTTTACTTATAGCTGTTTACTCTTTTTCTTTCTATTTATCTTCCCTCATGATTTCTACTTGCATCTGTTAGTACATTTTCTCTTCCCCCTTCCATCTCAGTTCTTAGTTTCCTCTCCCCCTCTACTCCCTCCCCTCCATCTCTGTCTTTTCCATAGCTCATCCTTCCTTAATACCATGAGATTTTTCACCTCTGTCACTCCTCACCTTTTAGGAACTTGTTTATAATTCATTTCTTTCTATCTTTAGCAAGGCTTTAACACTTCTTCCCTGCTAACTCTTGGTTGTATCATTCTCTTTAGTTATCTGAGCAAAGAACATCACTGTACTCATGGACAGGGTAGTACAGATGCAGTCAATATATTTCCTTGTACTACTGGACAGACAAAGAAACAGTATAGGGAGCATCTATGAAGGAGCAAGGACCAAAAAGTGCTCATTTTTACTGCCAGAGAAAACCATGGATGTACAAACTCAGCAAGTCAATACTAGAAGGTACCATTTTCCAGGAAAATAAGTCACTTTACATGTGGCATCTTAAATTCTCCCAGGGCTATTTTCTTTCTGAGTTTCTTTTAGTGTCTTTTTAAATTGAGGAATGCACAGCTACTTTTGGCATTAATGCACAGCAATGGAAGATTTATTATTTTAATCCTAATATGAACAAGACTCTTCTAGTTTCCAATTTCCTTTGGATATTTGCTATAAAATTCATTTTTGTGCAATATTTTCTATTGTTTGTACAGATGGTATAGGCATCTAAATTAGGTGACAGCTATGCAAAAGGATGTTTCCCTAGTGAGGTAAGTTTTCCTAATGTTCTGAAATCTTTTGTGACCGGTGGCCAATGTATCAACATTTAAGATAAATTATTATTAAGTATTACAAAAATTAGGGAACAGAGACTCATGTTTGAAGACTCTTTCTTGACCTTTTGATGCAATTCAAGGCTTTTCATATATACTGTTATATATATAAATATATCTTATAAAATACATAATATAATATATATATATGTAAATTGATCAGTCTAACCGTCTAATGCCCTGAGTTTATAACACAGATGTATGCTAGCTCCAGCAAGAATTCAAAGTTCATACCCATTCATAATATCTGTGAGGTTCAAAGTGTCTGGAGCTAAGGTGTTAGTCTAGGCTAACAGCTACTGCAGTTTTACAACTCAGATTCTATTAAATACGGTCAAATTACATGATGGAAAACTCTCCTGTATTGACAGCATTATGAGTGACTAGTGAAAGTATCCATCAAGTGACTAGACCTCTGGAGAATTCCAAGCTTTCAGGTAATAAAACCTTTGTGTAATATGCCACTGGGCAGTATACAGAATGAAAATCTGTCTCTGCCACTTTGCAATGGAAGACCCTAACCCCACGTTATGGTGCATCCTTCTATTAATTTCATCGTAGTTGGAAAAGCATTCATGCAGGATCAAGACACAGGATATAATCTAAAAATCTTGGGGAAAATATTTTTCCAATTATACTACACACTTTCAACTACTCATAATCTCAGCAAATTCTAGACTGAGTGCACATTCAGATCTTGCACTATATATAGGGTTATTTTTAGTACCAGCAAGAGGAAAGAGTTTTGATGGCTTTACTGATGTTGGATCACACAAAAAGAAGAGAAATGATTGAAGTTAATGGGGCCTTCTACACATGGGAAAAAGCATTTTTGAAAGGAATTTTTGGATTTCACTTGCTTAAACTCAAATGACATCCAATAATCCCAACTATTAACAAAGAACCTCAGCTTCAGATTATATAAGGGGCCTTGACATAAAAGAGGGTTACCAAGCCTCAGCTTCAGTAGTATATTTACAGTTAAGTATTAACTTATTCATGGGTATTCACTCCATCTCTCTTCCATCATCCTACCCAACGGACATGCTATTTCACTGCATAAATCTTTCTGTCATACCAAGATTTACAGTGCTGTGGATCTTCTCTGTTCAAAACTATTCTCCTTCCATGTGGAATCTTGACATCTCCAACTGTACACACAGGACAGTCTTCTGGAGTGACACAATCCAGGGAGAGTTCATCGAGTATTTTCCCTGTTTTGAAATAGCATAGAGGTATAAAAATGCCAATATTCATCAATTGCAAACATAATCATTGCACTTAACCTGCTAAAATGAAAATAAATAAAAATAAAAGTAAAAGAAAAATAAAAATAAAGATGAAGACAAGGTTTGTGAATTGGGTTTAAGAGTTCTGAATACTCTGCTTGTGTTAAGGCCACTCCAAGTTTGACACAGATAAATATGTCATTTCATCATAACCACTTTTAGTGAGATACTGTAAATACTTAACTCAGTGTATAACCTACAACGGCCAGGACCATGCACAAGGTGAACATATGTTCAGAATGAAGTAGTAAAGATATGGTGAGAAAGTAGCTTTCCCTATTTATCTGTATATTATTGATTTCACCCCATACTGCCTACCTCCTAGCTCTGATCATACTGGAGTACAATTTAAACACCTAGTACTGAAAGCTCAAGTATTATATTTAACACTTACATAAAGTTATATACAAGAAGGGTCTCCCCTCACCTTTTTGTAAATGTGTAAAAGAGAGATACCAAAGCCCAGAATAACTATTTCTGGTCTTAAAATACCTACTTTTTTGCCTTCATGTCATTCTGACCTTACAAGCTACTTATTCATCTGAGTTTTCACTCTCCATTTGGATCTTACTTGTCTTTCACACTTTCCCTTTCTATCTTTTCCTCTACCCCCTGTATTTTTTCTAAGAGAGTTGATGGGAACATTTAGGCCGAAAGGTCATGCTCAGATGAGGATAGCTGCTGAGTGCTCTCAAGGGCACCTGAGACCTTAAGGCAATTAGAAGGTCCAGTTAGATCAATGGATTTCCCCCACCACAGCAGGGTTGGGAGAAAAGCTCTCTGAAGGAGAGCTTTTTTTCAGTGCCCAGAACAAATTCATACCCTACAAAGTCAAAAGCCTCTATTGTAAAAGAGCCCCTAATTCTCCTCCTATCTCCCTTTCTTATTACCCTGTTCCCATCCTCTCATTCTTGCTGGCAGCATTCTATTCTCCTCTTCAAGGCACCATTTAGTGTCCTCCACACACTGTGCTCAGCTCACAAACTCAAATCAGAATGCCTAACCACCTTCCAACTTGCACAGTTAAGAAAACACAGTCAAAAGGCATCAGTAAGACTGCTGATGAGTTAACTGCAGTATCTAAATCTTATGCAATTTCCAGCCTTATCAATCTGTGAATATTCCTGGACTGTAATACTTCTTGTCATGCAACAGCAACATCCAGTGTGGAGAAAAATAATAATAATAATAATAATAATAACTGAACAATACCAAAAAGTAACAGGAGCAGAGCAAAAAAAAAGCTAAATAACTGACTAAATCAAAAGATGGACTTACCTGCAGGACAGTGCACATGGCATCCTTCTACACACTGTAGAGGGCACTTCAAAGGCTGTGGGTGCTGGCATGTTATAAGACAAACAGGTCCACAGCTATTATATCGCCATTCACATTGATAATCAAATTCTTGTTTATTCAGGTGCTCACAGCTTTGTGCTATACAGTGAATAAATTGTAGGCAGAAGATCAAACCAGACTATAGTCACCATGCCTCTCAAAACTAAGACAACAAACTGAGTACAAGGTAGGCCATATATGCATAGCAAAATAAAAATGTACATCGTAAAATAACTTTTCTTTTTTTCTCTACTACTTCCATGGCAGGCCACATCTTCAAACTTCTTTTTTTATATATAATGAAATACTTGCTCTAGATGATAGAGATTTGTTTTTGATAAAAACAATTGCAAAGAATTGACATTATTTAAAAAAAAAAAAAAGTACAGAAAATAATATTTCTTTCCCTGGATTTGATTGTCCCACAAGTATTATATTCCCTTACTGGGGGAATGGCTTTTCTAGGTATGGTTCTGAACATAAATAGAAAAGGAAAGGGAAATGTTGCTATGAGCTTCTAGCCCGGTTTAAAGCGAAATTTTCTGGGCATCAGCAGGAGCAGAGCTGGATAATAACAGTCTAGCTGAGCCAATGGTTTATTGATTAAATGCTTGAACCTCTTCAGTTTATTTCCCAGACAAAATCATTCCCAATTCTTGTCCATTACCCTGTACTTACGGCACAGATCTGCTGATCTCCAGTGAACAATAACACCTTTTTGCGCACAGACATGTGCATAGGCTGCTATGGCATCACAGAAGCAAGCACAGTCCCCAGTAGATTCACAAGCACAAGTATCATACATACAAATATCTATGTAGGGTTCAGGATTCACCTGAAAAAAGACAAATTCAGGGTACAGTACACTCACTGATTCCCTTCATCCCCCTCTTCTGTACATATTTAATCTTCAGGTGGTTTGCCTGCTCCATTTGCCAAGAGTTGAGATGCCACAAAAATCAGTGGAGATCCTTCTGCTGACACCAGCAAGAACTCAAATCAGTCCACATTCTCAAAGTTATTATAGACATTGCAGTTTATTGTCCCTTAATATTCCAGATATGTAGCAACTTTATACATTTGGGGCCCTGTTACCAAACCCTCTTGTGCATTTGGGGTAGAATGCAGTATGAATGGCATTATATTAGCTCAGGACTTTTTTTCCCTCACCCTGCCCTGCCTCCTTCCCCCCTCCTCCAAAAGAAAAACAAAAACAAAAACTCAACCCCTGTGCTTGACTTCATGTGTCAGTCTTGGGTTTAGAGTAAAACTTCCCTCGAGCAGAAGTTTTTCAATAGCTTTCCACTAGGGGAATTCCTGCATTTTCCCAGAAAGTGTCAGCTACAGGACAGGGACACAGATGAGAATGATAATTAGTCAGTTCCATTCATGTCCTGTATGCTGTCAGCACAACTGTACTTTTCCCTCAGCTATAATCACTGACAGCACAGATCATGAAGAATTGAAGGAAGTGAAACACGGGAAACAATACTTACAAGTTTTTTGCATTCTTCAAAGAGACTCCCAGACAAAATGCTGCATGATGTTTCTACCATCACCTGCTTCAGTACGTTGCCATTACACAATGGAGACACCAAGGCTTGTTCCTGTTTGTGGTTAATGTTGTAAGAGACAATCACACACTGCATTAGTTTTGACTTCAGGATCTTAGGGACTCTTCAAACTGAAGTAAGAGACTCACTAGCACTAGACATTTTTCATAGAATCATAGAATCATTTAGGTTGGAAATGACATCATAATATCATCTAGTCCAACCAACCTTTCATGACAAAGTAAATTCTTTCTTTGAATAAAGTTTCAGCTTGCTACATGGCAGGAACAAATTCTGCAGCAGAAGAACACAAAGTAGAGCAGGTCATCTCCCTCATTGTCTCCAGGTTTGTATACTGCAGTTTTAACACAAATAGTTTCATAATGTTAAGTCTCACTGTACCAAACATACATCCTGAAAAACAATTGTTCACAGCTCTCCAGAAGGCCTGTGAGCCTCACAGATAATATCACTCTTCAGCAGATAATAGTCAAGGTCACTGCTGAATAAAAAAGCCTCACTAGTCTGCCTCTCTTCATTTTAATTTAGCTAAGAACAAGGAGCACAAGTATTGACATGATATTTATCACAGAGATATCCTGTAGGCTGTAATTTCTGCCAACTGAACTGAAATGTGGAGCTGCTCCTTCTCAGTCTTACCCAGAAGTCTCAGTCCCCATTACTACAACTTCTCCTGTACTCCAATCAAGTCATATTTAAAAAAAAAAAAAAAAAATCAGGCATTCAGGAAGATAATGCTATAGCTAAGTAAACTAACCCAAAGGATTTCATGTGATCAAAAATAAATATTTTTCTGACAATATAAATATTTTAAGGAAAGAATAAAAATAATTTAAAAAACACTCAATATTTGCAAAAGAGGAAGTACACTAGTTATGTGTAGCATAACTAGTGCCCTGTGAAATCACCTAATCTCCAGGATGAGGACTTAGGTAACACTCAGAATTCAAAAGCTGTGATAACATGGCAATAAGGTCTTAAACTCACTCCTGTATCTTGCCTTTTCTGCTCATGCCTCTCTAGTCTGAAAGTAATAACTGACTGATATCTAAAAACATCAAGAACCATAAAGAAATAAATCAATCTGTGCATTGAGCTGTTCAAAAATGAATGGACTAAGACTTTGGGACTTGGGATACAGAGTTTCAATGGAGAAATATGAACTCTTTATCTAAACACCTCCTGTCTGAAAATTACAGCTGTTTGTTTTTTGTTTTTTTTTTGTTTGTTTTTTTTTTTTTAGATTAAGCTCTAAAATTAGATTTCCAGTTATACCTGGATTTCCAGCATCTGGGTTGGCAAACTCTATGAATAGCCTCTAACACACAGATTGGCTGTTTTAACATTCATCTGAAGCCAGGCTGCCCAGAGGCTTTAAATAAGTTAATTGATCTTTTATCAGATTTCAAGAAAGAATATTATTTGGCAAAAATATAGGAGAAGGAGTTCATTTCTATTTATTTTTCTTTTCAAAGCTCATTACCCACACACAATTAGTTTTCACTGTTTATTCATAATCACCTTTTTGACATCAGCACAGTAAGTATTAACTTTCCAAGAGTTCCCAAAGTCAACTGGATCTACTTCAACATGTTCATTGCTGCTGGTCAAATCATTGTTTTGGATTCCATCAAAATTTCCACACAGACCACACACTTGATCCTTGCAGGGAAAGAAACATAAAATACATAAATCTTACATCTGTAGGCTGGCTCAGAGCTTTGTTAAGAGGTCTTTTTAGCCTACTACTATAATGGCACAAGGCTTAAAAACTGAATTGTCCCTGGCCCTGCCAAGTTCACATAGTCTGTCACAGAGAATATTTAGCTCTTATTCCCATTCTGCCTGGCTGAAAGTAGGACCAGTCTGTTTCCAAAGTCTCCAGAATGCAAGAACACAACTCTGACTAGTGGTACCTGTTGGCTCTATTTGGAGTGGCTCCAGGAAGTTTACCTATAATATCATCTTATTCCTCAAGATGACCATTATGTCACCATCACTAGTAAATCTGGCTCCTTATGTTCCTATTGTACATGGAAGAAATTATCTCAGTCCCTCAAAGCAAAGTTATTCTAAGACACCATAGCATTCCTCTTTTCCGTCATAGCTCATCTCCAAAGACCCAGAATTTTGCCATTACGGTTGAACCATAGGGGAAAGTAAGCAACCCTTACGTATTACAGAAAATCCCTTTATTTTCAAATAAGCACCCCATGCAAATCTATCTGCATGTCTGCATTAAAAAAAATAAAAATAAAATAAAAAATAAAAAAATAAAAAAGCTATCCCTCAAGGAGAGTGTAAAAGTGTAAGTACATTCGTTAGTGAGAGTAAGAATTAAAGCAAAAAACACTTACTTTGAAATTGGCTTTTAAGATAACTGAGACTCCCATGGCAAGATCCCAGGTCACACTGATGGTGTTGCCTAGTAAAATGATGTAATAACGGCCAGATTTCATGACTTCTAAATCATCACTGTCCTTAGGAGGTACCCTGATGTTCACCTGAACAAGAAAAACACTCTTATCAACAGTCTCTATAATTCCTTTTATAAGTGAGTCACTTTCCCAGTGGGACATGCACTCATAGATTAGTGGCTATTTTCAAACATGTTGTTCACCAGAGAACAGACAGATCCTAGACATCAAACAGATGATCCTGAGTACTTGCAAAACTGCAAACAAAGTATGTGTGCAGGACTGATTACAGACCTTTCTCTACTCTGAAAAGCTACAGTGGGTAAATTATTGCCTTAAAAGCAGCACTGCTGAATAGCAAATAGGGATAAAAGTACAGTATTTCGACCCCATCACATTTCTACAACATTGAATGACATAATGTCTTATTTACTCCTGAGATAAAACATGCATTCACTATAAACACTGACACACAAAAACCAAGACTGATAAACTGAAGCAGAGTTGATAAGAGTACTGGGTATACCAGTAAATACTCACTAATAGCTCACTGAATAATTATATATTTTTAAATTTATTTATTAAAAGGAAACTAACAATTCTGCGCTCCTGAGGCAGATAGTGGCAAAAAGGCTGGCTTGATAACAGTGTAATGTGAACTGAGAGAAACACATGTATGGGTGGTCTCTGAAGGGCCAAACCCTGATTCTGAAGTCAGGAAGTTTTTTGTTTTTTTGTTTTTTCCCAACCACCTACAGCAATAGGAAAAATCCTAAGAGGAACATTTTGGTCGTTTATTTTCTTTTCTATTTTTCCATCACTTTCACTTCCCCTGTGTGCCTCTCCTCTCTCTTTCCATCTGACTGCCAATACACAGCCTCCAGCTACTGAGAACTTGAGAAATTCATTTAAAATGTTTTCTTTCACATTGTAATCCCTTTTCAATGGGAACCTTAATAGGATTATTAACCACATTTCAAGAGAAAGGTCTGGAATGGCTGTTACTTTAAACACTACTAATACATTAACTGCTAACTGCTAGCTTGTGGAAGAGGTAGAAGAAACCTTTTAATCAGTACAAATAGTGATAAAGGGATGGGAGAAAGGGGAACCCAGAAACTATTCATCCACACCCTAGTTCGAGGGCAAAATACCTCCTTATCCCACTACTCATTCTTGCTTAATTCAATAAAAACACTGCAATGTAATTCAATTCTCTTCATCTCTGCAGTGTGATCAAAAGCCTTTATCCCAAGAGAAAACAGCTTACATTCTTGAAGGATCTCCCAAAAAAGGCTTTCAATGTCTGTAGGGAAAAATAGGCTAAAAGACAGACTATTCTAGGAACTGGAAGCATTTTCATCTTCTCCAAGCCCATACATACTTACTCTATGCATATAATATCTAGACACATTTGGTCATGTATCATCTAAATTTCTATAGTATTCCCTATCTTTTCAAACACGGGGAAAAAAAAAAAAAAAAAAAAAAAAAAAAAAAAAAAAAGGAGGACAAAGCTGAGCTGGCAGGTTAACCTAGATTACAGAATTTCTATGTTTAAGGAGGCTGTTTGACCAACCATGAATTTGTAAACTTTTGACCTTGCAAAGTGGCAAATATACTTGTTTCAGAAGAGCAAAATTTATTTATTTATTTATATGAGGCATGACTGTAATATATAGATACTTCAGTTAAGCCCTATTTAGTTTTAAAACTAGAAACTGGTCTCAAAACTAGTATTCACCCTCATTCAGGTAGGAGACTCTTTAATAAGTATAAATGAAGAGATGTCCAGGTGCACTGTACAGACACTATTAATAATGGTCATCTTTTACAAGTTCCTGTCAAGTATCAGTGGCAAGCAGCAATTCGCAGGCAATTTGCAGACTATGCAAAACCTGGTTCAGCTTTGACTGTTAACCCAAACAAGGCAAATGTAGAGCAGTTTCACATTTCACTGGGAACATTTTTGCAGATCTCTAGTCCAGATGCCAGTTTTAGAGTCCAGTACTTCTGAAAACTGAGCAATTGAAACCCTGTAATTCACTATAGCTCTGTAATGTTTGAGCACACAGACAGTCTTAATTGTTACAGAGACAAGGAAAAGAGCTGAACTCTGTCCTTTGGAAAGATTCTTTCCCGTCATGTAGTGACATGGGAGGTAGAAGTGATTCTTTGTCAATTCTTCATTGTTTGTTGGTAGGAAAGGGGGAAAAAAAGAGGAATCCAGTCATCTGGATTTCCTATCTGACAATTTAACAAGGAAAAGGATAGTTGATACTTGGTTCTGCACAATCAGCTTACAGGCACTTTCCCTGTGTGCTCAGTCCTTCAGACTGCTAATTTAGGTCTGAAGTTTTACTAGTCATGGGACAGTCACTTATTAGCTCTTCCTTACGTTTAACCTTGATTGAAATATTCTTAGACCTCTCACACTTAGAAAGGGCATTCCTCAAATGAGCTTGCATGAAACAGCATTTTTATCCAAGATAAACTTATTAACATCAAACAGAAATACCAAAATGACATTACATCTCTGGAAGAAAAATGGATAATTACAACAATCCTTTATAATTATAATTATTATCTTACTAATCTGTTCAATTTATGATTTGGTTTTCAAGAACCACTGAGCATGAGATTATTCATCCCTCATCTTACCAAGCATCCTGAAATTTTAACAATCTTGTCAAAAAAGGGAAAGAAAGAGAACTGAAGTCTACATACATTTCCACTAAACAACTCTATTTCTCCACTTTTATACAGAATTATAACCCTTTTCGAGCACTTTTCTCCAGTGAAGCCACATCCTTCATTTGAAATTAATATCCGGAATGTCCCAGAGTCATCCTTGCAGAAATCCTATCAGACAAAAATAAATGAATGAGTCATTAATGTGGATATTTGAGAAACACATATAGATCTATGGAGAAAAATGAGTCCTCAAATAATACTCTACATAGCCAATAAGATATATGTTTGCATGTCTGTTATTCCCATATTGATTTATTTAGTTCTTAGCATTGGTATTCATGTGGTCTACCTCTTCAAGAATAAGGTACACTCTGCCAGTGACATACACATATACTTGCCTGCATATTTTGTAGGGTATTCTTTAGCAGGGACAATCCACACTATTACAGTATGTGATGTTTCAAAGATCAGTCACTGTGTACATCTTAATACACAAACTGGTACAACAGTGAAAACAAGACTCAAGCTCCAATGATAAAGTAAAGATATAACCCTATAAGGTTAGTTTAGAAAGAAATGTTAGTAAGATACTAACTGCACAATCTTAAGCAAAATGTATGATGCCCTTTTTTTTCCCGCCTTTACACAAATAATAACTACACCAATGTTAATCTCTTTCTTGGGGAGCAATTTCATAGTTTACTGTATTGATTCTAAGTAAAATATTTCTTAGATCCATGGAAAACTAGTATTACATTTATGTGATGACTTGTGACTATCAAACTTTTTTCTTTAAGTATACACCTTTTAAGAAAAAGACACTAGCTATAGTTCTATCTGTCATTTGAGGATCTCATTTTCATTTTAAGTAGTATTGCAGCACTGCATGCTATTATTGTCCCTAAGGCTTTCATGGAGAGCTCTCCTAACATCAGAGCTAGTCTTCTAAGGTGACCCAGCTGGTATCAAGGTTGGAACATATTTCAAAGACCCAGTCAGACAGGTTGATCACACCCTCCAGAGTCCAAGGAGAACTGCAAGGAGGAATGAAAAGGGTCTCTGGGGAAAATAGTAGCTCACCTAAGAAAGATAATGCTTTTTAACTGCAGAAAGCTATTGTTATCAATTAGCAGTGGATTCATCTTTTAGACCAAATGTTAAGAGAATTTCTTCTTTTGCACACACGCTTATAAATACACAACAATTTGCATTTGTAGTTGAGCCTTATTCTCATTTAACTCTCTAAATTTCTAGCTGCTCCCACAAATCACAGGCTGATGTTAGTGTGCTGTGTTTTTATTCACCTCTCCTCTTTGCTATGAAGAAAATAGATATTGTCAGTTTACTGCAAACAGTTTGGTGCATGGAACAGGACAGTGATGTTGTCAACCTGAATGAGTAGAATCTCTGCTCTGGAAGTATTTAAAGCAGGTTCACTGAACACTTCTTGTCTCACTTAGTCTGCAGGAAAAGTCTGACACAATAAGCCATCCACACTAGAGGATGAATAGGCAACTGGGGAGCAAGGAAAGATTGACGTACAGGCATCTAAACTCCATTGCTAGAGCTGAGATTTAGGGTTTCTCTATACCATGCTGCTGTCACATGTTTTATGACAGCCAGCTAGACATACCACAACCTAATTCACTTTTCTATAACACAATGAAGTCTAATTTCTCAGGGTATCTATCAAGCCATTAATACGCTCTGCTCTCCTCTGCAATGAACATGACTTAGTGATCATTTTACTGTGACTTTTCTAGGTGCTGGACTTCTCTCCTGGTGTAACACACTTTATACACTATCAGACAGTTTAGGCATTTGATGTACTCTTACCTGAACTAATACATACTGACAGTCTCCTGGAAACCTGTATTTCAATCCATCAAATGTCAAATAATGAGCTGTACCAATAACAGTGCAGGTGCCATCACAAGAATTTTTGGTGCATTCCCACTTTCGACTACGACACACACTGCAACAGAGAAAAATCAGTGACAATTATCATTATTTCAAATGTATATAAAAAGTAAGATAATGTAAGGTGCTTCAGGCAAAGAGAAACAGCAAAGGTTGCTGCCTTCAGGAGCTCATGATCTGATGATTCTTCAAAGGACACACAACAAATGATGACAGTTATTATCTTGTATCTTTCACCATCTGCTTGACAAAGCTTTTACTTATACTTGTCTTTCACTGATTATGTATTCAACAATACCCAAAGATTTTGGGGTCCTCAGTTCAAGGTAGTTTAAAAGGGGTTGGGACTTCAATATAAAGCATGTTTGGCACTTAATGAAAATGGAGCCATTTTTGAGTTCTTCAGACAAAATATTAAAAAATAAATGCACTTAACACACCTAATAATAAAGGGTAAAAAGCATCTTTTGAGCCTTCATAGATTTGTAGAGCATGACACCAGAAGATGTCATTTTATCTTCTAATCTACTTTCCAATGAGACAGGAGTCACCTCCATTCTGAACACAAGACTTTGATATTGACTGAAGTATCTCTTCCATCGAGATACTTGAAAACATAATTTGAGTCCAAGTTTTCTGAGCAATACTGCCAGCAATTAAACTCTGCAGTAAATAGTAGGCACAGACATATTAAGGATGCAGATTCTTAGCTGAAACTTGTTTAATCGTAAATGCCGAAGGCTGATATTTCAGTTTGATTTTCTTTGTTATCAGCCTTCTTTAAATCTGAAATGAGGTTAGGTGTTCATGATTCGTCCACAATAAGAAGCACACATACATATCTTTATGAACAGAATGACTTTGTCATTCTCTGCTATCTTGCAATGGAAGTAATAATGTCAAAACCTAACTCATCTCTAAAAGACCAGGCTCCCATGCAGGAAATGGAGCTTTGGACAAAAGGTGCACTGTAATGTATAGGTAACTGCATATTATTAACCAATAATAAGAAATGATATGAGCAATTGCAATATACAGGAATTGTTTTTATATAACAGATTTTTTTGTGTGTGGTGACTATTTCAAATGCAGAGTTACTGTCTAACGTTTTGTTGTTGTTGTTGTGTTTTATTTGTGTGTTTATGTATTTATTTACTTATGATCAAGCCAGGCATCATCTTAACTAAATAGACATTAAGAAATCATTTGCCTAGTACATCAAAGCAACACATTTTTGATAAATAAATAAAGAAATAAATAGATGACTTTCTCAATATGCTAAGCTGGAAATAAAAGAGTAAATATTTTGATGTAAATATTTCTTGCTGGTCATTTTTGGGTTTGTTGGTTTTGGTTTGATGGGGGAGAGTTGTTTCAGCATTTGACTTGTTGTCTTCTATGGGCAAATCATGTAATTCCCCAGGGCGAGATTTGGCATGAACCTTGTTCTCTTCTTTTTCCTGTGCACAGGTCAGGGAGTAACCTCCTGCAGACCAAATGGAAGCTTTGTTCTCTTGCATGTCTTAAATCTGGCCATTAGCTGCAACTCAGAGGAATCTATGCATTTTTCTGTGCTGCTGTCCGTCCTTAGTTGTGTCCACAGAAGATCATCTCTGGGCTACCCAGATAGTTTTCATTACATCACCACGTACCAGATGACAACCTCACTCCTCAGCATAAATTAACATACAATAACACTGGGTGCAGAAATCCAAATAGTGAATTTACGTGTTCGATGCCTAAAGAATGTGTTTCCCCTTTTCTTACAAGCTGCACACAGGAATACATGCTTTTTGAACATCTGTATTACAAAGAGAGGCCTGAACAGAGCCTTCTGGAATATTTCATCATACTAGTAGTACTTTATTTTGGATGTCCTGTTCTGCTCAGAGAATTCTTTTAGAACAACAATTTGCCCTCTAAGGACCATTACAGTTTAAATATAAAGTATAATATCAGCAACCCTGTTTTTATCTGTAGTACAGTCCAATTTTTCCTCATTGAAAGCCAATATAGTAGTAAATTTAATATTCAACTGATGCCAAAGGACGTATTTTCTCTAGTGACCAATTTTTGGGACAAAGTAACCAGAACTGTAACTCAGTCTGTCCAGCGGCTTTTGTTCTGATTATATACTTCTGTATAATACCACCCTTCTCTTAATATGTGTCTGTTCTTAAATGAAGTTAATTCTTCAACATAGTTTATATGACCTAGCAACTGAAGACATTACCTCATAGTCTGACAAAAACATACATATGAATAGAAATATTTCTTTTTTCTGCACATAGGTACACACGTACATACATCCTCTGAGGAATGTCCTACAGTGTGATACTGTCCCGAGGTCTCCTGTGGTGGTCAAAGCAGAATATCCACTGTATAGGAGAATTCACATTTGGCTACATACAAACACATTTGACTCCAAGCTAAATATCAGTTTACTTGACAGAAGCTGTGAGACAAGCATGTGTGATCTTGAAATGAGGTACACTAGCTGTTCCCTGCCTCTATAGCTTACATAGAATGCCTGCTAGACTTCCTCACAAGCACAGATTATGGAAGAAAAGGATGGCATAGCCTGACATGTAAGATATTGTCTTGTCTTTTCATAGAGAGGGGAATTCTGAAGATAGATCAGGCACAGGGTTAAGTTCTTGATATCATTATACCCATGTTGCTGTAGCAGTTGAACTGCGCTATCATTATCGTACAACTGCAGTGATGCTGTGATGAAACAGACTGCATTATTTTTTTTTGGTATCTCTCTCTTCGCCCCCTACCTCCACTTAGTTTTTAATATTTTTTTAATCTCACTGTAAAATCAACTGATTTCAATGCAGTTATAACAGCATAACAGACTGAATAAAAAATATCAGACCTCTTATTCTTCACGAGGATACCAAACTGGACATATTCAACATCAAACATTATTAAATTCTAAGAGCTACCAAGAATCTTTGCATCCTTTTTTTACTGTGATACATAACAATCTAAATCCTACAAAGTACCCATACAAATAAGGCTCAAGGAGGTAAATATCATTATCCTCATGTTAAAATAAGGGAAATTCAGAAACAAAGATAAGAAGAGACTTCAGAGTATCCACCCAAGCCTTTTTATCCTGGAGACTCACAGGATACACAAGCTGCAAGTATGAAATGGGATCTTTCACTTGGCATCCCCATACTTTTGAACTATGAAATAAATTGATTTGTTAACTAGCAAGAAGCTGCGCAACCAAAATAAAAAGAAAGGTCAATGAAGAAGAAATTCTGTTCACACATTTGTTATTAATTTGGGGGTTTAGAATAGCATCTAACACAATCTAATAATCTAATCTAATAATAATAATATAATAATCTAATAAGCAATAGCTTGCATGAGGTGGGAGAAGCATTCATCTACAAAATGTATATGAATGCAGATGGACAACTTCACTGCCCTAGGGATTTTCTAATCAAGCTCTGTAAGGGTAGGGAAAGGGGAATTTTATTCCTACTTTACAGATGTAAAAACTGAGGGATAAAATACCCAAAGTATTTTCCCAAGATCAAATTGCTAACCAAAGCAAAAACAGGTACTGAACTGAGTTCTCTGTTTTCCCAGAGTAATGCCTTAACCCAAGAGTAATCATTGCTTAATCTTGATAATACTTCAAAGCATAATAAATTGTTGTGCAATCCATTTTCTTCAAAGAATGAAGTTTCACTAACATGAAACCTATTACACCATCTTCTATTAAATCGAATATGTAGAATAGCGCCAAGATTTTGTGTGTATGTGCAAAGACAGATTATGAAGTATATGGTTTAGCAAAATTCAGATTAGCAAATTTATTCTGTGTCCAGCTTCATAAATGTTATTCCAAAATTTTCACTGAGCTCTACAACGAATTCCCAATACATAGCATAACAAAAGTTTTGCCACTAGCGTAGACTTGGAGACATTCCGTTGTTCATGAATTAGGGTCTCCCATATGTCAAGACAAATGTAAACGCCAAATCTGACACCTCTGACTCATATATTGTGTTTGCAGGTGTTCACATCTGGCTAAGAACAAGTGAGAATGAGAACTCCTGCAACAGCAGTTCAAAAAGCAAAAACAAAAGGACGATCTGAGCTCCAAAACGCAGGCTCTCAATTCTTATTAATTCTCAAAGCAATAGTAACTTCCTATATCACTTTCTAAATGACATTTGACTTGATATTTGCTGAGAACTATCATGAAGCTGTTCAAAGTTTTATAGTTTAAACAGCCCTATTGCTACTTTTTGAAAGGAATTTATTTTCCAATCTTATTTTCATGCTAAAGAAAGATATCTAAAATAAGATGAAGGCTTTCTTACCAATGAGAAAAAGCATATTTTCTAACATTTTCTTGATGTTGATATTGAAGAAAATTCTGTGTTTAAGAGGAAATGTCCTTTACAATGTCATTGTCAAAAAACAAAAGACCAGTTACAAGAACAAAGCAATATGGCTATAACTATTCCAAGATTGAAGATTTTAAGAATGATTGAAAATAAAAGACTGTGCATGGTTATTGTGAAGAACATAGTGAATCTTGCAAATTTCACAACAATACGAAGGAGCTTTACACCTCACTATATGAATAAAATTATCATTGAGTCTGTTTTTTTAACCAAGTCACTTTTACCCACTTGCAGTGTAAGCACATTACAGTATAGGTATCTATAAAAGAACTCAGTTTCCCCTCCATCTTCCTCCCTTGAAATATACTTTTCCCCAGCTTTAATTGTAATACATGATTCATAAAGTAAAATATTGGAAGGGAACTATTTCCATACAAAACCATAAAACCTCATATCCAAATCTAACTAGTTATGCAAGACCAAGGAGCAAATCCTAGTGCCTACAGAGGACCTACACAGACATGAAGGTACAGAGTGAGCTGGTGGGCATGCTCGCAAAGCCACTTTCCAACATTTATCAGCAGTCTTGGCTATCAGGAAGGTCCAAGCAAGCAAATTTCAGCTAGCAAATGTGACACCTATCTACAAGAAGGGCCAGAAGGAAGATTTGGGAAACTACAGACCTGTCAGTCTGACCTCAGTTCCAGGGAAGCTCATAGAGCAGATTATCTTGAATGTCATCATGCAGCACTTACAGGACAATCAGGTGATCAGGCCCAGTCAGCATGGGTTTATCAAAGGCAAGTCCTCCCTGACAAACTTGATCTCCTTCTAGGACAAGGTGATGCACTCAGTGGATGAAGGAAAGGCTGTGGATATACTCTACCTAGACTTCAGTAAGGCTTTTGACAGCATTTCCCATAGAATCCTCCTGAATAAGCTGGCATCTCAAGGCTTGGACGGGTGTATGCCTGTTGAGGACAGGCTGAGAGAACTGGGCCTGTTTAGCCTAAAATGTGAAGACTGAGGGGAGACCTCATAAATGTGTACAAATATCTGAGGGAAGGGTGTCAAGATGATGAAGCCAGTCTCTTTTCAGTTGTGTCCAGTGACAGGAGAAGAAGCAACAGGCACAAACTGAAACACAACCTTGGCCATTCTGCGATTCCATGATTCTGTACACTATGTTAGGTTAAAACTTGGCTGGGTGGCCAGACGCAAATTGTTAAATTGAGTTGGAGGCCAGTCAATAGTGGTGTCCCTCAGAGCTCAGTGTTGGGGTCAGTTCTCATCAATATCTTCATCAATGGTCTGGATAAGGGGATCAAGCACACCCTCAGTGAGTTTGCAATGACACTGGGTTAGGCAGGAATGTTGACCTTCTCGAGTGCAGGAAGGCTCTATAAAAGGATCTCGATAGGCTGGACTGATGGGCCAAGGCCAACTGTATGAAGTTCAACAAGGCAAAGTGCTGGGTCCTGCACTTAGGGCACAACAACCCCATGCAGTGCTATGGGTTGAGGGAAGAATGGCTGGAAGGCTGCCCATCGGAAAGGAACCTGGGGGTATTGATCAACAGCTGGCTGAATATGAGCCAGCTCAGATGGCCAAGAAGGCCAACAGCATTCTGGCTTGTACCAGAAATAGTTTGGCCTGCAGGACTAGGGAAGCGATTGTCTGTCTGTACTTGGCTCTGGTGAGGCTGCACCTCAAATACCATGTTCAGTTTTGGGACCCCTCTACAAGACGGACATCGAGGTGCTGGAGCACATCCAGAAAAGGGCAACAAAGGTGGTAAAGGCTCTAGAAAACAAGTCCTATGATGAGCAGCTGAGGGAGCAGGGGTTGTTTAGCCTAGAGAAAAGGAGGCTCAGGAGAGACCTTAATGCTCTTTCCAATTACTTTAAAGGAGGCTATAGCAAGGTGGGGATCAGTCTCTTCTCCCAAGCACCAAGTGATAAGATAAGGGGAAATGGCCTCAAAGATGTACCAGGGGAGGTTTAAGTTGGATATTAGGAGAAATTTCTTTACCGACAGGGTTGTGAGGGATTGAAACAGGCTACCCACGGAAGCAGTTGAGTCACCATCCCTGGTGACTTCAAGAAATGTGTAGATGTAGAACTTAGTAACATGGTTTAGTGGTGAACTTTAGTGGTGAACTTTAGCACTAATTTAAAGGGTGAACTAGATGATCTTAGAGGTCCTTTCCAACCTGAATGATTCTATGATTCTACTTGGGCTACCTATTTGTGAGGCACCAGGTACAGTTTGCCAGACATTGCACTGGTCTTTATGCCACATGCAAAGGGAAGATGTTGGTTTGTGTAATAAGTTTGTTATTGCACTACAAAGCCTGACTTCACATAAAAAAGATCCATTAAGCAAACAATTATTTTATATATATTTTAGAAATATGTTAAGTGTTCCATAGAAAACTGCAGTTCCAGTGGCTCACCAGGTATTGCAGTCGTTAGTCACTGTTTCTCCCTTGGCATATTCTCTTCCGTTGTGAAAACACGGGCACCTCTCAGGAGCAACACACTTGTTTTCATGTCGCACCTAAGCAAAACACACAGTTCATCAGCATGCAGGCCTGATGGTATGTGCCAGTACTCAGAAGAATAAACACAAGAAAAGATGGATAAAGGAAAGGATCAACAAAATGGTTCAAGACTATCTGACTTAAGAAATACACAGTATTGCTAATATTTTCTTTTGCCATTAACAAAAGTAGAGCTACGGATACATAAATTACAGGCTTGTTTCAAGAGCCTAACACCAGCTGGGGAAATAGATTATGATCATGATGAAAAAGACCAATTTGACCAAAACCATGATTTGGTGAAGATAAAATAGGCTAACCTGAATACAGAGACCAAGTAAATACTACATGCTTCTCACACAAAACTAACTGAAGGGTGGCCTACCAGAAAAGCAGGCAGATGCATGGCTCAGCTGAGAGAGAAACAGAGAGGAGGAGATGACAAGCAGTGGTGCCAAAAAGGTCTAAATTCAAGTAAAGATTCTGTTGTCACACACATTCCACAAAAAAAAAAAAAAAAAAAAAAAAGCTCTGTCCATTTGCCTCTGAAGTATGCAGTAGTCACTCAATTTCTTTCAAATGCCTACTTACTATCCACAAGACCAGAAAGACCAGATTAGTATAAATCCATTATAGACGTTATTCCACCTTCTTGGGCTCTGTCACTGAGAAAGACCTATAAAACTTTCTTTTTCAGCTTTGCCCTACTAAGCTTAGTTTCCTTTGGTATAAAAACAACTTGTCCCACTTACAACAAACAAAACATAATGGTTTTATACCTTGCTCTCTTTCTTTCTCTCTCTCAATTCCCTTTCTATTTTGAAGATACTCAGTTTTAGAGAATATAACAAAATTAAGGCTGGCTATACTGTTTTTCACTTGAGCGTGGTTCTGCAAGGCCAGTGATAGGTTTGGCTCTTGCTTAATGGAACACTGAAATGGAGAGCACTTCCCCTCCTTCTCATTCAAAAGTCACAAAATATCACCTTCCCACTTTAAATTCTTTATGTAAAATCACTAAAATTGTTCATTTTTTACCATTAAAAACAGGCCAATGAGATCAATGTAGTCAGAATGCCAGGTTAGTAAAGTAGAATAGCTCTCTTTTCCTATGGGGGCCTAGAAGCGCCACGGGGAACAACTAACAAAAAGATTGCACAACCCAGAGACCCTGCATTCATATGCAGTTCATATGCAGTTCTGTGGCTTATGGGGAGCTATATTATGCCGAATAAACTTATGTCAATAGAATCAAGATGGAAATAAATACATGATTTTTTCGATGACCCAGCTGAAGCTCTACCTTGGACTTTATCTCCACAAAGGACAGGGAGAAAACAGGCCAGAGAATACCATGTGTTTCATAGGGCATTTAATCCTTCCTTCCTGGTGGCATTCAGGAAAATGTAATACATGACTTCACTCATGGCTACATTTCTGAATTTTTCCACACTGTTCAGCAGCACTGTTCACAACAGACTTAAGTGCTAGCCTCTGGAAACAGAACCTGGGATTATACTCGCAGTTAGTAAAAGTATGATTAGGACCTCTCCTACTTGCTCCCTCACACGTCTACACGAAGCTCACCACAGCCTATCCTAAACTGATAAACTGAACAGCATGATATTCACTTTTCCATCACAAACATATGGCCACCACTGAAGTTACAGTGCAAAAACTGTTAATTTGTTCACAAAGAGGTAAGACTACCTTTTCTAAACAGTGCAGAGTGAGTAGGTGGGATTTAAAAAGCTAGACATCAATACCCAGAGTGGAATTTGACCATTTGTGTTTGCTGCAAAACTTAATGAATGAAGATTTTGTTAATGACAACACACAACCTACTGGTCATATTGACACAACATCCATATCTGGCAACTCAGTGCCATGCTGGATTACATGTGTGTTGAGTGCGGTACCATGCAGTCAGTACTTATTAGGCCAGTTGCATTATTCACAAACAGCTGGATTTTCTGTGGAATTATCTCAATTCATAGATAGCATTTAATACAGAAGACCAAACGTTTCTGAGTGCCTGAGGTGATAGGGAACACAAGTAGAAAACACAAGAAAAAACATGGGATTGTAATTAGTAGAGCTACTGTTCACACCACCTGACAATGATGCTCCTGACAGTGCATCCATGGGATTTCAAATAGCTGATGAAGCTACCCACTCAGGTGGAGACCCAATAGAAATGTCCACCGTTTCCTTGCCTTCCTAACTGTTAGACGTTGACAAATCTTGAAAAAGAAAGATAATATTACAGATTGCGCAACCTTTAAAATTCTTCTTCCCTAAACTTCCCTAAAATAAGCCTTGCTGAGGCTGAATCTGAATCTCTTTTAGACAATACAATTTCAATGAGTATTTTCACTCTGTTCCTCCTAAGAAGCCTGATAACTTCAGCAGTTATCCAGTCATCTAAAGGTACGAAGGAATAAAGGATTATGTAAAGGTAGTGGGTCAGATTAGAACCGAATAGCTGATAGATTTTAACTGAAAGAGTTTGTCACCATCCCTATGCAGACAAAAACAAGTCAAAACATGTTAGGATAGACCACTCAAAATATGGGGTTTGGGATTTGAATTTTCTTTCTTATGTTTCCTGTCTGCTTCTCATGTTTGTTTTATGAAGTACTATCCTTGGGCTGATGCACATACAAGAAAGCTGCTACCACCTCCCCTTGAAGATTGTCATGTCATTATACAGGACAAGCCTAAGCTGAAAAATATACAAGGCAGCAAGTAGGAAAAACAAAATAACATTCTAGTAAGTTTCTGTAAAAACAGTTTGAAAGAAAAACAAAACAAAACAAAACAAAAACTTCCAAGTTTGTTTAGCTTTATTCTTTTTTTTCAACTAACGTATCATAGTTAGAAATACTATTATTTCAGCAATCAGAATACAACAGATTTTTTCATTTCAATTTTAAATATTAATTTTGCTTTAGTTGTTGGAAATTGAAAATTTTTCATTTTCCAGCTTTGGAGTGTCTAGATTTTCTGCTTTCAAAATGTTCTGTGTTTCTTTTTTCCCAGAAAGGTGGTTAACACTCCATTTCTATATTTATTAATATTTTCCAATGGGAAAAACCCAGAGTGCAATAAACTAATCTGTGAAAGCATATTTTTCCTCACACTTCTGCACATATGTTATGATTTATCTTTTCTGCTCTGCAAAAGACAGACAAGTATGGAGAATTTCTCACCCTCCAGACAATCAACGACAGAAAAAAAGAATTACTTTTCATGACATATTGAACATTTTTATTTTCAAGAAATCAAAATAACATAAAAGTTCCAGTCAGGATTAACTGGAAAACTTTTTTTTTCAACTGGAATAAAAATCAATTGAAAGAAATTAATTTTCTTCTTCATTTTCCAATTGGAGAAATAATTGATTGATTGATTGGCAATTTCTAACTCAGCAAATTTTTAATTTAAAATCTAGCCAACTCGAGTATCACGTTCATGAACAACCCTTGATTATATTTTTAAAATTATTTTTCAGATATGTAATCCAAAATTGAAAGCCAATTTGTGCATAAAGATTTTATTTTTTTTTTAATAAAAAATTTAAATAAAAATTATTTATGTAAACTAGATAGTTTTGATTGTGTTTCCTGTTTTATAGAAGGAAGAAGATTGATTCTTTGGCTAATGAATTACTGAATAACATTCCTGATTTTCATATGCTATTGAACAGCAGAAAAAAAAAAAATAAATAAATTTAAAAAAAGGCAGGAAAATGCACTAAGCCATTAGGTACCTATTGGTGATGAAGAGGAAACAAGCTAGCATTTCCCATACAAGCACCCTTCGAGTCTAAGGCACGGCAAAGTGCAACCACATTTCATTAGAAAGCACCAACTTCGATTTCTTTGATTTTACCTTTGCATTGCTATAGTTACAGTAAAGCACTCTATATGCTAGTAACCTTTTTATTTTTATTACCTGCCAGACAGGGAGCAAGTGAGAAGCAATTACTGACCAAGTTTATTGGAAGATTGAACCACACTGTCATCTAGCGGACAAAAGAGCATATTTTACTAGTTGAGTGTTTTTTGTTTGTTTGTTTGTTTTTATCTTGTTTTGTTTTTTTAAATTGGCCCAACTCTTCTATCAAAAGCCTGACAAACCACCATGTTGAATTCAGTGGCATGTCACACCACTCCAGAAGCAACTGGCGTTTCTCATTCCAAAATATTAGTGACTGTTTTGCCTGGCAAGAATTTTTTGTAACAATTGTTTGAATAATAGTTTCAACCTACCGAAAAGGAATATGACATGATATAATAAAGAGGATGATGAATTACTAGGAAGTTGATTTATTTTTTCTATTGAGTAGTTACCATAATTTGTTTTACATGAATATTTCTAAAGTGTACTATTACCAAATCTTGTAACTGAAATCAAATCCCAAACCCCTTCACCAAATAAAAGATGTCCAGCTAATTCTGACTTTTATGTGCAGAGAAAGACCCATTTATACTGGAGCTTATTCCCAAACTTCTGAAAATTTACTTATTACACTATTTTGAGTTATCTTCCATATTTTCTAGTTCAGATCTACAAGACACTTACAAGCTTGAGTTTTTGTCTGATCTGATATCTTATTCTGGAGTAGTATCTATTTACATAAATGTGTGTTTATCAGAAAAAAAATTTAGGAATATTCAAAAAATACATGAACATTAATGCTAGAAATTATGAGAATTCTGGAGGTTTGTTTCTAGTAAGACAATGGAAGGAATTCTGAGGGAGAAAAACAGCTTTTACAGAAGAGGAATAAAAGCAAACCTTTATAAAAATATACTAACACATAAGGTTAAAATTCCATTTAAAAAACAATTAACGATTGCATAAAGTCAGTTCATTAGACTTGAAGCCTAAATATAAACATGCGTCTCAGCTCTAGAAGTAATAACCTATACCTTCATTTGCAAACAGTAATATTCAGTACATATTAATCTGAACCTAAACTCTGAGCAGGTATAAGAGAGCAGAAAAGAAAGAAAAAGAAAGAAAGAAAGAAAGAAAGAAAGAAAGAAAGAAAGAAAGAAAGAAAGAAAGAAAGAAAGAAAGAAAGAAAGAAAGAAAGAAAGAAAGAAAGAAAGAAAGAAAGAAAGAAAGAAAGAAAGAAAGAAAGAAAGAAAGAAAGAAAGAAAGAAAGAAAGAAAGAAAGAAAGAAAGAGAAAGAAAAAGACAGAAAGACAGAAAGACAGA
>NC_048893.1:76832003-76868359 GCF_011077185.1 Oxyura jamaicensis | reverse complement strand
AAAGAAAGAAAGAAAGAAAGAAAGAAAGAAAGAAAGAAAGAAAGAAAGAAAGAAAGAAAGAAAGAAAGAAAGATTTCTAGACTGTCTGGGTTGCAGCATTTGGAAACCTCTTGCGTTACTGCTTACACCTCTGAGTCAAAAAATTGTACCAGCACGTCTCCAAGTACCACAAGTAGTAAACAAGCGTATATTTTACAATATTTTAGTCGTCAGACACAATAAAGATGGAACCTCAATTCTCTTTTTCCAGTATCTACCAGATATTTTCATCTGCATTTCATGCATCAGGCATCACAAACCTCTTCCCAATAGTATTCCTGGGCAGATGACTCAAAATTGCCATTTACTTAAAGAGCATACCATATCCTTCACCTCTATCCTATTTCATGTTACTCTCGGGATTGCACCCAAATCCCAACCCAAAGCAACATCCTATACACAACTCATTGCTTGTCCGGACAGTGTTTTACAGCACTGAACACTGATTATTTTTCTGTTGCTCAGAGAAAAACAGCAGCAATCTGCTTTCTATTCTACTCTGTCTGCTTTTTATCAGGGCTCTATATTGATATTGAGTTTGCAGTCACTGGCTTAGCAAGTAACTGCTCAATTTGAAGATGACTAAAACAATGATTAAATTTAAGGGTTACAGGGGGACATAGCCCTGGATTCTAGAAAGCATCTTTCCAGTGGAAAGAGCATGTTCAACATACTATCTGCAATTCCAAGACACCCTCTGGCATCATCCTAGCAAGTTCCATGTCTGTAGTGGGTTTACGTGGCAAGGTTTTGGTAGCAGGGGGCCATAGGGGTGGCTTCTGTGAGAAGTATCTAGAAGCTGCCCCATGTTAGGTAAGGTCCCCACTGCTGACCAGAGTCGAGCCAGTAAGTGATGTTGTTTGTGCCTCTGTGAGAGCATATTTAAAACAGAAAAAAAAAAAAATGCTGCGCGACACAGCAGCTGGGAGAGTGAGAGGAGTGAGAAACAGCCTTGCAGGCACCAAGGTCAGTGAAGAAGGAGGAGGAGAGGTGCTCCAGGCACCGGAGCAGAAGTTCCCTGCGGCCTGTGGTGAGGATCATGGTGAAGCAGGCTGTCCCCCTGCAGTCCATGGAGTACTAGGGTGGAGCAGGGTTCCACGCTGCAGCCTATGGAAGATAGCACGGTGGAGCAGGTGGACCTACACTGAAGGAGGCTGCAGCCTGTGGAAGACCCTTGATGGAGCAGATTTCAGGCAGGACCTGTAGCCTGTGGAGAGGAGACCACACAGGAGCAGTGACCTGGCAGGGGCTGCTGCCCATGGGGGACCCAGGTTGGAGCAGTTCTTGAAGAGCTACTGCCTGTAGGATGCCCACACTGGATCAGTTCAGCAAGGACTGCATCCTGTGGGAGGGACCCCACAGCACAGGGGACGAGAATGATTGAGAAGGAGCAGCAGAGAAGAAGTGCTATAGACTGACCATAACCCCCATTCCCCCCGTTCCCCTGCACCACTCAGGGGGAGGCGGTGGAAGAGGGTGGATGGGGGGGAAGGCCCTTTTGGTTTCTTTTCTTTGTTTCTCACTTCTCTAGCTTGTTAGTAATAGGTAATAAATCTTACTATCTCGTTATGCTGAGTCTGTTTTGCCCATCATGATAATGACTGTGCAATCTCCTCATCCTTATCTCAACCCTTGAGCCCTTTTCATCACATTTTCTCCCCGTTCCTGTTTGAGGAGGGGGAATGAGAGAGCAATTGTGGTGGAGCTTGGCTGCCCACCTAAGTAAAACCACCACAGTGTCCCACCTTCCCTCTCATGGGGAGCTCTCAGTTTGGTACAATGCAAAAGAAGGCAGCAAAACAGGCAGAGACTAGACAAGGAGACACTGAGAAGGGTTTGGCTGGATGTGGAGTGGGTAATTTGGATTTGGACTTCTGTGTACTCTCTCTCTGGCTAGGGATGTTCAGCAAGACTGAAGAAGCATTTGGGAGGACAGACGAAGGCAGAATACATTTGTCTTAAAGAAAAAAAAATGTTTTTTGTCTATTTCATTATGAATTATTACAAGCTAAACATCTTCTATGCAGATATACTAGTTAGAAGGAGTGAGCACCTGTCCTAATATATATATTTTAAGCCAGCCATAAACCACAGAGTCACTCTGGAATGCTTCATAAACACATATTTCCAATCTGCAAGAAGACTGTTGATAGGAAATAATGAAAAAGAAGGTCTGCTTCCCTTTGGTGCAGTTAAGCCTGCTTACCATCCCTTTTGGACATAGGCATCCAGATATGCAGCCATGGCTGATGCACTCCAAGTCATAGTTCTGGCAAGTCTTGGCACACTCCAGCCCTTCAGCTCTTGGGTTGTTTGCAGGACAGATAAATGTTTCCATAGGTGATCTGCATGTCAAGCTCCTTTTTACTTTTAGAAATAAATTTGCAAAAATTGCTATTAGAACTCATGTATTATTAGCAAGTATTCTTCTAAAGGATGTATCAACACTGGTGTTAGAAAACTAAGTTTGAATATACAATAGGGCAATACCACTACACTAATATTCATGACGATGTAAATGTAACAGACCCCTTTTCTGGGGTGACCTCAGTTAGGCTAGCACAAAAGTATGTATTCTAACATAGAAGCAAAAGGATCTGCACTAGGGTAAATGCCATTTTATTGAAATAAACAGTTGGACTCCAGATTGCATTAGAGCTGCAAGCACATTTTAATCTGAAGTATATTTCAACCTGTAGGCAGTGTGCACTAGCAATATCAGCATAAAAATGATGCTCTGAGAAGCACCAGCAACATATATTGTTGCATTTAGACCCACCTCCAAAACTGAATATAACTGCATCGGTGACTGTTAATAACAATAGTTAATAACAATGCTCTTAGCTTAAATACAAAGTTTTCAAACTCCAAAACTTAAATTTCTGATAGAAAATTAGAATTTCCCAAGGAACTCTTTTTCAAGTGATGCTCACATGAAGTTTGGTAAGTGTTAATGTACCCTCTTCAGTAAAATTATTTCTTCACAGCATTACATGACTTTGGTAAGAGGTCAATATGATGTACACCTAATAAGACTTTACCTGAAGGGAGGCAGACAGCAACACTGTTACGGGTGATCTACCAAGAAATGTTAAGCAGGCCACTGTGCTGTACCAACCAGACAGATTTGTAGTGCTTTTCACTAGAAGCTTGGCAGTAAGGATGCCTGGTAGTTTATCAGAGGAAGCAAAGGCTAACAAACTTGTCTCAAAGTCATCAATCAAACATTTTCTACAAACACCCTGAGCAAGTGCATTTGGCAATATGCCATGGAAGACACTCTATTTGTGGTTACTCTTGGTGACTGTAAGGACATTTCCAGGCCTCACCAAATCCCCACTAGCCCTGTTCTCTCTGAGAGGGATCCAGTCTCTCAAGGACCCTGCTCTTTCATCACAATCCCATAAACTCTATCCAGGTAGCAGTGATGAACCAGAGAAAATCACAGACCATTGGTGCTTTCCAACACAGTGCCTATCTCAGCAAAGCAGTTTTCAGTCTCTGTGAGGTTTTAAGGTGAGATGCCTTGTGGCCAGAAGGCACACTTGGTGCATGGCAACATTCTAACTTTCAGGCCACAAAAAAGCTTTGTCTGCACTGGAAAGGAGACCTTGCTAGTCAGAAGCAAGAGGTATAAAGCTGGCTAGCTAGTGATGTCATACAATCCTCAAACAGCAACTGGGGGCCTCAGTTCACTGAAGAATGCCTTAACCTCTACAACTGCTAAGAAACTGTGGTTGGCTAAATATAATTTTGAGAGGTGGGACAAAATGAGCCCTGCATAATCCCATATAAACATTTTGTTTCTATCTGTAACAAAATAGATAAATAAATAAATAACAACAACAAAGTAATTAGAAGACTCACAACAGCACCAGTACTACAATCTCTGATACTTCTTCCCTACCCTGAATTACCAAGAGACCAAAGAGGAAAAAGAAATGCAACAATAAATAATAATAACAAAAATTAATGCATACTAACTTCTGGCAGATGGCCTCTCATCAGCGAAAACATCTGGCAGGAAGGCACCAGGAGCTTTGTTTGTACTGCAGTGCATTAAACCATTTTCACAATAGCTAAGAAAAACAAACAGATTTATATTTAACTAAGTGACATTTAGCTTTCACTCATGCTGTTGTTTTCAGACAGGCCTGCAAGGAACCAGTGAGAGCACCAAAATTACACCTCTCATTTGAACTGATCTGTGGCTCTCCATCCACTGCTTTTACCAGTGTTAAAGGCCAACCTTCCTTAAGATAATCACAGTGAAGTACTAGTGTGGTAGCCCAGCTTTATGCTAGTCCCCATCCCACTGAATCTCATGCATCTGCACAGGCATGAAGCTGAGCAAGACAATAGTCAGACTCACTGCAGACAAAGGTAAGGGACCACTCAGTGCCTGCAACATATGGCTTCTGTGGTACAAGAGAAAAGGAGAAGACACTGTTCCCAAACCTGGGCTTATTGGGAGCCACCCAGCAATTACATTACTACTCTCGGTGTACTTCTACTCAATTTAACAGTTAGAAATGCTTTTTAATATTTACCTCTTTGGTAGAGGTAATTAGGTTTTAACATTTAAGAAATATAGTACATTAAAGTGTCATTTTAAAAACCTACAAAGTAGCTATCGTCAGTTATTAAACTCCATTTTGAACTGTTGGGAACTGTTCATGGAACAGGGTTTAATATCCTGTTTTCTGACTAAGGTGGCTTTTGAAATAATATGGATAGAGATGAAACAGCAAAACTTATTTAGTTTGTTAGCAGCAAAATCTTGTTCACTTTTAATCTAGTTTCAACAGTGTTAAAGGAACTAAGGAACAAAATCAGTCAGACTATCCAAAAATTTCTGAGTCACAACACATAGGGATAAGTTATGAACACTGCACTTACCACATGGTGTAATGATCTGAAAAGACATCCTCTGGTTGGAAGATCTCACCATCATAGTAACAAGAGCACTGGAACTTTGGTACGCATTCCTTACTCTCATCCAGGTAGCGCCCAGGGGGGCAGTAGCAGCCTTCCATGCAGAATTCATCACAGTCCTCATCTGGGTAGGACAGAGACCTGCAGGTCTGGTTGCACGGCGTCCCACATTGCCGGTAAATTTGGCCTTCAGGACAGGTCATTGCTGTTGAAAGATTGGAAATTGGAATTTGATCTAAAGACAACTAAAGGAAAACCTGACTAACCCAGAATGTAAAGCTGTGGATTTAAAATGTGTTTACTCAATTGATTCACCAATTGAGGCCTGTATTACAGTGGCTGTCTTTAAATCTGTAATAACAGTGAAGCCTAGGGCATTGCTTATATGAACAAGCAAAACAAGTGCAGTTGCCAATAAATGTTGAGACTTAACTGCAACCCCTGTGATGGAATCCCAACCACAAAATTTCATCCAGAATGAAAAACACAGGCTCTGTCCAATTTTTGTCATTATTTGCATCTACAAGTCAGAAGCACGACAAGAATGTCATGTGCACATTCACACTTCTCTTTCTTTTCAATATAGTCAGGGACAATTTGGTCAAAATAATTAGAAATGTATGTCTCTGCCTTTGTACTACAACAGTCTAAAGCCTCACAACCCAGCTCTCAGGGGTTTGTGGAAACAGATGCAAATAACAAAGTCACTTAGTGATTGTGGAGCCAAACCTTGGAAACTAACGGTTTTTGATGATGAATTCATTTTTGTGTAGACCTCATTATGGCTTTGGAGGCATACTGGATTCTCTGTTTATAAAGGTTTAACTCAATTCTATGGTACTAATTTTGAGGGAAGCTCCTCTGCATACACCAGCAACAGCACTAGGTGGCAGCTATGACAACACATTTGAAAAGATGAGAAAACAAGTTAGTATTGGGATTTTCACAGGTCTCCTATTAACCAGGATTTGCAAAACCTGTCGTGTTTGTAGTAACCTTCCAAAGCAAATGGCCAGGGTCATAAGGTTATGAGGTAGGATGTTCAGTGGAGTGAGGAAAGCAGCTGCAAACAAAAGTAGGCACATTTGTATTGTGCAAAAACCAACAATGAGGTTTCAAAGCAAGGCAGCTCTTCCTCCTGTCATCCTTGTAGAATGATACAATAATCCCTGCCCCCCTGTTCTGTGATCACAAATCCCCAGGAACTGTAGCAGCAATGGCAGTAAAAGAAAAATTATAGCAAGGCTAAAACCCTGCAACATTACACAGCTGCTAGTAGAGCTGAACACTGAAGATCACAAAGCAAGATTAACACGCTATCAAATGTCTAATGTTTACATACACAAACTTCTTCTGAAATGAAGAATTACTTCTATTTACTGAAGAAAGGTGTGATTGCACCAACACCCCCTCCCAACTGTCTGTAATCCAGACATGGAAGTGTAAACCCCTAACTTGAGGATCCAGGCAACAGGCATCAAAGGTGACTTGAAGCCTTCTTCAGAGCAGAGATCTCCCAAATTTGGGACTTGTGTCCAAACTATTTAACCTTCCTTTCACAACACAAAATCTAGAAATGCATATGTGCTTATCAACACAGTAAGCAGAGTAAATATTTCCTAACTCAGAAATAAATAGATGACAGGTTAACTCACGGTTATAGAAGTCTTTGGCAGCTATTCACTGAACAGTGCTTCTAACTTACATGAACACAGTCTCTGTAGTAAATCAAATACTGAATAGGCACAGGTCAGGGCTGAAGACCATTTCAAAAGTAACTTTCATTGCTAAAGGCATGTGCAAGTTAGTGGTAACACTCCCTGCCTACAAGGACATGATTACAGTGAATCCTTTTTTTAGCTAAAGTTTTGTAACTCATCTTACCTGCCCATGTACTTCCTAAAACATAAAACATCCTCTGCTTTTCTGGTTCAAATACCTAAGGCTACATTCACACTCCAAGTCCCGGTACATTACTGCATCACCTCTCAGCAACGTTTGTTTTTAACAGCAAAAGGGCAAGACAACTGACCTGGGAGGGGGGGCTGGGGGACTACTCTATATACTTTGTAATAACACCATCACTGAAAAAAAAAAAAAAAAAAAAAAAAAAAAATCCCCTTATTGCCTTATTGCCAGGAAAATGAGAGGAAAAGGCAAGGTACATCTAGTCATTCTACTGATGCCTGCTATAAAACTAAACCAGCTCAATGCTGTGCTCTAAAGCTCAAACTGTCCTGGGGATAAGATGCAAAATAGTGGGAAATCATTGGAAAAATTCTGTTTGTGAGGTTGTTCATACAGCTTCTTGTGGTCAGGTTTTCAACCCAGAGTGAAAGGGACATAAGTTTCTATGCTGAGCCCCACAATGCAATGCAGTCATTCTCAAATGCTGCTCAGATCAAGCACTCCTGGATCTACTATACAAATCCTTTCACAGAAGTCATGCAAACATAATAAGCAACCACTCTACCCCCAACAGATATGGAAAAACAGTGGGCTGATCAACAGGTCCCTAAAACCTGAAGAAAGATCTAGGGAACTGTTTATTGCTTCTCCTTTGCCACCAAACACTATACACATACACACTATACACACATATGTACATATGTAGACACACATACATATGTGTGTATAGTGTGTATGTGTATAGTGTCTACATATGTAGACACACATACATATACACACACACAAGAGGCATGCACGTGCATCGGTGACATAGACCTTGACATTACAGCCTATCTGCTCCTTCCACACACCACAAAGGGACTGGCTCTACTGGTTATTCACAGTAGGCTGGAAGTGCAGGAGTCAGCTCTTAAACAAACAAAATAAAATCATTTCAGACACGTGGGAGATGAATGTGTTTGTTAGCTTGATAGGAAGCAGAAATACTGTGCCATGCTAATGACTTACCTCCCTGCCACTTCAAATCAAGCAAACCATTTCTGTCAAGTCATTCCTGAAAAACTGAATCTCAGTTGACCAATGTAGAAATGGAGCACATGTTTAGTGCACCCCCACCAGCACAAATTATGCAACTTGCGCATTCACATCTCCAGCCCATTAAAAGAGGATATGTTCTCCTTCATGTGACACGAGATTTCTGGAGCATCAGTATTATTTAATGGGGACTGATGGATCTGCAATCAGGGAAACCGTCACTTTATGAGAGCATAAAGCACTCTGTAATGCACAGAGAAGAGGAAGCAGCACTGCACTATTAAAGATTAATTGTGAAAATTGACTTGTTCAATTACAGAAAGAACGATGGTGCATTATCACTGCTCTTTCTTTCAGCCTCCAGACCTGCACATTTGTAAAAGGATTTTTATTACATTACTGTTCCACTATCTGAACATTAACATAAATTAGGTAAAATATTATGAAGCCATGCAGCAGTTTAATATAAACTGGTTTTGTTCTCATTCACAGTAAATATTATTCAGCCTGCAGAAGCTATAGACAATGACCCTACAGGTACAGATCCTATCAAATGGAACACCACTGACCTTTCTCTCTATCTACCCCTCTCTCTCCCTCCTAATTTCTACACACTGTGTTTATAAATGTTTTTCCCAGCCTTGGTTTGGGAAGAAGTATGAAACAGATCTGGAAAGCTTGCAAGCCTACATGCTTTTCACCAAAATTCTCAATTGTCTTCTTTCCTTAATAGAAAAGTTGCCATGGAATATGGAAAAACATCAATTTCACAAATTTTTATGAGGAGAAGTGTGCATGTGTCCATCAAAATTCCATTGCAATGGATTTTTTTCCTACCATACTGACGTAAGAGAAAGGCAAGCAATAAATAAAAAGTGTGTGCTCCTTCTGTTCCAGCTTCTAGTAGTTTGGCTATTAACATTGCACTGGACTGATCTATGCAAAAACATTTTGTTATCCCATTTCTTCAAATCTGCAGTCTGAATTTTTGTTTTATCTTCCTGCAACATCTCGTCTTTTAGACTGCCAGCCTTTGAACCAGGGTTGCCACTTACTACAGGTGGGATGCTGTAAATGATCCTTAGGGGAATTCAAAACTCAACTCTTGTTGATTCTCATAGGAGTTAAATGTCTACACAAAATGCCACAGCCAAAGTTGTTTGTTGTGCTCAGGGATACAACTCAAAGGCAGATAATCAAGTTTCAGGCTGTCATCTTGAACTAGCTTCCAAATCATATCAGACTTTACAAGGTGAAGACGTACAGGAGCTCAAGTGCGATCAGAAAAATGATGTTCACCCACTAGCTGAATGGTGTACATGAAAATAAGGTTTGACATAGATCTCAGACCTCTGAACTGACAGGGTGGTAATCAAACTCCTAGGGAGTTCTTCAAACACTGGGACAGGTGCCAGAGTGGTTGCAGAACCTCTATTCTTGGAGATATTCAAAACCAGCCTAGGCAAGGCCCTAGGAAATCTGTTATAAATTAGCCCTGTTGTAAATAGAAGACTGCTAGAGGTCCCTTGTGGTAAAAACTGATCTATAATTTTACAGTTATGTTCTATGACACCACTTGACTGAGTACCTGCCTTTTTGTCTCCTCCATACCCTCAACTTCTTCTATGGTCAGGAGTCAATGATGAGGTCAGGAGCCAGGGAAGCCTAGGCATCAAAGGCAGCAGAAAAGCCATTCATACATTACTACAAATCTCTTGGAGATTCCCACCCTGGGATATGCAAAAAGTTTTCAGATGAGTAGCTGAAACTTAAATGCAGCAGAAAATGGAAATCCAGTCAAAATTCTGAGGCTTCTCAGATGACTGCTTCTCCCCCACTGCTGAACAGTTTTTGCGAACAGTTCTTGCACCACTGTTGGACTGGAGGAAAGATGCACACTCTCAACATTTTCCACATGAAATATTTGGCAAAGTGCAGAAATCATCTCATTCTAGATTTATCATTCAACATCACCAAGAAATTCCTCCAAGAAAAGGAAAGCAAGTAGTTTTTAGGATCATTTCACTTACGGCACAAGTTGGGCTCTCTCCACTGGACCAGAACATTTTTCCTAGCACAGGCTGTTGCATAATTAGCAATAGCAGAGCACAAACAATCCTTGCCATTGGAACAAGAACAAACATCAAAGCGGCAGTTCTTTATGTAGGGAATGGGACTGACTTCACGGTGACAGGGTTCAAACACAGAAGACATCAGAACTGAGCAGGATTCCTCAGCATATTTGGCTAAATTGAAAAGAGAAAAATGATATTCGTGCATCCAATCAATCAGTGGCTTTCAAGAAAATATTGAAGAGATATAGTAAGCATTTTCTTTTGCTTTTGTGGGAAAAAAAAAAAAAAAAAAGGATCAAATAGGCATAGATACCATCATAGCTCATAGGTCATGAGCTCAACTAAAAGAATAATGTTTCACTAGTTAAACAAATCAAGGAAAAGCAATACTTTTATATTTTGTTACCACTATTTCTGGACTGTACTTCTTTTTACAGGGCCTCTGCTTTCTTCTGCTTTTTATATTTGTAAAATTAAACCTTCTAGGCTGCACTCCACTCTCGAATCACCAGTGCCTGATCTGGTCTATGGCCACAAAATTTGCTGTGTGCTTGCTCTTCCTAGAAATTGAAGCCTCTTGTAACACCTGGCACAAGAAAATTGCTCTGAGAATTGCTTCCAGTGTCCCAGCAGGACAGCCAAGCAGCACAGAGGAGAAGAGGAAAGCTGACTATTGGGATGCAGTAAGAGCAGGAAGACAAGGGATCGAGATAAGTGTCTAAGGTGTAATGCCACCTTAGGAGTGAAAACGACGAGTGTTCTGTACATCCCGAGCATAAAGAGTGCATTGCTATCAGTGGCAAACATTTGTGTAGTGGCTGTAATGGTCTAACTGGAACTGTCATTCAAACTGAATGGTAGCATGATCTCACATTACTGACTTTTGTTTAAAATTTTCACAAAACATTACATTTTCCACAGTAAGACTGCATTAATTGGTGTTGGTTTTGTTTTCCCCTTATTTTTTTTCTTATTTTTTTCCTCTATTATATACAATGGAAGATCACAGGTTGCTGCACAACAGGACATGTTAATTTTGGATGGAGTTCAGTACCTAAATGAGGATTGAGATTGCAGGGGTCATTGTCTTGCTTTAACAAGTCTTGGCAGTCTGCATTGAGCTTCCAGGAGTTTCCAAAATCTTCCAGAAGAGTTTCCACCATGCCAGAAGGAGTAAGAAAATCATCCCCTTGATTACCATTGTAGTTTCCGCATAGCCCACACATTCTTTCAGTATACACTGGAGACAACTAAGGAAGGAACACAATGTTAGCCTGGTCATCTTCCAGAATAGGTCACCACTGCAGAGCAAAAATTTTCTCTAAAAGAATGAACCGTACACAGTTTAACAATCAAAGAATTTCTAAAATATATTCTAAAGCACAATTTCATTGTATTACATTTTTAAACTACTCACAGAAATGTTATTATTAGTAGCTGCAGGAAAAATTTTGCATGCTACAGTGATAACTTCAGATGGTAACAGGGTGAATAGGAGAAACAATGGCTTGTTTTTGTGCCTTAATCAGCAGTCTAGTGTAATCTTTCCCACTTTTTCTCTTTTCATTCATATAAATGAACTGGATGATGGCAGGGGAGTATGTGTGGCATTTTTTAATATAGTGAGATCACTGAATCATAGAATGGCTTGGGTTGGAAGGGATGTTAAAGATCATCTAGGTACAACCCCCTGTCTGGGGCACCCACAACTTCTCTGGGCAACCTGCTCCAGTGCCTCACCACCCTCTGAGTAAAGAATTTCCTCCTAATATCTAATCTAAATCTCCCTTCTTTTACTTTAAAACCATTCCCCTATGAGATGATTATATTACTAATGGAATAGTAGTTTGGGAAAAGATACAGCACCTGAAACCACTTCACGTTTTAAAAGAAAATTTTAAGATGAAGAATACTTATACAGATTTTTTTGTGACAAAATAGAAACAATGTTGAAGTTGTTTCCCTTAATGTTAAGTAATGTTATTAAAATAAGGAAGAGAGCACTATCCCAAAGCGACATTACCTCACACCAGAGCTTCCTCCCACCGAGAGAAATTTATCACACACTAAAAGAAACATTGCAAGAAACCCACAGAGCAAAGTACTTTTTGCCCTGCCTTATTCTTAGTGCAAACCAAGAGACATCTGAAATGGGACCCTAAATTTAGAAACACACAGGAGAAAATCTTCCAAAAAATATTAATAATAGGAAGGTCTCGATATCTTTTATTTCAGTAAGAATTGTCAGTTTATAGTAAAGATCTGATACATCACAGATATTGCCAACTTACCTTGGAAGCTAACTCAGTGCTTTAATGCTACAGTAGCTCTCTGTATGCATTTTCTAGAGTGCTCTTAATCACACTGGCAAGAGTAACTAGTGAAACAGAAACCAAAAAAAAGCTAGAACAAAACATTTTTGAAGAAAATTCCTGTTCTGTATGATTAAAAAATAAAAATTAAAACATTCTCCAGTATATAACCTAATACTAACCTCCCTTCAAACACAGAGGTCAGAGAATAAATACAGAGCATCAAAGGAGCAATCATGAATTTTTGGAGGATATGTATCCTTATTGCTCCAATGGCCAAGAACAGTACTATTTCCATGTATTCTGTAGACACATAATGCTACATACAAATCCAAATTCTGACAATTTTTCAAAACACTGGTACTTGTATGGAAGTTTGAATTACAAGTATCAAGTGGTCACAGAAAGGGGGGGTGGAAGTGTTTCTTGAGGAACACAACAGTTTTTGTTGTTGTTGTTTTGCCTTTTTTTTTTTTTTTTTTTTTTCCAGAAGACTGGCTGAGGTAATGGAAGTGTATCACTTCCGTGAATTGTCAGAAGCATTTGGCAACAGTCAGCCTACAAATACAACACAAATTAACTCTCTAAAAGCAATTAAAAAGATGTTTCAGATACGTAACAAGGGAGGGAACTCAGAGAAGAACTGAATAAATGCAGACAGTTGGAGAAACTTCTGCTGCTTTCAAAGGAAAAGGATCTGGAGCAGAAAATAAGATTTGTTTTACCTCTAAGGAAGAATTTGCTAGGCTATATGGGTCTCTGACCAGATCAATACAACAATAAAACCTAATCATATGCTTTCCAAGCTTATTTCTGATCTTTCTTCCCTGTTGTCCTTTCAACTCTTGTGCACAATCCTGAATGAGCTTTGATGAACGTTATGCGTGTGCCAGATATGACATTTAAGACAGATTTCAGGGCACTCAAGGAGAAGGTAAAAGCCATGGTTCTGAAATGGCAAATCTCATTGCTTGGTAAAAATACAATCTCTGGGAAAAACAGTTTTCTTAATTAAACTCCTCAAGAAGCAAAACTGCCCCACACAGGGTTCAGCTGCAGAGCCCCATTTACAAGCAGGGCTCAGATACATAGGGCTTGTGGTTAAGCACTTGTCCACACAAGAATGGCAGAGGATACAGGTCCACAGCCGCCCTGCATCACGTGGGAGCATGCCCTGGCTGGCTTAGTGCGGGTAGCCTGCAGGTCTTCACACCAGGAAGCAATGCTACAAGCGGATTCACACTTCTGAGGGAGCAAGTATGCCCTCAGAGACAACATTTGCAGTCCCCAGGACCTACCAATCTAAAGAAACACAGTTTCTTGTACAAGCAGGAGGGTGATGGATGACTTAGTCTAAGTTCTTGTTTATCTTCTTGGCAGATGCAAATACCACTGCAGCTCACTGTGCCTATGTAACCTGACCTCCTGCATAACTCAGCCGGGACCTTGTTCTCTTTTATTTGAGCTACAGTATCTCTTGGTATGGGGTTTCACAATTTAAGCATTCCAGTGATTCCAGAAGCCATTGGATCAGGGTCAGGTGTGTGTGTTGGTTTATCAGCTATCAGGAGAATATTCCACAGTAAACACCCTTATTCCCCTCCCTCACAGGATTTTCTGCACTGCAACTTATTCTGCAGCTTACAACAGACAAATACATATATTTGTATATAAATATATATATATATAAGGTTGTTGCATGAAACTTTCTGTTACTGCAGCTAAACTGCTTCCTTTACAGTTCATTTATTTTAAAACTGGCTTGAGCATTCTACTGCTGTCTGCAGCACAGGCAAATCTTAATTGTTAATCAAGACTGACATTAAACATTCCTCATAGTAGAAGAAGCATGCAACATATATTGTACCAGTTAATTGATCTGTCCTGGAAATTACAAATAACTGTGTCCCTGGAGCCACATTCTGCCCTTATTTTAAGGCATATGAATCCATTGCTATAGAAAGGACAGTCAGAGCTAATGAAAACAAAAAATTCAGTTTGGAGGATATCTGCTGAACAAAACACAAAACTATTAATGGTTAATAATGGCTGTCATTGCACAAAAATGAGGGGAAAAAAAAAAGAGAGAGAGAGAGAGCTAACACGCTGCTGTAGGATGAAAATGTTTGTTTCTGGAATACAAAAGGACATGTATATTGCTCTGGGGGTAGCAAAGGAGAATGGAATTTCTAACATGCAATAGAAAACAATTTCTCACTTCAGACAAGAAAAGTTCTGTACATGTTTGGGTGGGACAAGAGGTGGTGAAAAGACAGAAATAAAGCAGACAGAAAGAGTGAAAGAGTACCTTCACAAGGAGTTCACCATGGCCATCCCAGTCAATCTGCAAATCTTCCCCATAGGTAAGGCGAACCGAAGTCCTCATCGTGTGCTGGATCCGAAGTGCACCTTAAGGCAACCACAAAGTGTCAGCCAAGTCTAGATGTGTCACTTCATTCTCTGGGACTGCTGCAGCCCTCTGAACTGAACAGGGTGGCTGCCACAAAGCAGGGCAACAGGGACACATAGGTCTGCCAAAGCAAGGAGCACAAACTATCCCCCTTCAGGCTTCCCAAACTTCGAGCCTGCTCAGCAGATTAGAATTGTGTGAACTTGTCCATAGGCTCTGCTTTACTGTACTCAGGAGCCCTACAATGTGCATTCTGAAAAAAAAATCAAGTATTAATTTTGACATTTTGCTAGATAACTGGTGGGATTTAAAACTTCTGTATATATATATATATTAAGTAATATTTTTAAAATAACAAAAAATAATAAATATACCAATAGCAGTTTTCAACATCACCCAAATCCAGACCAACTTAATTCTGCTGATTTTAGAAGTGTTGACCCAAAATGTGTCAGCTGGAGAAGGTGGAATGACAGAACTTCTAGAACATGGAAATACAGAGGCAGCAAGTGAGAATTTGGTATGGAAAGCACATTTTGATTGAAATGTTTCAGAAAAGACTAACAAAGGGGAGCCCTTCAGTGGCTGGCCAAAGTTATCCCACACAAACACACCTTGTAGCAAAGGAATCTGTATGTCTTGTCCATTCAGTGCAATTCCTCCTCCATGTTTCATTTTAATCAGGCTGTTGTCCATATCTTGGATTCGGACAGAAGCTGAGCGAGTGCATACAGCATCAGGATCATCTGCACACTACAGAGAAGTGAAAATGTGCCTTGAACCTCAATATTTCACTTTACTGGTGACAGCCCCAGGCCCACAAAAGGCATTTCAACATCTAATTCAGGAGGTGTTAAGTGTCTCGATGGTTTTACAGACCTAGCCTCTGAAGCCCACAAACGCTAGGCTGGCAGCCTTTCCTCCATTATGCTGTTACCAAGGGAGCTTTCTGCACCTCCTGGCCTGGAAAGCAGTCCGCAGAAACTACACTGCAGTGGCGTCAGCAGGACGCTAGGGCAGCCTGCGCTGGTCTGGCTGCCGTGGGGGCATACAATCCACCACAGATCCCATCACCCTGGGAAAGAGCCCTGTAGTTCACACGACCCAGGACTGAGAGGGTGTTTATTTTACCAGTTGTGGATTATGCAGATGAGGAACAAGGCCCCAGTTTTCCTCCCTCGTTTCGAAAGCAGTTTCAGTGGAAACATGTTTTGCAAGTTTCCAAACACAGATGACTCAGAGCTGCATTATCAGAGCTTTCTGATGTAGGCTACAGACGTAGATGGTGTGTATATCCGTCACACCCCCATTTCTCTGAAGCCTGCAGCTCCTCTGTTGCTCATCCCTGTGCCTCTTTCCTCTCCTCCTGCAAGACAGACCGATATTTCCCTTTGCTCCTATAAATCCCCTGACTCAGCCGCACCTCTCCTTGCCTGCAGATCCTCTGGTCCCACCCCTGTTCCTGATTCAGAACCCTTCCAGTCTCCAAGCTTGTTCACCTCTTCCCACGCACAACTGGTCAATCAGCTTAAAGACAGACTTCACCTCTCTGTGACACCCCCTACAGTGTCTCCTTCCCTCCCCATTTTGTTCCAGCTCCCTTTCCAACCTGTCTCCATTCACTGACCATTTAGCTGCCTTTCTCACTTTCTTCACAGGAGGCAGTGGAGAAAGCCAGGAGGTGCTGAGAGGCCAGTGAGCATTAGGAATGATCCAGCTGCTTAACCAAATGAAAAGTAACCCACAATGCTACTCTGCCACTGCACCCCACTCAGTGTCTGAGGAAATGCATTTTCCATAGGCACTGGTGAGCCACCAGCCTTCAGGGAGCTTAGTAAGGGGTGCACCCTCTCCTGTGTGTGTTTGCTCAGCTGGCAGAGAGATAGCAGAAGCTCATTCTCCAAATCGCATTATGAATTTGAATCTCCAGGTAGGCTCCTGAGAATGGCAGCAAAGCGCTTATTAACCAAGGAGAAAGACTGCATCTGTTATTTAATTATTTCATAGGAAAATTATTTCTGTTTGCCTGTGCATCTGCAACTCGTATCATACTCCCACAGCCCTTCCCACTCTCTCAAGAGTATGCACACACACAGGCACAAGCCAAAGCTGCTGTTACCTGGACAGTCTCGATGATAACAGAAAAGGAATTTTCCACACAGTCTTTGGCAAATAAGTACTGGCAAATCCCACTGAAGGTGAAATACTTGTTGTCAAAGGTTTTGAAATGGGACTGGCCGGTGACAGAGCACTCCCCTGGAAAACATGTAGAGCAGTTAATCACCCCAGTGCCAGCTGTGAGCAAAATCCTGCCCCACCATGCTATGGAAGGGGAACAGCAGTCGGGTGGCTGCACAGAGACCATGTCCCCTGCAGGCCAGAGAGCACAGACAAGATGCTTATCTCACTGTTTATTCCTGTAAGTCATTACCAGTAGCAACAGCGGCGCCAACAAAAGCTGGGAAACATGGTATAAATCATGTTTCAACTGAAATTCATGTCCACAGAAAAGCCTATCCAATGCTTCAAAAGGAAGCTTATGAGGATATAAGGGAAGGCCTTAGTTCCCTGCACTGAAGTGAATTTAATTCTTCTGTGGTATATACCTGTGTGGCCCTGAGAAATCAGCACAGCTTCTCAAGGTTTCGTCCGGCTGGCTTATACACTATATTATAACATTTCAACATCTTAACATATTTTTGTAAGTTGTGGCCTTCCATTTTCAGGACTGCAGTATTCAGGACACACAGCTGGGATGTAGACCCCTGCTATGCTACAGCCTCTGCAAATACATTAGGAAGGTATCAACTTCAAAGAACCTGCAAACAAAGTCTGTCATATGAGCTTTACACATAGAGATGTTCCTACTGCAAAGAAGGCGGGAAGAATCTCCTTGTCTAGAACAAAGTTCAGGTGCTGGGCCTGCATTGACAATGCTGACAAAGGATGGAGAAAGTTTAATGTTACAATTTGGCAGGTTAACCCCATGACTTTCTCTCCACTGCCTTTGAGTCCCATGGAAGTTCTGTCTAATGAATACCGAAAGGAAATTTCCCTCTTCACCATATTATTCAATGTTAACTGCCTTAAGCCAGCCTCTGTTAAAGAACAACCTCACAGATCCTGAGGAGCCCCAACATTGCACTGCTCTGATTCACCCTAAGAAAAATCTAGTACTCACTGACTTTTTGTCATCCCCCAATCTGTTTGGAGGGTAGCTTGGTAAATACAAAAATAAAAATAAATTTAAAAATCACACTTTCTGTTAGAATAAGCTTAGACAAAGGTAAAACAAGTGCTACTCTAATCAACTATACAGTTAATTAACTACTAGATATGGAGAACAGATGTAAAGAAAACAAGGGATAATGCACCACATTATGTGCAGGTTGATTTTCAGGGTGTTCTCGGCAACCAAGAACCCAAAAAACAGGTTTGCAGCCTGAAGAGCTATAGCCTGCTCCCTGAGACAAGTCCCAGCCCTTTGGCATTGCTCCTGGAACTGAGATTTCTTCCTGAGGTGAAGTCTCTTCTTATGGGTCCCTCTATCTATTCCATTTGGTTTAATGCAACCGACGATATTTCCTGAAACGCACAGCCCTCATAATTAATTTAATTATGATATCAGCTTGAGAGCTTCTTGCTAATGCTATCCTGCTATTGCTAGTTGGTGACACAGGACTGTCTTCTGAAACACCGCCTCCAGCTGGGTACCCAGCTTTATCACCTAATTTACAGCTAGGCAATTCATTCATACAATATACAGGAGACCTTTCCTGACAATTGTTAGTAAAAAAGAATGAAATTACCTTGAGTTTTTGCGTGTCTAAATGCATGAACTATCTGTGGCACATGATTTCAGAAATAGTTGTTACAAAAATGCTCAATCAATAAAAAAAATATGCTGTAATATTGCTTCAAATTTAGACAGAACAGGATAGGGTACAACATCAGCGTGGCTACTGTTGCTATCAAAGACTGCTGCTTCAGGAAGTTTTGCTGCCCAGCCATAGAAGCATTTGTAGATGTCAGTGGGCACCTGTACAACAGCTGCACTGACCTTCTGGGTCTTATACAAGCCTAGCTGAAAAATGATTTGGATGTGTTGGCTGAAGGCATAAAAATAAGTTAGTTTTGCTTTTGACTTCTGATTCTGCAGAGCTTCCCAACTCGGAAAAAGGTAATGATACTATATTTCCCCTTGCACAAAGCTGTATATTGATACCTGATTGCAGGGCTCAATTTCAGACTTACCTTCATTTCTATAATCTATGGCGAAAAAATGGCTGGGGTTAAGAATAAAAATTTGGCCCACATATTATTCATAGTAGCCCAGAAAGCAAGGAGATTAAAATCTATACTCTAGTTCAAAAGCGAAGTTCAAAAAGACCTATTCCTCATTTGTAAACATGTTACTGCCCATTAGCTAGAAGTCATAAATCACCTGGATCTGTGTCCTTGATTTTGTGTTGTACTGAGACTTCATGTACCTGGAGAGATCTCTACTGAGAACCTCAAGCACAGGGTTTCTCACAGTCCTGCTTGGTATAGCACAGTAAAAATGTCATTTTTATTTTGACCATTTGCGTACCCACTCTTTCACTCTTTTCTTTTTTTTTTTTTTTTTTTCTTTTTTTCTGATGACATTTTGGGGCAAGCACTCTTTTAGTCCAAAGCAGGAGGAAATGCTGCATTAACAGGTCAGGCAAGCTTACTGCTAATAGAAAAACAGACTGATAAACATTTCTAATTCTCCGAATTTGTGGGGATTGCACAGTTGTATGTCAAAATAAATAAATAAATAAATAGCCTCTCCTTTTTCCAACCCTGGTCTCCTTCTCAGTCCTTCACCTCTCAGGTCACAAAAGCAATGAGGAAGAACAAGATAAAGATCTGTGCTCTCTCACTGCAGACTCCAATACACAACACAAGCAGAGACAGATGCTGTTTCAGCTCAAGCAGGCCTTTCTGTGGCTGAACGTAGTACAGGAACTGAGTCAGAGGACTGGCCACAGACCTGCCAGGAGGAAACAAGGAAGGAGACGCTTTGCTGGACAATGCACAGCACAAAAAGTCACATTCACCATGTAGGCAAAAGCTGTAGCCACATGTACTGGTGAGTTTGGGAGGTGGTGAACAAGAACTTTGGGAGCAAGAATATCTGCAGAGCTGCCCCTCCTGTCTGCCACCACCTCTGGAAAGAAGGGCAGCCACCTTCTAGAGGCTAGAGATCCTTCACCTGTAAGGTGACCTTTGGGGCCCAAATCTAGGGGGTATCAGGAGTTACCCAATCTGCTCCCAGTACTTCAAGTTATAATATCAGTAAAAACATTCTGGTTTAGACAGCTGGCTAGGGAATAGTACCTGCACAAAGCAGCCCAACAGTGTTCCTCTACCTGAAATCTGTTCCTCTGATCATACAGACCCTTATATTTTGGTAAAGTAATCAAAAGAGGAACCAATTTGTCACCAAACAGGAATTTTAATTGCTAAACATACAGTACAACATCTGTTTTGTCTCACTGGAAGAACTTCTGAAATACAGTACCATCTGGCTTGCACTGGAGTATGCAGGTAAGAATAAAGAAATTCACTGTTTGTGTGGAAAAAAAAATGTATGTTGGGTGTAAATGGGAGGTATGTAGACAATATTTACTCACTTGTCAAAACCTAAAAACAGTAGGACCAACATACCTGGGCATTCCCCATTGCTGCAGATCCAGATGCCACGTCGACAAATGCTAGGAAACATAATTATAAGTTATGCAAGAATATGTGAATTCATATCTTCTGTTCCAAGCTTTTCCCAAATAATTGAAATATGGCCCCTGTTTTAGGGAAATTAGACCAGCCCCCAGCATCCTTTCAATCTGCCATAATCTTGTTTCTTAATATATCCATCCTTCTGATCTCTTCTACCATCATTTGACAGCAACTGCTGACAATATAGTTACAAAATTAAAGAACTTCTTTTTTTCCCCAAAACATTTAATAGTTTACAACTATATTCCACTGATGTGGAATGAGTTTTAAATGCAATTCTCAAGATATGTCTATTAGTATGATGGAATCTTAGAGGGAAAAATAATAATAATAATAATATTAACCTGTGTAAATAATACCTACAACCCCCAGTTCAAGGAAGGAAACTTCAAAGGTAAATGAGGTGGCTCAGGACCTTGCCCATTTGATTTTAGAAATATCCAGAATGGCTCTTCTGGGCAGCTGTCTCAGTGCTACACTATCTCAAGAGAATATTTTTTTCTAATGTCTAAATGGAATTTCTGTTGTCTCAACTCATTGTGTTGGGTCTGTCTGGGATGGAGTCACCTTTCCCTGCAACAGCCCACACAGTGCTGTGCTCTGCACTCATAGCTGGAACAGCACTGGTATCACTCCAGTGTTGTGTCTATTGCTGCATAGTGCTGGCACAGCATCAGAACTCCCTTCAAGCCCCCAAGAGCCAGCAGGCTGGGGGTGGGCAATTGATGGGGAGGGGACATCACCAGAGCAGCTGACCTAAACCAACCAAAGGGATATTCCATAACACCTGATGTCACACTCAGCAATAAAAGGGGGGCTCTTGTGGGGGAGGGCGGTCCTCCTGAACAACCGGTATGCGTTTTGAGGCCCTGCTTCACAGGACATGGCCGAACATCACTCATTGATGGGAAGTAGAGAATAACTTTTTTTCCTTTCTCTCTGTGCTTCTGTGCAGCCTTGTTGTTTCTTTTATTTCTTTTTCTCCCCATTCCCTTTCCCTTTAATTAAATCATTCTCATCTCAAACCTCAAGCTCTTTGTGTTGTCTTTTCTCCCCCTTCCTCTTTGAGGAGGGGAGAAGTGAGAGAGCGATGGTGGTGGAGCTCGGCTGCCCACTCGAGTAAAACCACCACACTCATGTCCATCACTTTTTTCTCCTTTTCTGTTTGCCTCTGAGAAGATTTTGTCCCTGTCTTCTTTACAACCCCCCTTTAGGTAGTGAAAGTTTCCCCCATTAGACTTTAAACAAATCTAGATCCCTTTGCTTCTCCTCATACTTCTCCTTCCGAGTCATTTCCAGAGTCCTCCAGTAGGCTATCTCCAGTTCATCAACCTCCCTCTTGCAGGGGCCATTATACCAGTACTGACCAGCACTGGCCTCACTACTCCAGGCATGGCCTCATCAGTTTGACCCAAAAGGCAATAAGCCCTGTCCTTTGCCAGCTGGCAAGACTTCTGCTCATGCAGACCTTTATCACTGTAACTGTACAATGCTGACTTAAGCTCCTCTTGCTCAGTTTCCCTTTCTCTGCAAAGAGTTTTTGCTGGTTTAATGTCTTTGGGTGGTGGATTTAGTGCCATCCCCAGAGGCGCTACCAGTAACCAGTAACAGGCACTGACAGTCATTGAGATTGCTGTCATCCTTGGATCTGTGATGTCAAGCTGGTCAATCCTGGAATCTCCAACTGAAATAATTTTTCAAGAGATGCTAGACTTTTTTTATTTCTTTAATTATTCCAGCCCTTGAAAACCACTTGTGGGGAGTCAGTTTACTTGGGATGGTGAATGCTCAGCTGATGGAACAACATTCATAGAATCATGGAATCATTTAGGTTGGAAAAGATCTCTAAGATCATCAAGTCCAAACAATTCTCCACAGCAGTATCAAATCTGAATAACAGGAAACATTTTCTAACAATATAGTCTATCAGGCAGCATTAACCTCTCAAAAACACTATGGTTGAACAATGTGGCCAACCTCAAAGCTGCAAACAGTTCCAGAAAAAAAGACAAAATGCTAATGTCATGATTATGGTTCATATTCTGTGATACATGGCTCCAGTAATGAAAAACTTCTGGTTAATAGTGATGACACATACACCATTTTTCTTTTGCATATGGTGGCTTTAACTCAGTCCCTCTTTTTTGGTCTAATTGGAAACATCTGTGCTCGGTGTTGTCTGAACTCCGTACACAAATATATTCACACTTACACATACCAGATCGAGAATACATTACTCATTCCCCTTCCTTTCTTTGGGCAGCTAGCCTTTCCCTTCAGAATGGAATTCATGAGTGAAAGAAAATGCAGCTGGGAAGATCCATTAGCTTTGTGAAAAGTTTCAAGGACGTGCCTGAGCTAACTCCTCTTGGAAAGAAACTGGGTTTAGAGGTCAAATACATGTAGGAAGTCAAAACAAAGACACCACTGCTGACACCAACCAGACATGGGAACCTGCCAGTCTGTCTTATCCACAGGAAACAGGTAGTTCTCTACTGTTTGAAGGAGTATGACCCTCACATTGTTCTATCAGGCCAAATATCCCTTTAGAAGCAAAGCTGATTTTGTATTTGTGAACAGCTCACTTCTTGGAAGGGGATGGCATTTCCAATAAGAGACTAGGACCTTTGCCAATGAAAATAAGTATTTTTAAGAAGAGACAGAGAGAGATATCTAGATAGATCATCTAAAACAGTCACCAAAAATGTGTGCAGGACCCTAGAGCAACAGCAACCATACTGAATTTACCATGAGTTGCAGTCCTGGGAGATGGTGAACCCAGGAGGATAATGTCTTCCAGAGTGGATACAGGAGCAGTCAGAGCTTTCAATGCAATGTTCACCGTCAAGGAGCTTTCCCTCTGGATAGATCAGGTAACAACAGCACATGCGCATACGACACACACACATGGACAGAAACATAAATATGATTAGATTTTCTGGTTCTTCATATACTTTGGCAAGACCTCATATGTATTATTATCCATAGTTGCACAGAGAGCAATTACAAAGAACGTAGCTTGCCAAAAAGCCTCATGGGGACTGGTGTCTACTTTTCTTCCAGTGCTACCTCTCCTTCAGATGTACTGAATGGTACATTTCTGGTGCTCCCAGAGAAGCTCTTTGACTCAGTCCCTGAGTCAGTATATATATATATATATAGGACTCCTGTATATTGGACACTGCATGTACTTAGAAATAATGCAAAGCATAAACTCTAGAGCTAACAAGAACTGACTGAAGTAAAGAGTGCCCAGACAGGTTTTGCATTTGTTATATGAGGACAAAAGAGGAGAAAAACAAAGTAGGGAATGAAGGAACAAAGTTGAACAAGAATCCAGCAGACAGGGACTAAGCAATAGAAGAAACCTATGCAGGCAGTGTGCTTTCAGCTGTCTTGGACAACAAATACTGGGAAGGCACTGTGCCACAAATCAGGGTCAGAGAGAAAGCAGCATTATGATGTGGAGATCTGGTTTCTCTTTTCAACTTCTACAGAAACAAAGTGAGAAGGCTAATTTCCTAACTTGGATCCAGTTTCTGATGTTTCCATATTACACAACTATAATTACCTATTCTATATATAGTCTATCTTACAAAGATAATTGGAGGCACATATCAGTTATAAAGACTTGTCTGAGACTGCTTCATAAGCTAGCAGTAGAAGAAAGGACAAGTTTCTTGTTTCTTTCTCTCACATCCACATGTTGATAGGTAGTTGATATTCCTCTGTTCAGAAAAGAGCTGCTATAACAAAACATTTTGACTGCTAAAAACTCATTTTCCTTCTCTTTGAGGGAATGCTTCCAAACACCTGTAGAGATTTTGGCCCTTTTCTCTAGCAGCAGCATTCACCACTGACAGTGACATACAGGTAAGTCCCTTTTCTCCCATTCTTGCTGTAGTGTTGCCTGGAAGGATGTTTACTGTAGAGAAAATCCTTCCATTGAGAGATGTTTAAACAAGATCTGAGCATTTAAGGCTCTCCAGAGAGCAAAAGAAAACAGACTGTCCGTGTTTTTTTCCTGGCAATAGTAATTCTATTTACTGTTATTAAAATCACTGTGTGCTGCATTTAAGGGAGAATAAAATAAAGTAAAAAAGACACAAACGTTGAACAGATCATTTTTGCTTTTGAAGAACTGCAAAGAAGCTAAGAAAAGGTATAATAATCATCCTAAATCCCAATTTTCTCTATTCATCTGTGAGATCCTGCTCACTTTCTATTAAACAAAATTTCTTTCTTGTAGACTGTGTACCAAATAACAGTAAAAATATTGAACTGCTGATTTTTATTTCTTATCATTCAGTTCCTTCTAGTCATGTACAGGTTCCTCATGTAATACCCATTCTGTTGAGCTCCTGTCTGTGTGCCTCTCAGTTTCTGTCCCTTTATACCTTTGCTGTGCTGAGCAGACCAGAGCAGAAGAAAGAATAGCCAGGGACCTTATGCAGCTGGTGGATTCAACACCTTCAGCTTTTCCCGACAGTCCCAGGACTGTACTAATCTAATAGCTAGTTGCTACACAACAAAATAAGCTCTTGTGCCTAATTCTATCACCTGCCAGCTTCCCCATACACATACTCAAGTTCTTCCACAGAATGACAGCTTTAAACCTCCAATGCACAAGAGACCAGCAGCTAAACAGGTTACTGCCAAGCTTTGAATGACTGGAAATGTTTAGAATGCATTAATGACAAGGTTTACATCATCATCACTGCCTTGTTTTGGAAATCAAACTACATGCTCAGTAAACCTCAGCTACATTTAGTATCTTAGTGCAGAGGGACAGTAAATACTTCTGTACATTCACATGAAGTCCAGTGTAAAATGTAGAGAAATTCCTATTCAAAATAATAAAAACTAGAAAAGGAAGCATAGGGATCTTTGCAGACAGGAATCAAACTCTCCTCCTGCAGTCATGTTAGTACAGTAAGCAGAGGAGGAAGACCATGGGGAAAAAAAAAAAAAAAAAAAAAAAAAAAAAAAAAAAAAAAAGTGGTTGGGCTGCTACCTTTAAGCCAAACAGATCTCCTCTGATCAGGAACCTCTGAAAGGATTCAATAACAAGAAAAATCATTAATCTCTTCAGTGTATTCTCTATTCTTTCTTCCTGTAGCTTCTAGAGGAAGACAGCTTCTAGCCAAAAGCAGTTGAGAAGGAATCTAGACATGTCACTACCTACCACTATAGTGGTAGGTAGTGGTAGTCCCTCAGCAAGCAAGAAAGGCAATCCTAGAATACTAGATGGTGCTGATGTTCACAGAAATATTTTTACTTTTTAGTTAGCTCTAAAAAAGGGCCTTTTCATAGAGTGAGCATACAGGCAGTACAAAAACTGGTTTATTCTAGGGCATGGTCCCAGAAAAGAGAAGTGTTTCTGATTTCAGGAAAATTTAAGAGAAGACACTGCTTTCCTTCTTCTAATAAAATAGGTAACACCACTGCCAAATGTTTCTCTGTAAACAGCTCTGTAAATAAATTACCAGGGCAGCTGCAGCCATCAACACATTGTCCGTGACACACTTCATTCATATTCAGGCTCTGGCAGGTTTTGGCACAAGGAGATACACATTCCTCATACTCCATGCCAACTGGACATCTTGGCCCTGAAACAATTACGAGAAATTAGAAATGCAAATTTATCTTAAATAAATAAACTCTTAAATAAATTCCCTTAATTATCAAAGGCTGGGCCACAGAGACACCAAAAAGGTCATATCCCCTCTAATCAATGATTTTTTTCAGAAGCAAAAACATTTAAGGAACACTAGATTTTCAGCTTGATTTTTCAGTTAGGTTGCCTAGTAAATACTTAGGGGTTACAGCCAATTTATTATCTAACAAATCAAGTCTAAATAACTAGAACCAAGTGCCATTAAGAACAATCAAACATGGTGAAAAAAATTGCAATAATATCTGGGTAGTTTGGATAAACAAGCACGTTCTGTACTTTTAAGTTACACAGTTACTACATTCATTTGGGAAATTACACTGATGTTTCATGTTCCCAGAGAGAGTAGGGAGACAGTTAAGACTCTGAAATCCCACCCTTCTTCCAGAGAATGGCTAGCACAGGCTAAAACCCATGCTGCAGTATCTTTACTGCTGTCATTATCTACGTGAGGCTGTTATGCAAGCACAAACTATAGCCATTCCTTCATTCTGATGCACAGGCATATCCCACAAGACTGAATGGGCATGCAGTGGGCAGAAAAGATTAGAGCCTGCCCTTTCTCAGCAAATCCTCTAATGAAGGAGGTGGGAGGGTAACAAAGGAGTATTCTTGCCCTTTGTGGCTCACTAGTGCCCAGCACTACAGTCCTTGCAACACAGCAAAGTCTCATGCCTCCAATACAATTACTGTCATAATTTACTGAGACAGCATGATAGTGAAGGGTGATGCACAGATGAAGAATGACAGAAAATTAAGATCCTGCTGAGGTAGTACCTCTCTTTGCTGGCTTGGAAAAAGTGTGGTTTGTGAAGTCAAGGGTTAAAAATGAGTTCTGGGAATAGAGATGCATTCTCTCATGGATTTAGCCAAACTTACAGAAAGCCCTAGCTAAAATGGGTCCTCTGGTTTGCACCTTGAGCAAAGAAACAAATTAGATCCTTTTATATCCCAACATAAAGGTAACAAATTACTTCAAGAGTCTTCTTTGGTGTACAATCCCTTGAATAAGTGGTTGGCAATATTTTGCTGCCCTAACTGTAATCTGAAGATAGTGTTTTCTTCAGTGGTGGCTATTAACAGAGTAACTTTACCAGAGAAGACAGTTGGCTTGTAAGTGCTGTCAGTACAAATCTGTCATGTTAGCCCAATAAATTAATTTACAAACATTCAGAGAAAACTGTCCTTCCTGTGTAATACAGAAAGCATGAGAAAAATCATTGAGAACATGATATTACAGGATTTTTATTAATATTCATTTGTGTATTTATGTATTTAACTGAGGTTCTCCAGTGGAGGCGTACAGGCATACATATGAACTCCTGCATGTAGGGTACAAATGTGACCTTTACTCTATAGAGGCATCCCAGTCAATCTACATCCTTCTCTGTTTGCAAAATCTTTGTGGAGATGCAATCAAGTCCTCTGACCTCAGCAAAATTAGGTTAATAAAGACAACACTTCAAGATGCAATCAGGATCTCTGACTTAGGAAAAAAATGGCTAAATTAGGAAACATCCCAATTCCAATGTAATTCTTTCAAGCAAATAAATGATTAAATAATTCTCTTTATCAAGGAGCATTAAGGAGAGCCTTTCATGAAGGTGCTGTCTTACAAGTATAGGCTGGATAGAGTCACACATCTAAACCAAGTGTGAAATAATTACTGAACATCACAGTTGGTAGCTTTGTGTGATCATATAAATGTGTAGCAGCTCAAAATCTTCTTCATGGGGATTTTCTTACTTAGGGACATGGTTTAATGGGTAATATTGGTGGTAGGGGGGATGGTTGGGCCAAATGATCTTGGAGGTTTTTTCCAACCTTTATGATTCTATGATTCTATGATTCATATGTGGTTCAAACAATCCTCACTTAGGGACAACAACTTCTAGCAAAGAGATAAATGACAGGGAGCTGAAAGTGGGAGTGAGCAAAGGCACTTCAGATAAATGGTAGTGATGGGAACATTAAAATTTAACTTGCCTGCTCGAATCAACCTGAAACAACATCCTAAAAAATCAACAGTTGCTCTTACCTGCAGCACATAAACCTGTAAGACAGGCATGATCTCATTTGGGGTAAGTAGCTCAGGAATAATATCAACTTACTGCACAAGCTCTCTTCAGGCCACCCATACAAAATCACTCCTTCATAAGCACAGTTTCTTGCATAATCAAGGAACACCGAGCAGTGACAGTTTGCGCTATGGGTACAGGCACAGATGTCTTCTTCACAGACATGGATGTATGGCTCTGGATCCACTAGATGGTGGCACCGGGAAAAGGTCAAAGATGTTCTTAGCAGCTGGCAGATTTCCATGACACCCTGCATGACCAGTCCAAGGAGAGATAGGGGACAAAATATTTTAGTTACTATAAACTTAGGAAGAAAAAGCTTTTCCAAACACACTGTCACCACTGTTAAATAACATCATGGTTATCAGTCACACATAAACGTTGCAGTCAATAGCTAAAAGTGGGCTACATCCATTTATTCATTACATCCATATATAAACAGAGGTACAGTAATACGCTGATTAACATAAAACATAGTGTCATATAAGAGAGGCTTCACACAGAAACATGTCGGTCAATCAGTTATCAAATGCAGGAAAGCAAAGAAATGCTTGCTGTCCAGTGAAGAACCAGATGGTGCATGGAGGACCAGGAACACATGCACAGCAAGAGAGAGGAACTTACAATTAAGGTACTTCAGAAGAAAAATGACCAGACAGACCATCTTTCAGGTAATGAGAGAACAGAGCAAGTTTCATGCTGAAAGACCTAGTCTGACTGGGATCCAAGGAATCACATTGGTTTTCTGCTTCTGACCTCATATACCTGTCACTCCTGCTGGCTTGTCCAATGCATGATAGGTCAATTTAGCTTGGATAAATGGCAGTAAAATAACTCAGGGAAAAAATAAAAATAAAAAATAAAAAATCTGCTTTTCTAGTAAGCTAAACTACCATGGTGACAGCTAGTGCAAGGATGGGACTACACAGTGAGATGGGGAGGAAGGTACCAAAACTTACCTTTTCAGATGGCAACAAGCTATGTATGAATTAACTGTAAATGGAACACAACCTAATAAGAGTTCGCTTTATTTTGTGAAGGAGATTCCCAAGTAGATTTTCTCTTATGTTTACATTAGTGTCACAATTCAATAAGTCTGAGGTCCTCAGTGCAACTTTCTGAAAGGATGACAATGTGCTTAGATAAGTGGAAAAACAATGTCTGATACAACCCTTACATAAACAGTTGAAGTGGAACTTTATTCTACTTACTCATCGATGTTTTATATAAGCATTTGTAACAATGCTGTATATTTCAGGCCTATCATTACATTGAGGCATGACACGACAGGTTCTTAAGTTGGTTCCTTCACAGTAAGGACAAGTACCTGAGATGACAACTCACAGAAGTTGTAGATTCATAGCTCGGAAAAAAAAAAAAAAAAAAAAAAAAAAAAGTGTCTGGTCATCTTGTTTCCAATCTTGGGTGAGGTGAAGTGAAAGGTGAAAAATGGAGAGCAAATAAAACCCACAAACTTTAGCAGATGTCTAGATGCCTTCTCTAAATGGCAGATGGTATACCTGCATAGTAGAGGTGCAAAGGTATCTACTGCTGAGTAGGAAAGACTTTACTTGCTGGAGGGTGTTTTGTCCAGATGATCAATTTAGTAATGCCTGAACTGAGACAGAACTTCTGACTTATGAAAACAAACCAAACAGAAACATCTGATCTATTGAAAATTGAAAATATATTCAGAGTTTAGCAAAGAGCTCAGTGAATAATTGCATGTATAAGGAGGTCTTGAACCTTCTGAGAAAGGTCTCTGGGAATGTAAAGCAACACTAACTGAGCATGATTATCTTCCAGAAAAATAGATCCAGCCTGAAATATTTCTGTTGCCCAAACTGCAGACACCATGCTAAGAGAGCTGGAACAACAACTTAGAAAGGGGGGAGCAAGAAGTGCATAAATAGCGTTGGTACTACTCTTGGACTACACAAAGTATGAGAAAACTGACAAAGTACCACAGGGCTGGAATTAATAAAAATACAAACAGCCAAAAGAGCTATTAAAGCAGAGTTTTAAGATGAAACTGATGTAATCAGAAGTGAGCTGAGAGCTGCTCCGAGGATGAGCAGTGCAGCAGCTCTTGAACCAAAGCCCTGATCCTGTCAAATGCAATAGAAAAAAAATAGAAATGCAATAGAAAAAATGACATATGCAATAAACCCACTCACAGGCTGTGTTAACAACGTAATAGCCCTTCTAAAAAGGTAATACACCTCAACTGTTATGCTGCAATAGAACTCAGACTGTACAGTCTGCAAAACACATGGCAACAACAAAGCTAGTCAAAACAACCTTTTTGGATCATGTTCACTACATATCACTAAATGAGACTAAAAACAACAACAAAAACTTTTAAAACTATTTTTCCCTATGGTGTTCTTTAGTACTGTTCAATAACATACCTAATGACTGATCTTTAACTGCTTGTCAAGAAAACAAGTCATATATGCCAGAAATCACCATACAGTTCATTTTCTCTGTTTAAAGGCCTTCTTGCCATTCAAATTGCTTCAAATTTTCAACCGACTTTATGCAAAAAATTGTAAATCTAATTTTCCTGTATTTTAGACATATCTCAGCTATGTATTATGACAAACTAATGGACACAAGCTGAAATACAGGAAAATCCCACTATATAAAAGATAAAAAATATTTTCATTATGATGGCAAACACTGGAACAGGTGCTCATAGGGGCTGTGAAACTTTCAATCTTGGAGATAATCAAAATGTGACTGGACAAAGATCTGAGCAACCTGACCTAAGGCATCCCTGTTTCAAGCAGGGGTTTGGAGCAGGTGGCCTCCAGAGGTCCCTTCCAAGTTAATTAACTCTACACATTATTTCTATTTTATCTCCTTTCTTTAAAACTGAATGGTCAAGCTGAACTAACAGAGTTCTTTAGTCAGGGGACAGTACACCTGTGTAGAGAGGCCAGAGCCAACTCACCCATGGCTATAGTGTTCCTGCTTACGGAATAACAGTCCTGGAAGCTGTTTCACACAGAAAAGGAACTGCCCCTAACCAACAGACTAGGGAGTAAAGCCTCAGCCTGAAACAGTGCTTAGAATGCAGAGGGCTGTAAGATTAAAACCATCAGAACTGACTGCAGTATTTGAAATACAGGTGAAGGTCTTGACATTACTTCATTTACTTCTGCATGAGTTCTGTTTTAAGTGTTTCTTTAAATGCCTTGGCAGTGTCCTTGCACTGGCAAGTCCTACTGACCACAAGCCTACTGACTTTCTTTATTCCCCAGTCCCACCACACAGAGTTGTAGGTGGCATTTTATACATTCTTCCAATTTCGGTGGCATTGCATTATGCTGCCGCATGAATTGCATTTGTCTATGCTTTAGTGATTGCCATTAAAGAAAGAAAAACTAAAAAGTAACAGAAGAAAGCAGAGTTACCATATCGTTCTGTTGAATTCTAATATTACAGTACATGGATACACAGAAATGTTTCTTTATATCATCCAAGAAGGATATATTTTGGTGCCATAGTTGGGTATAATCTTTCAGACTATCTTATTTTATTTCACCTATCAAAGGAGAATAATTTAGCCTCCCATCTTTCCAAGTAAAGAGCATCCAAATCCAGTATGTTTAGTACATCAAATGGTAGTTACATCTTTGAACAAACATATTAACAGACAGAAGACACTTAAATTCTGGTTCAGCTAATATAGAATCACAGAGTTGTTTGGGCTGGAAGGAACCTTAAGAAATATCTATTTCCAACACACACACACACCATGGGTGGGGATGCCACTCACTAGATGATGTTGTTCAAAGCCCCACACATCCTGGCCTTGAACACTTCCAGGGATGGAGCATCCACAGCTTCTCTGGGCAACCTGTTCCAGTGCCTCACCATCCTCTGAGTAAAGAATTTCTTCCTAATGTCTAACCTAAACCTACCCTATTTTAGTTTAAAGACATTACCCCTTGTCCTATCATTAAACTCCATGCTAAATAATCCCATGCCATCTTTCTTGTAGACCTTTTTAAAGTACTGTAAGGCCACTAGAAGGTGTCCCCAGAGCCTTCTCTTCTCCAGGATCAACATCCTCAACTCTCTCAGCCTTTCTTCACTGGATATGTAGATTTCAGGAGCAGAAAAATGAAATTCAGGACAAAGTGGGCTTCATTTTCACTCCTGAAATATATTACAGTAATTTATGTTAATGTATTTGCTGACCTGCTTGTGAGTTCTATCATTATCATGATCCAGAAGTCTCAAAACTCTCTCACTTGCTTTCAGCTTTGAGGATAACTGTTGTTTCTTTATTGCACATGGAAGTACTCCATGGAATATGAGTGTATTTTGTACCGATTACAGCAAGAGTAGCAAAAGTATAAATTAGTTGAATTCTAATTTCACCTTTGAACTACAGTCACTTTCACAATGAACATGCTATAGCTATAGTATACTAACAAAAATAAGTAAACAAATAAATAAATAAAGGAAGAATACAGTGAACTGTGGCCTTCATACATCATTTCCATTAGGGATAAAATCTGGAAAATTAAGACAACATCTAAGAATGCATAAAAGAATACTAATTCTTTAAAACATATTTATGTTTTTTCAACACCGACTCATTACAACAGTTACACACTTTTCACTCAGTTTTAATACTTTGAGATCCTTGTTACCTATGCTGTTGGACATCTGAGAGGCTATTAGATTGCAGTACTTCATGGAATAAATGGCCTAAATCATCACAGCTATGTGGTGGAAAAAATGGATCAGACAAAACTGATCTCATTCAAAAAAAAAGCTCATTCATGGTAGGGAGACTGTAGCTCCTTCCCTCCAACACTGCCCAGTTTGGCATGTTCTCTGGAACACAAGACAAGGTAGATAGCAGGCATCTCCACCATGTAGATGGCAAACTGCATGCAGCCCTAGGAGGGGAATACATATATCTGAAAAGAAACCATATCTACAGGCAGAGCAGTAGTCAAACACGTTAAGTGTGTATGTGCTTTGGAGGTGGAGTACAGGGAGGGGCCCAGAGCAGCAGTAGGGTAAAACTGTGAGTTGGTTCCACACCCTCAGCTGCTACACAGCAGCATTAATCAAAATAAGAGCACTTTCTTAATAAAGAACATCAAATTGCCCACATTTTCTACGATTTAAAGCTGTGTTGTGCACAATTCAAGTCCAAAGAAACTCAAAGGAAAGAAGGGACAAGCAGGCATCAGGAGATTGTGCTGTTGCTGTCTCTCCAGTAGATTAGAACAAAATAAAACAGGAAGGACAAACCTTGTAAAGGAGAGGCATACCCAGTTAAAGAGCTGGGACCACCAGCAGCTCTAGCTGGCTTCCACAAAAAAAAAAAAAAAAAAAAAAAAAAAAAAAAAAAAACTGTATTTCCACCAGTCACCCAGCTGAGAGCTGGTTCTCATGTTGCACAAGGTTCTCCAAGAGCACCCACCCATGGGACCAGCCAGCACAGAGATCTAACACATCTGCTCCCTGACGAAGTTCCACCTGTTCAGCCACCAACTCTGTGGAGCTTTCAAGTAGACTCAGAAAATGAAACTGAATTAGACACAGCACAAAGCTCACCATCTCCAAACTCTTCTAAGCTTGATTATAAACCATTGCAAAAGTTTGGGCTCCGGATAGGAGCAATGTAGCTTTCCAGTTTCATTGTATTTCTCAAGGGAAGCAGAAGCCACCTCTCTAAGGATGCTGGTTTAGTGGCTGCTGTGCGGGGGAAGAGAGGGCAAAGAAAAGTCCAGATCAGTGAGTGGGGGGCCGGGGGAGAAGGAACAGGCTGAAGCAGAGCTATTGTTTCCCTCACCTAGCAGCTGACTGCCTGCCCGGCGGGACGCTGGGAGACGGGGAGGGGGAGGAGAGATTTGCATTCCGTAAACTGAAGCAAGCAAACAAAGCAAGCTGTTAGAAAGCTCGACATTCTTTAGCAGCACTCGTTTGGACTGCTATTAATAGCTCTGTGTTTATTCTCGTACAGTGAATAAATTAAGCCAATGTTAAATGCTGTGAGCTCATGAACTCACACGAGACAGGAGATAATTTCATCCAGTTTTTTTTTTTTTTTTTTTTTTTTTTTTTTTTTTTTTTGTGGGAAAGTAAACTTTGTCCAAAAAAGCATCAATATTTAACGTGGTCTGTACAAAACTCACATTACTTGCAGTCTACTCTCCAGGCAGGATTTCATCCTGCGTTTCATTCCACATGCCACTCGGTGGCCTCCCTTACAGTGTTGACATTTTCTAGATGTTAAACTTGTCCAAATAGATAAAATTCCAGCAGCCACAACCAGTCACAAGAACCAACTCTGCTCTGGAGCTGTGACCAGATTTAAAACTCAGTTCTGTCCATCTGAAGACATCTCGGCCAGATTGAAACCCATCACTGAAGTCATGCCCTTTGGGTATCAAACAGGCATAGCTAAAAAGGTGCCAGGCATCACACACCATTACTCACCTCAGGTGTTTAATCAGTCCAGAACCTGACAGAAACTCTGCACAGACAGGCACAGCTCCAGCAAGAAGCATGCACTGAAGATCTCCACCCTGCAATCATTGCTATAGTTCCTCAGCCAATTTTGCAGACCGCAAAGATATTGTGTTTAGGGGTATGAGCATGCTTTGCTGAATTTCAGAACATGTCCACCATAAATACCCCTCTCAAAAGCTTAGTGGAAGTAGTCAGAAATTTACAAGCTTATCCCAGCGTTCAATAGCTTATTCCAAGTAATAGAAAACCAACATTAGGAGTAAATGCGGAGCAAATATGTTCCAAGAAGCACTACTACTCTTGAGAAATTATTTGAACCTAGTTTAAAAAGTATCAGTCTATGGGACTTGTATAGCAAGATAGTAAAAGCTAAATTTTGATCTCAGTTACTCTGGTATAACTCTAATCTTAGCACCCACAGAGTCATTCTGATTTACACAGAGTACCTGAGATCAGATGAATGAAATGAAATGAAATGAATGAAAGCTCAATTTGCCACATCTGTCATAACCTGTAATATCACATGCAGTCAGTGAATACTCAAAGTCATTTTCCTCCCTGAGCTGGTGGCCATATCTGTGTGTCTGCCCCGTGTCTAATGTAAACAAGGAACATGTTTATACTTGTAAAATAAGAAAAGAAACAGGCTGATGCAGGAAAGGGGGGATCACAGAATTGTCTGTGGTGAGCTGTCCTGTGTTTCTTTAACAAACATGAGATACTATCTATATACATAACAGAAGAAACCTACTCCTCCTGGCAGGAGAAATAGCCTGGTGGCACACAGCCAGCACAAAAACTACAGAGAACATCTCTGGCAAAAACAGCCTGGCTTGAAGCATCTGCCTGCTCTGGTGCCACCCACATATATGAACTTTAACACATGCACAAATACTATTTGTGGTGGTGGTGCCTAGAGAGATATCAGAGGCAATGCTTACCTGCTCACGGGGTAACAGGGGTTGTTACTTGCCTAAATTCAAAGGCACCACTTAAACACACCTTTCCCAAGTAATGTTGGAGTTTCTTTGGCAGCAACTCACGCTTCAGGCTCTAATGAGCTGTTTGTTTCTTTATCTGTTTGGGGTTTGTGTGTTAGATTGGGGATTTTTTCTCAGCAGGTTTGGGAGGCCACATATACTACAACTTTAGAAAGAATACTCGCAGGGTGCAGTAGGAGAGTTAAAACTGCATTCACTAATTAGTGAGCAAACTGTTCCTTTTACAATACTTCATGTAAATAAGACATGGGTCACAACATGCAGCCTCTTGGGTCAGTTATTCAGCATTTGGAAGCCTAGTCTGCAGGGCGGTCACACGGTTCCCAGCTGAACAACACATGCAGCTGCATCCTGTACCCAGCTTTATGGAGAGCACCCAGCATGGCATGCACCACCCCTGACACCTCTTGCTGCATGCACCACAGGTTTCCTAAGTGTGCTCCTCCCAGGCTGAGCGAGGAGCCGCACACTGATCGCTGCACTTCGCAACACCTGTTTGCAGTGTGGTGGCAAAAGTAGTGCTCTGTATAGCTAACAGAGACCACTGCATATCTCAGAAACCCAAACCAGGCATCTCCTGCACCTTGCATCCCAACCATTTGCTGAAGGAGGATCATGTCAG
>NC_048893.1:76802720-76831603 GCF_011077185.1 Oxyura jamaicensis | reverse complement strand
CGGCAGAAAGCTGCTCTCCCAGAGTAATGGAAATATTAGCATTCCTGATCACATCTAACCTTCATTTTCTCATTCTGTCTGAAACTACATCTTATTTAAAAGAAACTTAACATATGCCATAATGCTTGGGCCCAGTGTAACTTGTCCTGAAACATGCTCCTCCATGTTACAAGCAGATCTTGTGCCAGACTTGTCTAGATTTGCACATATTTTGCATAAAAGAAGAACCAAAGCAGTTAATCTGTATATCTGTTGCTTCCTAGGAAATGCAAGCCCCATCTCTTGCTCCATCCTTTTGAGGAGGGGATCCTTCTAGAAAGGGAATGTTTCTACATTTTGTCTCCCATTATTTTGGCCTGCCTGATTGCAGGACTACTTCCATTTCCTTTGATAGGTACCTGTTACAAGATAGTTAATTTTGTGATTCTCAGTTCTGCAACTTTCCTTTTTAAACTCATATTGTCTTGCATGCAAGAAAAACAGTTGACACTGTTAATTCATTTCCAAGACCTTATGCAGAAAATATCTTGAAATATGACCCCCCTCATTACCCAGAAAACAAGTGAAATGGTTCAAAAACATAATATTTTTTTTAAATATATGTTACATAGTGTTATATATAGATATATACATATGATCAAAATGTCATTGAGCAATGAGAACAATTGAGAATATACAGATCACTAAGACTGTTCCTAATCTAATTGATAGTCATGAAAACTACACAGAGAATGCAAAGGGGGGTGTAATAAAGTCAGAAGACTTGACTTTTCTTTCTCTCTCTCTCTTTTTTTTTTTTTTTTTTTTTTTTTAACTAGAAACCAGGAGCTCATAAATGTAACATAGGTTAGGCACACAGCAGATGTTAATGGAGGAAGACAGAAAATGATGACAAGTGAGAGGTGGTAAAAACCATGACATTTTTATTTACACAGACAGAACTGAACACAGAAAAAGAAGAAAAAAAGAGCAAGAAGAAAAATGGAACCCTTTGGTTTACCACAAATTGCAAAGATTAGAGTAAGGATGAGAGTTAGTCTGATGAAAAGTACAGCACTACAGTCAATACATCTCCTTATATTTTCAATAATACAGTTTTACAGTAAATATTAAATAGTAAGAGATGCTCTGAAGTAGTGTTCTTCTGTCTCTGAAGGCATGTTGATATTGAGTTTTCCAACAGCAGGTACCACAAGATCCCCATTCCCCCACAACCTAAGATTCGAAGGTTAGGACAACTGTTGACCCTGAAATGCTGTTCACCTATTTATTTTTTCTATGGTGCTTGGAGTTACACCTCTTACGTACTTCTTTTAGGCAGCAATTGTTATTACACCATTTTAATCCTTTTACTGTAATCTGATTAATACTTTAAAGTAAAATTGTTTAAAAATAAATAAATCATTTAAAACCTTTTTTTTTCCCCCCTTTGGACCCTGCTCTTCAAACTTCTTGTTGCCAGTGCCTGTCTGAATATTAGCAGACTAGTCCACAGGAGTAAGGGACTTGCCAACAGCTTGCCAGAGCAGTTTTTCCTCCTTGTAAAGTACTTGGGCCCTCAAATTAAGCTACAAACTGTTCTAGGACAGGCAATTCATGATGGATTTGGGTTTGCTCAACAGCTCAAGATCTTGCCCCAGGTGAGCCTCTTCAACATATGATAGTAAAAAACTAGGCTAGTAATGAATAAAGAGAGATCATTCAACAGTTCATTTTTCTTGTAATTGGCCCTATCTAGAATTAAGTGACCTATGGCAACAGATATCCCACATGATATCCTTTTCTCTAAATTTGAGAGTCATGGATTTGACAGATGGACCACTCATTGGGTAAGGAAGTAGCTGGATGGTTATACTCAAAGTGTTGTGGTCAACAGCTCAATGCTCAAGTGGAAATCAATAACAAGTGGTGTTCCTCAGGGGTCAGTACTGGGACCAGCACTATTTAACATCTTTGTCTGTGAGATGGACAGTGAAATTGATTGCACCCTCAGCCACTCTGCCAATGACACCAACCTGTGTGGTGCGGCCAGCGTGCTGGAGGGAAGGGATGCCATCCAAAGTGACCTGGACAGGCTTGAGAGTTAGGCCTGTGAGAACTTCATGAAGCCAACGTAGGCCAACAAGGCCTATGGCAACAAGGCAATGGCCGTAGGCAACAAGGCCAACGGCAAGGTCCTGCACCTGGGACAGGGTAATCCCAAGGACAAATATAGGCTGGGCAAAGAATGGATTAAGAGCAGCCCTGAGAAGAATGACTTGTAGGTTTTTGTTGATGAAATGCTCAACATGAGCTGGTAATGTGCACTTTCAGCCCAGAAAGCCAGTTTATCCTGGGCTGCATCAAATGAGGAGTGGCCTGCAGGTTGGGTGATTCTCACTTCTACTCTGCTCTTGTTAGACACCACCTGGTGTACTGCATTCAGCTCTGAGGCCTCCAGCATAAGAAGGACATGAACCTATTAGAACAAGTCGAGAAGAAGACCATGAATATGATTAAAGGGCTGGAGCACCTCTCCTGATAAGACAGGCTGAGGGAGTTGGGGTTGTTCATCCTGGAGAAGAGAAGGCTCTGGGGACACCTTCTAGTGGCCTTACAGTGTCTAAAGGGGGCCTACAGGAGGACTGGGGAGGGACTCTTTGTCAGGGAATGTAGTGATAGAACAAGTAGCACTAGTTTTAACTACAGAAGGATAGATTTAGATTAGACATTAGCAATAAATTCTTTACTCAGAGAGTGGTGAGCACTGGCACGGGTTGCCCAGAGAAGCTGTGGATGCTCCATCCCTGCAAGTGTTCAAGGCCGGGTTGGATGGGGCTTTGAGTAACCTGGTCTAGTGGAAGGTGTCCCTGCCCAAGGCAGGTGGGTTGGAATTATATGATCCTTAAGGTCCCTTCCAGTCCAAGCCATTCTATGATTTTATGATAAAGGTTTATATAGTCATTCAACTTTAAAATGAGAGTGTTACGTGCATGTTTGCCAGCCTGCTTTTCCCTGGAAACTTTGTACTCAACCATTAAGTAACACAGTCACTAAAGATACTACCTATTTTACTGAATATCCTTACTTATTACTTCCAATAATACGGCGTAGGTAGAACCTGTATTTGAAGAGTACTTGCATTTTCATTGAACTAGCAGTTTTACAAATACACAGTAAGATTTAATCCTAGAAAGGTGAAAAGAAAGCAGGAAGGAAAATGGAATAAAGGAGAGAGACTCCTGAAAAGTAAGTACTGCTCAACCTAGTTTGCTAAGCATGTAGTGACAGGCTTCCTACTTACAAGGTTTGCTTCTCAACCTCAAATCCATTAGTCTCAGTTCTTACTGGAAGAAAGATGAAGGACTTTGTGTGGAATCCCATCAACAGATATGTATAGCAGACCATGCCCACTCTGTTAATAACTAACATCATAACTGTATCAGAAAATATAAATAAAATTTATATTTACATTTTACAATACAAATTTCTTACTAGAATATCCACTAAGCCACAAGCACTCCAATTTTCTCACCAGCTTGAGAGAGCTACTCTCTTTAAGAGGATCTTTCATTCAAAAATTGTTGTCCAGTCCCCAGGGAGAAGCAGGGAGAAAATGCTTTCCAAATACAAACAAAAGCATTGCCTTCCTCACCAAAATTATAATCTAACTGGGTAAGTAATGTCTGATTGACCTGAAAGAAAGAGCTCTAAGTATATCTATTCATATAAATGCAATTTTATCCACATATAACACATGGATGAAAATGTATATCCATTTTTCTCAGAGTAGCAACTAGAAATGGAAGTTTCACTGAACATCACAAGAACTTTAAGCTGAAGCTATGAAGTGACTCTGTGGCAACTGACTTACTGAACAAATTTGGGTCATGGAATTAAACTATTTCAGCAGAAGGTTTCTTTGGAAAGGACTCTTCAAACCATACATGTTACATGCCCTAACAATTAGTGTGGTAATTCTCTATATTATGAGGCTTCAGGAAGAAAAGTGGGGAGGGAGAACTGTCCCCAGTGTGTCTGAGTGCAATGGGCAGAGGGAATAGCAGTTTCCCACCACTGCTGATGTCTTTCACCTGAAACTTATGCTTTGTTCTGCTGAAGGGCATGAGGGTGTAGGAAAGGAAAGACAATGAAGGGGACAACACCCTAAACAGCCTAAAACCCCTGTTAATTTCATAAGTGCACAAGTGATAGTATTAACAGCAGTCAGGCAGTTCAGCTGCCTGCTCTGTCACTATGCATCCATCATACAGCACAGCTACCATCCTTTCTGCAGAGGCTGCCTTTCCCTCTTTGATGATGAACGATGTGACCTTTTTCTTTTAAAGGGCCTTTTAGCTTAGCTGTGTAGTCTTCCCCTCAGTTAACAAGAGGCTCTTAGTTTGATTTCAGCCTGTTCTGATTCTTGATTGATTCCTCACACAATATCTCAGATGCAAACTTTTTGCATGTCTCTCTCTGCCCTGCTCTCTTTGCTTGTTCCCATCCTTCCTCTGAGCATTTATTAGGAGTTGGACTTGATGATCCTTATGGGTCCCTTCCAACTCGGGATTTCTATGATTCTATGATTTATTACACACATTCTCTTCATCTGGTAGGCTCAGAGTTTTGTTTTGCTTCTGTTCCTTTCATGTTCAATTTTCTTTCTTTCTGTAAATAGACAAGTTCCTGGAAAAACAAAGCCTAACTAGGAGTCATCAGAGCCCTACACCCAGAAACTCTCTATGCGGCCTGGGTATGGTTTTTCTAAGGCATTTGTTTTGCCTACATTTTAAAAGAAGTTTGTTTAAGGAAAAAAAAAAAAAAAAAGGAAAGAAAAAAAAAATAAAAAAAAAGAAAGAAAAAAAAGAAAAGGGAAGAAGAATAAAAGGATGGTGTCACAAAATGTAATGAAAACGAAGTTGGATCAAAACCCAAGTACTTCAAGAACTAGTGTCTGGTGTGTGGACTGATACCAGCATGAGAACCTGTGGCTCACCAGCTGAGAACCCAAGGCAACTAGTTAGTGTGCAGTCTCTTTGAACTGAACAAAATGAGTTCAGGCAGTAGCTGTTAAAGCACAACCCAGATCTCACCTTCCTTGCATGTCCCAGAAGTGTCCCACACTTTGATAACCCTGCTAACATGACCCAGGAGAGAGACATGTGCCAACCACCACAGCAGCAGTCAGGTCAACCAGAGGCTGGTCACAGATGCTCAGTTTATTGGATTAGCAAACTAATTGCTGCCCTTATGTCTCTGTCTCTTTGGAGAAGAAAAGCGAACAAACACACACACACACACACACACACACACACACACACCCTAAAACAAATAAAACAAACAAAACAAAACAAACAAAAATTAAAAATAAAAAAAAAATAAAAAAAAAGCCAGCTCCAAAACTCCATAGCCCAGTGATTAAGACACACTCCTCACAACAAAAACACCTAACTTTGAATCGCAACTCTAAACAAAGCAGAGGGGGTTATGAATACTGGTTTCTGTTACCTCAGATAAATGCCATATAATAAGCAGGGTTACTGTGCAAGCATTCTGTGCAAAAGAAGATTGAGAGGGGATCTTATCAATGTTTATAAATAACTTAAGTATGGGAGACCTCTTTTCAGTGGTTTCTGGGGACAGGACAAGGGGCAATGGCCACAAAATGGATCACAGGAAGTTCCGCACCAACATGAGAAAGAACTTCTTCATGGTAAGGGTGACGGAGCACTGGAACAGGCTGCCCAGGGAGGTTGTACAGTCTTCTTCTCTAGAGATATTCAGGACCTGTCTGGATGCCTACGTGGGCAACCTGTTCTAGGGAACCTGCTTTGGCAGGGGGGTTGGACCGGATGATCGCTTAAGGTCCCTTCCAGCCCCTACAATTCTGTGATTCTGTGATTCTTCCTTCACCTGTTCTGCTTGCAAATGACAGCTTAATTCCTTTGTGAATCTATCCCTCTTGCTTTTAAATTAAAATGCAAGAAATAAAATGATTTTATTTGCTTAGGTCAAGCAAAAGGTTTAAAATTGCCTAAAATCAACTTACCTCTATCTTTTAAAATGTCAAGATCCCAAACTACTATTTTTAACCACAAAGTTTTACTTATATTTACATGTATATATATATATATAATTATAAAATCTGCACCAACATCACTACAGATTTGGAATATGCTTTATAAGCAGAGGTACTAAGAATATACAAGGTACTGCACGCAGGGAAGTTGCATATTTATTCATGTGTGTTTATGCTACTGCAGAACAGAAAACTACCTGAAACATCAGATTTTTCCTGTCTGCTTCAAACTATTTAACCTATATTTACTCTCCAGAAGCATCACATATTCTGTATTTCAGCAGCAGAAAAGTCTGGAATGTCTTGCCTAACAATTTCAGACTCAATTGGAGCAGGCTCAGAATATCAAACTTGCATCCAGCATTAGCTATGGATGTTGTTTTATCATTAATGTCTTTGTGATTTGGAGGTGGATTTCCAGAAACATGCTTCCTGTCAGTGCCTAAAGAAGTGTAATAGATGGATTTATTTCTGTTGTTGTTTGCTTTTTTGTTGTTGTTGTTTTTGTTTTTCCATAATACTAAGAGTGTGTTACATGCACAAATGATGAAATGATAGATCCCACTGTTGGACTCAAATGAGGTGCTATGCACAAATAAAGTTTAATCATGACCTATCATGCTATCACAACAATACCACTGTAAGACTCTTATCTCAATAAGAGTACTTGGCAAAGACTGAGGCCACAGGCATTAAAAAAACAAACAAACAAACAAACAAAAAAAAAAAAAAAACTGTGAGTTTGAACCACAGCCTCTCTCACTAGAAAGAAATTGTCTTACATTTGTTGCAAAGCATGCCCACAAATATACTGAGCAAGAACATGACTACAGATACACTGCAAGGTCTGTTGGTCATTTACTCACGTGAAAATGACCTGATGAAATTTCAGGATCAACTTTTGTCTGTGTCAAATTTCCTCAGTAGTATTATGTAAGTTATCTCTTCTAGTCACTGCTTTAGATCCCCAATTGTAAAATGCTCCTGTCAGTGATCTTGTGACACTCAAATGCCATGGCTTGAAGGCTTCCAAACAGATATCTGAGCATCTAAAACGGACTCAACTTCATAATTCTGATATAAGCAAAATTGGCAACCGGCAACCACATAGAAGTACACAATCACATCAGAAAAAAATAAGTTTTTTTAATTACTAAGTCTTGGAAGTATTCGCAGGATGGTTATAAAGGAACAGAGCTTAGCTGGCAGGAAAAGTAGAGGAGAAATTAGTTCCTTCATTAGGATCTAGAGTGAAAAAAATAATGAATGAATGAAAGAAAGAAGGAAAAGAAAGAGAAAGAATGAGAGGAAGAAAGAGAGAAAGAAAGAGAGAAAGAAAGACTGGAAATCTCACAAGAATTTTCCTTTGATATTTTAGTTACTCTTGAAGTGTGAGAACAAAGTCCCAAGGGGCAGATGGCTTTTTTCTACTTCCATACCCAATAGACAAGCAACCACATACAATACAACCTTATTTGTAAATCTCAACAGGACATGAGTACTTCTCCACAGGATGAACTAGTTTAGTTACTACCAAAATCAATGTAAACAACTCAGCAGTGCATCCTGTGTCTGAATGAGAGTCTGTGTCTACAGTTATGAAACGTGCTGTATACACTTTTTCTTGAGCTTCAACAGTTACTGCGAAAAGCCACTACCTTCAAAATTGGTAAGCTGGGTTTTACCAATACAATGTTAATTTGTTAGAGTATCATAGCTTGAGTCACATCACTGAGACCTCCAGGAGCTCATTAAGAGAGCATCAAAGCTATATAGAAAAGTGATGTGTATTATCTTCTAATCAGACTATCAGTTCTCAGCTTCCATACCAAAACACATTGAAAGTGCCAAGACAATAGCACATAATTAGTGAGATTATATAACATGAGTATAAATATATCAACAGAACAGAAAAATAATCACACAGTCATCACTAAGTTTAAATGGACTTTCCTTCATGTCACCTTTCTTTACTTTCAGTATATGGTAATGTCCAAAAATACAATTTCCCTCTTATTTCACCACCACCTCAACACAATCCAAATATAAATTAACAAAATTCTACATCATAATCCACTTTGATGGGAGCAAGCCATGTAAAACCAAACTAATTATTTTCCTGAGCAAAAGTGGCCAGTGTTGTTAAATTAGAGGGTCTATTTGTATCTAAAATATGGTAATTCTGTGTTCTCATTTGTGTTCAACATAAGCATTGTCATTTTGTTTAAACTGTGACAAAAACTGTCACAGGAAGGACAGAGCTTATGGTTTAGATTCTGTCCGTGATTCTGACTTTAGCACAAATTTGGGATGTGGTTGTCTGTTGCCACAAACAATCCTTAGGAATGGGTCATCAAATCACACAAGTTCTGTCCTGTGCAGGCAAATGCAGAAATGGTATAAAGCTACTGCATTAGCTTTTAAACTGTGTGATCTACACTCTGTGAGAGACAGAAAAAACATTTCAGCTTCAGTCCTCTCTCCACCACACCCATAATCAGCAGCTCTTACAAGCTCCCCTCCTACCAGGCAAGAACTATTAGCCAACAGCTAGCTTTCATTTAAGCTGAAATGGTCATCAGTTTGAAGGCTAGGATATCTTGAGTTGCTTGCCCAGCTAAAAAACCTTCAGGATGGTTTTTAATACACCTCAGCTATCCAGCAAGCTGTAGCCTAAATACCCAATCCATAACACCTACCATCTCTCTTCCTTTATTTCTGACATACAGATCTGCATAGTGCTCCCCAGTGGTTTCCCAGATGACATCCTGTAATCTTCACGTTAGTCTTTCCTTTGTGCATTACACTTACAATACATTTTATTCTGGGGCTCACATATATTACTGTATTTATTGTCAATATAAATCCCATGCAGAAATACATTTAATGTATTGGAATTCAGGGCCCAATCTGATATATGCCCAGCTTTTAACAGGAAGCTATGGACACATTGAAATGGCCAGGTTCAGTCTGCAGACAACCTTAAGACAACGCTTCTGTGCCCTCCGTTCATTAAGTCATTACATCAGTCTCACATCCTGGGTTGGGTTGACCTTTACAAAAACTAATCAAGCTAAAAGAGGAGCAAATAAAAACTGCATTGGGAAAAAAAAAAAAAAAAAAAAAAAAAAAAAAGTAAACTGTTATATATGTTACCAATACTCCTTCTAGATACTTTTTTAGAGTTTATCTCTCCCAGCTGTTTGGGTTGCCCCTCATCTGGAAGTTAGCTTCAGCAGCTTAAAAAATGACTGAATTAATAAAAAGCTGATTTTACTTGGAGCCTATTAAGAGGAGCTCATATCAGCCACCCTGCCAGCAGAGCTGCCAAGGAAGTAAACAATGCGTGGGAGTGGTGATGTCTCTCACTGATACAACAAATTCAACCATAATCAATTTTAATTCCTTCTAGATCAGCTAAAATGAAAGGTCTATTGTATCAGAGTGAAAAACTGTCAGATTTGCTGAGATATAAGTCTATTCTTCAGGTTAAAAATCACAGATTTGTGTGTCCACACATTACAGAAGTCAGGGTCTTCATGCAATAAGAGCTATTCATGTTCTTATTGTCCTCTCTATTTTTCATCTCTTCCAACAAGTAACCCTGCCATGTACTTCATTATGTTCAGAAATCTGCAGTTGGGAAAACACTGTTTTTATAAAAGGGAGGATAAATCTTCAGGCATGTTAAATAAATACAGCAAGAAACATTTAAACAAGAGCAGCAGTCGGGAGTATCATATATCTGAACAGTCCAGTCTCCTTTGCTGCTTTTGCTGTTTATAGTAGCCTCACCCCCTCTATATTGTCTCAAGAAAAAGAAGTGAATTTCATATATCAACACATTCAGACATTGAAGTTTCCAAGTCCTGCCAAGCAATTCTGTAAGATGAGTTTGTTTCTTTTTATTTACGGTGCTGAAGGGCTGATCAATCATTTTAAGATACTTTGAAATCAGTTCTTTTTGTATGTTGAAGCCATGCTTATGAACCCGAAGTGTCAGTAATGCACACCCCTGGAGCAGTGCCAGGTTCTTCTCCAAGTTACTTTGTCTCTCTCTGTTTTCTGTATCTTTTATTTTTAATAAATACTATACATTATCAATTTAACATGTTAATGAATTAACTTATTTTACTCTCAACCTTTTCTCTTCAAGTGATTGATAAGAATTGAAAGACACTATGAAATAGTATGAATTGAGATTGGTCCCTCAAAGTTACATTCAGGGCTTTTCCAAAACCCTTAGTGTTCACTCACGACAGGCTTTGCATAAATGTGCAGAAAGCAGCAAAAGCAATCTTGTCTCTCCCTCTTGCTAGGAGTTGCTGTGGTATAAGGTGCACCTCCAACACAACAACCCATCTGAGCAGAGAAATGTCATTGAAGCGTAACCACTTTATAGGACAGCATCCTGTGCCAAATCCATTTTTAAATTTGCCAGCAGCTATCCCCTGGATTTCATATTCGGCTATTGAAACAATCTCTATTCTTTCTCTCATTTGCTTAACTCACTAATAAATCAGAAGTTGAATCGATAGGTATTATTTATATATATATATATATATATATATTTTTTTTTTTTTTCTGGGTCTTTTCCTAGTTGGCTCCCCACCACCACCACCAAATTACACATGATTTAGCCCATAGCTTCATCTTTGTAAAAACCTTGAAAGTTGAAATACAAGGGTTACATTCATAGCTCTGAGTTTTTTCTCAGCCATGAGATGACAACAATTCCCTTTAAGAGGAAGGGAAGATGAAACAACTTGGACAGTTTTTCAGCTTGTCAAGATGAGGTACCTGACAGGTTTTGTGGAAACATTTTGCAGGATCAGCAAAATCATAATTGAATGACCCATGATGTTAGGTGTACAGAGAGTAAGTACATCACAACACAAGCAGTTAGTCTTAGTCTTACCTTCCTGAGTTCTGAAGTCATCTTCAGCAAATTTATTAAAGTTGCCACACAGCCCACAGGTCTTATTATAGTACTTTTCTTGAAGGAATATCTGAATATTCCCATTGATATCAATCTTCACAACAAAGCCATGCTCATCACTGGATATTTTATAATAACCTGCCTCCTTCTCTATAAATAAGCCATTGGAGGCAAAAGGTATGGAAACCCTGTGAAGAAAAATAATAATTTCTCAGAATATGACATACAAAGCACATTTTTTTAATTTTTATTTTTTATTTTTGTAATGCTGGAGTACTTGCTGTTCCAACAGTACCTTTTGTCTTCCTGTGTCACACTTCCATTTAAAGAGAAGTGAACATTGAAATATTCTCCAAGATACACAGAGAAACCAATTTTCTCCCCATTCTGGTAGTCACCTGAAAAGATGGGACATAAACAAACATTGTTAGCTCTGGGACTGAGGAGGATAACTTGTAAGAACACATTGCAGAGCTGGGAGCATACCTTCTAACATTTTCAAGGGCCACCTAAGCAACTATAGGACAAAACAGATAACGTAAAACAAAGAGAGAGTCCCAGGATGAGGGCTGGTATTGTTCACTATCAACTGCATGACCTGGGAACCAGCTGGTGATTTAGCTTTTCCCATTAGTGTCTCTAGTCCATGAATTCTTCATCCTACCTTGCACACTGGAAGAGTTCCCAAGGAGATGTACCAACAATCTGCCCTGCTTCCTACTCTTTCTCTTCCTAGTTTCCTCCCCAGAACAACCCCATAGCTCAGAGCAAGAGAGGGTAGAATCTACTGAACTGAAGGAAGAACCGAGTCTGCATATCTTCCTTCTTGATAAGCCCTCTAACCACCTCAGCTAGTCTTTAAAGAGTGTGTGTCAATATTGACTATCCAACAAGGGGGGAGGGGGCAGGGGGCAACTCCTCAATTTTTCAAAAGGAGAAGCACAGATGATATGGAGACAATGCTATTATATTACAAGAGAGAAAAAAAAAAAGGGGCGGGAGGGGAATGACATAACTACACATAATCCTTTCCCTGCTTTTTTCCATTGTCTAGCTTTGACTTTACATTGGTTGCTTGCACAATGCATCACTTGTTCTGGAGTTCCTGCTCAGAGGTAGACAGCTCTGCCCAGACCAAAATGTTTTACTTAGCAATATGCATTGTACTTCACAGCCTGGTATCCAAAACCAAAATAAACCCATGTACATATGCTGAGATAGGAATCAAAAATAGACTATACTATACTTAGGTATCTAATATAGATATAATGCCTCTGCTCATGATTTTTAAGATTTAATTGTCCACATAAAATACTGCAAAGAATTCATACTTCACATATACTGGTCAGTTCTTCCACATACAAAAAAAAAAAATAAATAAACAAATAAATAAAACGGTGATAATTCACTTAAGTTTAGGAACAAAATTATTTAAATTTATATATGGTTCCTTTTCAGAGTGATGGGATGAGTTTACTCCAATTTACTTACAGTTAGTACAATGTCAGCTTAAACTAAAATTAATAGAGAACAATTCTTAGTGAATTTAAAAATACCTACCAAAAGAGTTTGGTGTGAATGAAATTTAGGGTTTTGGTTCTCTTATCATCTGACATGTCCCTAAGAATAACATTGCTAATTCAAACACTTTTTGTCCTGCAAGATGGGATTTATTTTTTTTTCATATGGGGATTTAGCATGTAGGTAAAATCAGTTTTACAGGGTCATGTGGCTCCTATTCCTGTACTCAGCTTTAACAATCACACCCATCTAACAAATATAAAAATTAAAAAGGTCTCACTTTAGAAGAAACAATAAGAAAATCTCTGTTTCTTTACGGCTTAGTTAGCATGAGCTATATTACTAAAGAATAACAAGCCAAAGTGACGGAATTTCCTCAGAAGTAATCCTACTCTCAGAAGAAAACCTAAGAACATTTTATGCAATGGTTTATCCTAACAACAAAGGACAACAATATTCTTCCCAGCATAACGCCATGTCACATATCTACAACATTTTTCATTTGACACTACTTTTAAGTAGTAGCTCAAACTCACCTAAGATTGTGAAGGAGTGCTTATGACAGTCCCCAGCAAGGAGGTAGCTGCAATCCCCAGCAAAATTGTAGAAAGAATCATCAAAAGTTTTGATATGATCATTCCCAAAAAGGCTGCAACGGGAAACTGGTGACTCCTGAAGCAAAGAACCTGGTGATCCTGAATATTGAAACACAATGTTACTTGCAATGTAAAACAATCATTTTGTAGTTTAGGAATTTATCTGCTGGATATTTTTTACCACTGAACATCACCTGTCCTGGGCCTTTAGCTCTGTTTTCTAAGTACACTGTATATCTGGCATGACAGTCCATAGGATCAAGTAGATTTTTTTGTATTGTACACATTACTGAAAAGGTTTTTTATCTTTATTTCTACTGACCTAAACCCTACAAGGCTAATTTCAGTGCTTTAAGGAATGCCATACATTCATATATTTATGCCTGCTTGCAATCCCATCAAAAACAATAGGATAATAGTACTTCAGGCATACTTTTGGCAGACATCACTGACTTCAGGGAGTCTTTGTGACTTAACATAGTGCTTATTGAAAGTTAAAGAAAGGAACAACTTTATTGATGTCTCCAGTATGAGGAGAATGTTGCCTATTCCAGGACTGCAGGATTAGGCGGCAAAAAGAAGGGGGAAAAAATCTCACAGAAGAAACAATGAAAATACATTTCTGTTTCAAGACATTAGGAAACAAACATGTTTTCCTACCTGTTATTACAGTGCCCAGTAGTAGATTTGTCAGCAGAATTGCCAAGAGGAGCATCTGTCAAAAATGAAGAGAGATGTTAGAATATTCTTAGTTTAGGGTGTTCAGTCTGTTTGACGACATCTCACCATTTTCTTTCCTTTTTTATATAGTTACTTTTTAGGTTCTACACCATTTCAGAAAGATGTAATCCATACAGACTTTCAGAGTAATTCAGTTATCCAGCCATGCCTTGAAAAGTAAGTGATCTAATTCTTTGTTCCCATTTTCTCTTCTCACTGCAAGGAAACATGGGCTACCTTCACAGGAAACGCAACCAAGCATACACATGTATTCTGATTTACCCAGGTTAATACACTGCACACACAAAACTCTTTGATACGCTGTGTTGTTTATCAGACAACCCAACACAAAGAAGCAAGCCATTCAAACTGGATCTGCCAACCCAGGAGAAGTCACCTCTGTTGCATAAGATTTGCATCTTGCCCAACACCATCAAAGGGAAAGAATATAACAGTTCAACACCAACCAACAGGTGTGGCTGGCAGACCATTATAATCACATGGTACTCTACTGATTTCTGGGTGATAATATACTCAAGATAAGGGGTGAGAAGTAAAGGGAGGAAATGGTGCAAAGATTAGAAACAGTGAAAACTTCCATTCACCAAAATCAGTTTTACTGTTGCCTCCTACTTTCTACAATCACAGTGTTGACTTTTGTTGCCCATATATCTATAAACTACCTCCTGTAATGTCAGGCCTCTAAAAATAATAATATGAGTGCTATGCAGATGGTGAACTACAGATGTGTTCTGTGGAAAGACATTTAGCAACCAATGGATGAAAGCTTCATGGAGCTCTATCTAGGTGAGTTAATTTCAGTGATCATGTTTAAGCCACCAGAGAGGCTTAAATATACCATACTTAATATATTAATGCCAGGAGATCAGACACACCTTTTCTTAAAAGAGCTCTCCAATTAAATACTTAAATACATTACAAAGAACCAAATCCTGATTTCACCTTACAGGCACACACTTACTAATATCAGTTATGTAGGTCCAACTCATAGGCATGTAAATAGAAGTTTTACCTTATTTGCAAAAAAAAAAAAAAAAAAAATCTATTATAAAAGCTGGTCAAATAATGCTGCAAATTCCAATCTGACATAAGGCTGTTAATTCTGCAGGATAGCTAAGAACTGGCAACTGCATGGGAATGTGACTACAAAACAGTGGTAAAAAATAGACATTATTCTCAGATTAAACACTTGGTGGTGTATTTTTAGTGCATGTACTGTTTTTTGTGACCAAATCTGATACTGCTTTTGTTTGTTAATCTCTCAATTTTATAAAGCATGCAAAGATATAAAAACCCTCTCTTCAGCCCATTTCAATCTCCCAGTCTGTTTTAAGCTGCTCACTTGAAGTTTCCCCCAGTTCGAATAGAGCAGGTGCCACTAACAAATCAGGATAAAATCAGTAATGTCTTCCAGTTTATAACCCTCCATAATTTTTATCACCAACATAATTAGAAAGTAATGTACCTTCTTCTGTGTGAGACTCCTCTTGCACATGTAAAAGAAGCTCCTCCAGTTTCCACCTTTATTCCACACCACCATTGTTCCCTCAAGAGAGGGGACTGGAATGGCTTTGGTCTGAAATTTCTTGTTTTTGTACAAGCCAGGAACTCTTGCTCATTTAAAAGGAAAGATAAAGACCAAACGTCACATCCTCCTGATTCTCAAAACAATAGTTTAAATTTCTGTGGTGTAAATCAATGGCCTTAATTGTCAGACAGTTACAATGAGGGGAAGTAGTATTAAAAACTTACATGAAAGATAATTCTTTGAAATAAATACTGCATGTGTATGTGTGACAAATCTCACTGGCTGAGCCAATAGCATACTTGCTTGAAAGACTATTGTTAAAGAGGAATAGTAGAATACTCCTTGTCTCAAAAACTAGAGCACATGTAATATTTTTTCCTGTGAACAACTGCTTTAAAGGTGAAAGGTAAAAGAAACAGAGCTAGTAATGCTTTTGTTCTACCATTAAAAATGCATATGAAACACACACAAATTTTGTCATATTCTGTGTGATCAACACATTCAGTCCTTGTATTTGTACTTATAGAGGTACCCTCTAGAACAATATGATAATCATGCACATATTGTTTACAGAGGTGAGCAAAAGTTTTGCGGGCATATGTACAGCACTGAGCAAGAAATGCAGAGCAGATGACACCATATTTTACTCTCGTTGTCCCACACATCATATTTTCAGTAGCTAATAGTAATACCAAAGGGGTTAGAAGGCAACACAGTTCCCTGTAAATCATATCCTGCCACTAGTTCACAGAATCAGGTCCTTACTTTAACCCCACAAAAACAATGCAAAACAATAAAAACACGTCTCCTGAGAGCCCCTAGCATGCAGGCAGTTCTGAGAATGATAGCTCCTGCACACACTTCTTAGAAAACCAATAGTGCAACACTTCCAATAAATAAATGAATAGAAAATAATTATATTATAATAATTTCTTCCTCCAGGCAATTTTCCTTATGGTTTCTAGAGGTGACTAGGCTGATCCTTGCATAATGGCAGTGGATTATTTTCAAGACAGTTTAGGTGGTGAGTCTGCTTAGGTTGAAGAGTGATCTTAGGTTGAAGAGTGAAGATCTTGATAGCCATACTTATTTTCTCTTGTGTGAACTATTGACATTTGGATGTCAAAGTGTCATAAAGCTGTGCTACAGAAACACATGACAGAAAGAAATAAAAGAAAGAAATACAAGATAAATTTTCACTTTCCATGTAAAAAGCAAGTGAAAAAGGTTTTTAAATGAATATTTCCTGTCAGGATCTTTCGCAATCAGGTGCTCCTGCCTTTTCTCCAGTAGCAATAAGGTTTGTCCCAGTTGCATTCATGGCAATGAAAGGCCAACACCTGACAGCATCAGGGGAGATCCTTGGGACCACCCAAGAAAATCTCCTATGGATACAGAAACTTTGCATCCACTGCAGTCATGGCCCTCACTGTGCTTCCAGAGACATCCCTCTAGTGTGGGTTCCTAGCAATTTCTACTGTTTCAATATAGTACCAGGAAAGAACAATAAATATTCCTCTGGCTTCTGCCCAAAATGTTCCTCTAAACTTCCATAGGAGAAAAATCTATAAGAAAAATATGCAAGCTGAGGCTTTAAAAAAATAAAATACATCTCTGATATCTTTGTCAAATAAATGTACAGAAGCGTTAGTAGGCACAACAGCAAAATGCAGGAACCTTTTAATAGAAGAACCAGTAAGTACAGAGCCTCTAACCCTGCTGAAACTTGCAGGGACTTTACCCAATCTAAACCTGCTATGACTCCATGGAGGGAGCTAGAGACTCCTCATGAGAAACAGCATTGAGGGTTGAAGTTATAGCTGAAATACAGGCAGAAATGGTGCGAAAGTGAGCAGAGAGAACAGACAAGAAGCCTCTTGTTCTTCTCATCTTGCTTCTCCTTCTGGTTTTGGATGAAGACAGAGGAATAGCATTGACTGGGAATCATTCTTGGGTCCAGTTGGCAGCTCTCAGCAGGTCCTGGATACCTTTGAGATCCTGGGCATTAGTGATCTCAGAGAGATGTTCCCAAAACCTTTCACCAAGGGAGATGATTTCCAAGTCCTGCTATTATTCATGGTATGGGGAACAAGGTCTCCTGTCACCATAGTCTTCTGTCTTCTACTCAGGCTTAATCCTTCTAGTGTCTGGGCTCTGAATAAATTCCTTCATTTAAATTCCTATGCAAATTTAATAGGTATCTGATATTTTTTGAAAAAATTTTCAAAAAATTTTTGAAGGCTTTTTTATTTGTTTAGCACATGTATGATAGAGTTAGATTAAAATACCCCTTAAAAAAGGGACATCACGGTTTTTGTTGTGTAGTGATTTTTTTACCATTATTATAAAAAGGAGTCATCTCTTCAACAATACAGGATTGCTTAATTTATAACTGTGAAGGATGGCCAAGGTCTTCCTTTATTAGCTTTTGTGTGATTGCCTTCATATACTGACAAGCATTATCTGAAACACCAGCAAGAAAGTAAACCATAAGCATTATCTGAAAAACCAGCAAGAAAGTAAACCAAAAGTTGCCTTGAAGAGAAGCAGACTACATGCAGGCAGATTTCTGAACTTGAATGGAGCCTCAAAGTCGGAACGCCTTTTTGGAGCTTTTTTCTACAGCAGGGGGACATCTTGCAACTCCCACTGCCAACATTTAATAGATGGCTGAGATAAGCTAGACATCACAACACCTCCTAAGTGCCTTAGAGACCTCAGAGGACATAAGGAAGAAAATTAATTGGGCTAAACCCAAAGAACAAATTTCCTCTTTTTCCCCTCCTGGCTCAGTTTTCTTCCTCCTCCCCCCCCAAAAAAAGGAAATGGTAAAAAGCACATTTATTGTCTGACATTGCACATTGCTCTATTATGAGGTTTAGTAATGTTTGTGCAGTTCTGACATGTAATTTTACGAATAATACACCTGAGACACAGGAGGAAATATATAAAGTATAATACACAGTTGCTGGAAAGTCCCTTATAGTTTCTTTAAAGGAATAGGACTTCTGAGAAAAATTATAGATAACCCTTGTTTTGTTACACATGACCTAGTATTTGAACAAGTCCAATATTTACTTGGAATTATATAATAATACACACCAAGGCATTAAACAGCATACCACAGTTGTCACCAAGCTTGTTACACATGCAAATATGGAGGCAAAGTGTCTGTATGATGAGATCTGCACCAGAATGTAGGAACAGTGATGAAATATACAGGGCCCGAACAACAACAAAAATACCTTGATGTAGGCAAAATTGAAAACTAAAGTCTTGCAATAATGAATTTAGATTCTGCACTTAGGAACTGGCAAATTAGATTAGCTATGGAAGCAACACAGGATGTCACTTTAAGACCATCTAAAAGATACAAGCATCTGCTGTAAGAGGAATTCATCTTATTCAAGGAAAATACAAAAGTAATTCCAATTAGCTTCGGTAACAAAATTTTATTTGAAATTGTGTTTATAGAGAGGAACAATCCTATCTAGGATGTCAACACATAGATCAAATAGAGCCATCTAATCTGAAGATTTCAGGCTGATTTAACCCAGCTGTGAGCATGTTGAGTTGAAGTGCTCTATTCTGGACAAAGTTTGTTTCCGTAAACATCATTTCATCTGTGCAGACAAAGTCATTGATTGATTTTCTGAGGTCTAGAAGTGTCCTTAGCATTTTGAATAGACTCAAATCCCAAATGCTACACAAAAATCAAATGAAGGACAGTTTACATTAAAATGTAGTAGTTAGAATATAAGACATGCCTTGTCAGTTAACAGAAAGTTCTTAAGCAGAGACTTATAGGAAAGGAAGCCATGACGCTTCATTGCTCAGTAGTAGTCAAAAATGTGAAAGAATTACAGGAAAAAGGTAAGAAAAAACAAACAAACAAAAAAAAAAAACATTATTATGCGATCCAATAAATACAAAGTATATTTTCGTCTTGAATATTGTCTGTGCTCTTGGTCTATCTATCTCAAAAACAGTAGAATTCATAAGTATTTATTACTGTGACCATATCTGATATATTTTTTAAATTAACCTGTCACTTTTATAAATCAGGCAAAGATAAAATACAAGAGAGAAAAAACCTCTCTTCAGCCCCCTTCTATCTCCCAGTCTTCTCTAAGTATGGAAAAGAAAAGATAAAATGATGATTAGACATAGAGAGTGTTTGGTAGCAAGGGGTGAAAATATCCAATCTTATAAAATAAGAGAGAAAAATAGTATGAGGAACATCTGCCATATCACAAAAGGAACAGAGAAGGTAAGCAAGAAATAGGTATTCATCATTTCTTCCAGTACACAGGCTTGGGGTAGCCATTGAAATTCTCAAGGAGTTGCTTTCAAATAGGCAAAAGGATGGACTTCTTCCAGGCAGCACAGTATGAAGGCTTCAGCACATGTCACTGTGTCAAAAGCAAGTTAGACAAATTGATGAAGGGCTGGTCCACAGGCTAGTAAAAGGATGAATCAGACGCAGCTCTTGGCTTACCCTGTTGAGTGGTGGAAGGAGAAATCCCATACTTTAATGTTATCTTTCACTCTTATAACTACTCCTAAGCAACAGCTGCTAGCCACCAAAATCCTAGCTTTTGGTCCAAAAAACAAGATAGCTGTCCTCGCCCCAAAATGAGGGAATGAATGTCTCTGTGTTTTCTACAAAAGAGATTCACATTAACTTTTCTATTAATGACCCAACAGTGAAACTGAGCATAAGTAACAATGAATAAGCTAAAATAAGAAAACAGTTCCAAAAATAAGAGCCTCCTGTGACAGATCCTGGAAGTCCAGAGCAGAAGGCCAGAAATAACACAGGGTACGTGCTTAGAAAAGTTTTTTCTGCATCACTTCCTACCCTCCCCATGTTCAAGGCAAAAGACAAACAAACAAACAAATAAAAAACACAAAGCAGCATATGAGATGATCATCTGGCAAAGTCATAACCCTGTATTTGAACCATCCCCTTTGTCTAGGCTACTGTTCTACTAGGAAAATTCTGAACTAGATGAACAAAGTGCTCTAGTAATGAAAAAGAGTATTGATTTTGGGGTGACCATCATTAAAGTCAGTATTAGAGGTAAAACCTTCCCCATGCAGAAAAGCATTGCATGAGATTTATACAGCATAATTACTCATTAACACATTTTAAGGGCATAAGCAAATGTAGGGAAAATCAACTGTAGATATTCAAGAGAAAGGAGGACATGCAGACAGCTGTAACAGCTCAAACAACAAATGAACCATGCCTTAGCAGCACAGTACAATACCAAAAGTAAGGGATTCACATCAGGGGTGGCTAGAAGGGTGCCCAATACCCCTGAGCAGGGCAGTAGTGGTATATGCTTGCCCCTGGGGCAACCAAAGCAAGAGGCTACTGTGCCACGTAGGAACTCAGAATGATAAAACAGACATCTAAGATGCTCCTCAACACCAGAGCTCTACAAAAAAAGCTGAAACTATGATCTGTCCCCATGACAGTTGCCCTAGTAGATATGTATTTGTAGCACACAGCAGAGCAAAACAAATTGCAGGAAGAACTAGCAGAATATATTTATTTGAAATGACCAGAAAGTTTGTTTGGAAAACAAAACATTGCCATGTGTTCTGGTCCAGTATGAACTGCCAGGGCTTCAGTGCAATGTTTTTAGGTCATCAGTGCCCACTTCCTTTGCCTGGCACAGTTTACACAGTACACAATTTAAAGAAAGACACTGCTCTAACAGAGGAAGTGAGAACACCCGGGTGGAAATCACATTTTGTACTTGTAAGCCCTAAGCCTCTGGACATCCTTCCACATGTTGAGAAATTCACAAGAAAAAACAAATGCTCTGGTACTCTCCCTCATAACTATGCATTATTAAAGAGAATCCTTTTTACTACTCCTTCTATGGTGGCAAGCTTATAGGATTTCCAAGATCAGGAGGCAAGGGAGCACCCTTGCCGATTTCAGCTAAAGCCACTGCATTGCCTCGGGTTATCCTTTGAGTCACCTGAGCCTGAAGGACCTTTGGTGTTACCATAAAGCTCTTTGGCATAGCTCCAGACCACAAACCTGCTACGTGGCAGTCCAATCAGTGTTTTGCTTGGCTTCAGCCCCTTTCGTCCTATCCAAAATGGGGATTTCCAAGCCAAGCCAGATCCTGTAAGCCCAGGGATCTCCAGCCAATTGTCAAAGCAAAAGGTCTACCTTCTGTACAGTAACATAAAGTCTCTAGGAAGAAATAGTATTATCGACTGATGTCTTCAGCTGGTGCCAACTAGTACTGCTTTTCTGAAATCAGTGGTGCTGCTCTAGTCTGTGCTAACTGAAGAGCCAAAAAACTCATAAATTTGCATACATCATGAGTAACCAGAAACTGAACAAAGGGTCAGGAGAGAGATTATTTTTCTCTTGGTCTATGGACAATTTGTCTCTCATGTGAATTAAATATCTTGAGGATATATGCTTGATTCTGCTTCTCAGACACCAATCCAAGCTTTAGCATTCCCGGGAAGGTGGTGTTCCTAAAGCAAATCAGCACAGCCTGGGAGTGGATCTCTTGCAAACAGCTGCTTCCTTCTCTTTTACATGTTAATGCTTTAAACCTCTACTCCTGGGTTGAAATTCCCTGCAAGCTGAAGCCAATTCAACAGTTTTCTCCCCAGCTCCTCTGGAACTGGGGTTTCATATTCCTGCCTTTTTTCTTTCAGTTAATCCAAAAATCTAGATCTAGCCTTTCTGGTTTACACAGTGTATTTACATCATGGGATTTTCTAAGCAAGGTACCAATACTTACATGCTATTCACTTTACCAACTCCCCAGTTAACCTCTTGGATGCTTTCTATTCATCTGGCCTGTTCCAGACAGAGCAAACATTCAATGCATGTATATACAAATCATTCAATGCATGCATAGACAGTGGCCAAAAGATGGGGAAAAAAAAAAAAAAAAAAAAAAAACTGTTATGGTGGGTAGATAATTACAAACAAATCTCAAGAAGCACCAGGGAAGTAGCAACATGAATGCAGGCACACAAATGACCTTGGAATTCCTTGTTCTTTTATTTAAAATGTTTCCACTAATATAGTGCAGAATGGCAGCACATCCCTGCTGATGAGCAGATCTGTTTGTAAGAGATCTGCACCCTTCATACGCTTCTAGTAAGGATGGTGAGCACATGCAACAGATCAGCACTGGAAAAGCCACTAGGTGAAACACCATTGCAAGTTAAATAAAACATTCTGAAGCACATACATTAGCTTAATATATACAGCCTGTTAAGCAGCCTCTAATCTAAATATCATAGACACCCTTCTCAACTTATTTTGCAGAAAAATAAAAAATAAAAAAGAGAAATAAATATATCTTTTTGTGTGTGTGTGTATGCAGTCTCTTGACAGGATGGCCAATGCTAGAATGCTCTGAGGTTAATTCAGTGACTTTTTAAAAAGCATATGAAAGATTAAAAGTTTTAAGGTATTTGTAAATTTACAGAAGCTTGTTACAACTAATGCTTTGATTTTGAAACTCCTATCGTGTAAGCAGCTGTGCTTTTGTTTCTAAAACCAAAAGCCTGTCAGTATAAATCTGCTTATTTCAGCAAATATGATAACAGAAACAACAGCTCACAAAACATAGATTGCAAGGTGAGATTTAAATAGCATAAGCATTTATTTTGCAGAATGAGGTGTTTCTTTCCCAGGAGGGAGACAAAACAGATACCATGCTGCTGCTTTTCAGTTTGAGAAGCAATTTCATCCCTATCCCCTTCTGTAGTAAGATAAGAACAATACTTTCTGTATTTGCATCACAAGTGTGCAAAAAATGATATATTCATTAATTAACATCTTTTACTCTGTGTACACAGTTGGTCTAAGGTCCTGGGAGGTTTACTAATGATGGAATTTACTAATGACAGACTTCCTGAGGTGCTCCGGCAGGAACACAAGTTTACATTTAGGGCTGCAACTGTTAAATGTCTCCCGCTGCTCAGCTGAGCTGAGCCCAGCGGAGCTGCTGTGTTCAAGGCTGACCCCTGTAGGGCTGTCCTAAATTAATTCTTATTTCAACTAGAACGTTATCAGTGTTCATTCAACGTCTCAACCTGATCCAACTATTGCCAAACTGTTACAGCAATTAACATCCCGCCTGGTTAAAAACACTCACTGTAACTCTGGTCTCAGCTAGCCCAGATGCAGTTTTCAGATACTGGATTATATATAAAGAAATATCTATTACCATGTATTTTCCACCTCCCTGCCTGTACTGTGAGCTCAAGACAGTTCTTCACTATCCATATCCACTTATCAGGTTATCAAGTTATGCACTGAAATCTTAGATTCCCTCCCTACCTACCTAAAGGACATTCCCATTCCCCCCCCCCCCCTTCCCCCCCCCCCCCCCAATCTCAAATGGTTTTCATGGCTCATCTCTAACTCTCTACATGTAGAGACCCTTACTTCCCTCACCAGCATTTTCCACCAGCTCACAGATTGGTAGTGTTAAATAGCATAGAGCAGAGAGAGATGCTATCAAGACTGCTAGAAACAGACTGTCTCAGAAGGGTGATTATCATTTAACCAGCTATAATCAATATCATGAGCATTCAATTGTTGGTGGTTTTTGCTTATGTGCATCACTCTAGGTTTTCTGGTGACCCAAATGATGTTACAGCAAATCCTAAAGGCAGGTGAATTAATGTTGCATTAATATTATTTGTCAAAGTTGTGATCTCACTGAAGATTTGTAAGGTCTGTTTAATAAAGCCACCAAATTTGATAAAAAGCTCAAGTAGCATAACAGAACTACTAACCTACCACATCCCGCAAAACTTTTAGATACATACATGTGAATAATTTATACAGGTATAAAAATATTTCTATATAAAAGCATACATTTCTGGCCAAATTAATTTAAAATATCTAACTTGAAATTAAAAAAAAAAAAAATACAATTCCCTGAAAAATGTTGTCAATGCTGCCAAAGTACAGAAGAAGAGAGATACCAGTTGACAAGGAAGATCCTGTCCATTAGAGTATTTTTTCCAGTGATTTCAACTTTGCTGGGATTTCAACTTTCATACCTTCACCAGAGATTTAATCACAGTATTCACATTGGCCTTCTCTAATAAAATATTTATACATGCTCTCAGACTCATTGACTTTAATTGTCATATGAATATGAGCTACAAAAAGGAAATTTATCTAAATGCTATTATACCCTTTCTAGTGTTAGGAAGCTTCTGCACACAAACAAAACAGCTGTAGAAGTTTAGGAAGAGTGCTATGATTTACAGCAAATTGCATATAGATGCCAGTTCCCCATTTCTTCAAAGGGAGTTTCTAAAGGTCTCCACTACAAAGACTAATTTCTAAGACTGAAGTCTTGGCCTGTGGAGGTCTCTTACATCAGATCAAGGGAAGCTAGAATTTCACCTGAAATGTTTATTCCATTTTCTTAATCAGTTTTGAGAAAGAAGTCACATCCATACACACCCTTCATGTATAACTAATTTTTCTAGTGCTGAGCACGAAACAACATAGTCTAATGATAAGTAGATCGTTAAGAAAAAGTCACGTGTTTTTCTTTCTGAAATGCTGATTTACCCTAGTGCAAGACAGAGCATGTTACTCATTGTAGGAGGACAATTAAGTAGCAGAAACATTCACTGCTCATGGTGAACAATTGGCACCATTATGTGATCAACAAATCTGTCTCTTATGCACATTCCCCACCACCACCCTTTCTTTCCTGCAGTCATCTACTATAAGCATAGGAGGAGATGCAAATTTTTTTTTTTTGTTTCTAGCTTCTGTTTTCTCTTCAGATACTGGGCTACAGTACACATCCTAATATCACAAGACTGACAAAACAATTAAATTCTAGAATAATTGTGTTGTTGTTGTTTTTTTCTTTTTTGCCTATTGATTTTTTTTCCTAGCATGCAAGATAAGCATTTACAAGATCTTCTTTACAAGCACAAAAGCTACAAATATACTTCAAGATGAAAAGCAAAGCTGAGATATTCACAAAAACTCCCAAATCCCTTATCTGGCATTTAAATAAAAGCTAAAACCCTCCAAATATCATAAGATTCCAAAATAGCATAAGGTAAGTCAACAATGCAAATGCACGAATTGGAGAACTGGAGCAGGGGGCTTGTCTCCCACTGAAGAGTTGCAAAAGTTTTGGAATTTTAAATGAATTGCATTACAAATTAAGAAAACCCTCTAAATTTAACTTGAACACTCTGTTTTTAGCAGAAATACATGGGCCAAGCAGTCCATTTTTTCTCCATGTGGAATGGCATGAAAACTGTGTAAAATTTGCATTATGGTAAGGGTTTGGTATTTTAAGAGCCTTAATGTTAGCCTCAGTGTTGCCTAGGGACTGCTTTTTTATTCAAGCCCTTCTCCAAAGATTTTATTTTTAGAATGAAGAAAGGGAAAAAAAAAAAAAAAATGAAAAAAAAAAGACTGTGCCTTGCTTATCAATGTTTGATAATTTAACATAATAATAGTCCTGAATTGTTCTGAAAACAAGAAACTTAAATGTCATGCTTGCTTTCTGTATCAAACAAAAGCTGAATATTTTATTTTTTCCTTTCCTTGCTTCACAGAAAAATGCAATTTATAAAGAAGGCTGAGGATTTATGTAACCATGGATATATCTGTATTTTTTGTTTATTTGCTGTTTAGTTTTGTTCACATCTTTCTTCTGCTTCATTTTTCCCCTACTGACAGCACAGGTTCAGCATCTCCTGTACTGCATTTGAAAATATGCATAGAAGCAGTTCTGGAAATACTCAGGGCCATACACACATGCAAAACTGATCTCTTGATTTCCAGATTAGATTCCCAGAGGAATCTAATGTGAGATCAAACTTTCTGGAAGATGATTCCAGCTTTCTGGAAGCTGAAATTTGAGTGTGGATATTCAAATATGTAGATCTTCAGAAGGCTAGAGAAGATTTTTTGTTTTTTATGAAGTAGGCAAAATATGTCATGTACCAAGTTTGATTTGAATGTAGTGGGCTGACAAAAGATGACAAGCACCTTACTGTCTTGGTGCTCAGGTTAACTGTCAAGGTATCTCCAAATCTCTCCCATTTCACCTTTCAAGACAACCTGAAAACACCTTCCCTCATCTCTAATGGGAAAATGAAAGCCAAAGGTTTCCAAAAGGTAACACACCTTCATCCATTTTACTTTAATATAAATTATTTCATTAACATGCTGTGACATACTTTCTCTTCTAGAGCAGTACAACACTTCACTGCTTCTGCAGCCATTCTCAGTCTACAAAAAGCAACCCTGGCTAATATGTCCATACAAATACAGATGGATTTCAATAGAAAACCTGTCTCCCCTCCCATCAACCTACTTCATCCACAGAATGTGCCAGAGAGCTGCCATATATTCATGCTCTTTTTCCCTCATTTCCCCTGCTCATCTGTCTGGACTGGGGACTATGTTCACTGTCATTCACTACTCTTTTTTATTTGTTCTTTCCTTCTCCCTTTGATTTCATAAATACATCCCAGGACATGGTACCACTTTCAGACTCTTGGGAAAATAGGAAGGCAGAGATATGAAGTAGGCATTATTATATATAACAACAGGTGTCATTACTAATTGCTTAGAGATAATTTTATAGCAATTACAATGTTGGCAGAAGCTCATACTACTGCTAAAACTGATTCCAGGAAGCTTTTTTCTGATTTATTGCAAGTAAAAATCCACTACTTTAATTAATACTGTAAGCTAAATAAATTCATTAATTCATTGATTCTTTAACATGCAGAAGCACCAATTACTCTATACAAGACAGTGTAAAATAACTTCTTTGTTAAGTAAAAAAAAAAAAAAAAGTATATTATAAAAAGCATGATTTTATTATAGCATTGGAATTTCTTTGGGGAAGTAAAGAAAAAAAAAATTAAATTATCTAAAAAACTGAATTATAAATGTGGAGCACAGCCACATCCCATTCACTGAAAGACAACAAAAAACTTAGTTCTTATAAGCACATGCTCATTTTCTTCCAGACTCAAAAATGTTGGGCTGATTACATATAACTAAAGTAGAAACACATCCCACAGCAAGTGTTTTATTTATAAAGGGGAAAGAAAAAGATGTCTATTACAGACCTCCTAGGAGTACCGACAGGACCACTCACAGACCAATATCCAATTATGTTCATTGCTGTACAATCACAGGACAAAAAACACTGTTCCAAACCCAAGCAGGAAGAAAACAGAAAGAAAGCTTTAGTGAGGTAGTTAGGTTGAAAAATGTTTATGGATCATTTAGTAGGCCCTAGAGCATTTGGGGAATACAAGCTTTCTAAGTAGATTAAGCTTTAAATATTTTAACACTATTTTTAGCTATTTGTAACTTTGTAGTCTAAAATCCATAACTCAAGTTAGAGCAAAAAGACCAGTTAACAGAAGACAAAACAAAGAAAGTGCTCCTCAAAGCAAAGCTGGAAAGCACTCAAGCCTGAATTTCCAATAACTAGTGAGAACCATACTAGCATCAGTAACCACAAAATAACAAATACGGGCTAAGATTCAGACACAGTCCCTCCAGAGACCTTGTGACAAATAAAATACATCAAGCTGCCATATCTGTTGAACAAAATAAAGTAACTTATATGCCATATTAACATACATGATTAAAATATAAGAGGGCTCTCCCCTGGAGGGGTGGTTCACGGGCACTGGGCTGAAGTTCATGTTGAGGTCCCATCCATGAGACCAGGGTCTTGGCATCTAGCTCATGGCTGGGGATTAACACTACTAGAAATAAATTTCAAAATTTCATAAAGGATGTGCTTTAAGGCTGTTTTCAGGAAAATGAGACTTTTTCAAGCACATAGTTCATCAGTCTCACACACCATTTAATCTTTTTAATTCTTTGGCCAGTTTTAACCAAATGATTTTCTTATGTGTTTAATGAATAGCAGCAAGCTCATGTAGGGGAGGGGAGAAAAAAATAAATTGAACATAGCAAAGGAAAAACTGAAGCATCCACTCAGCTATAAACCACTAAATGTTGTCTTCCACCCTGACTGTAATTTGCGAACACAGTAGGGAGCAGGAAGTCTCTGATCTATGGGGTGGCTTTGGTGACAGCAGGAGAGATGAAATGTGCAGGTCATTTGGAGGCCTGAGAGGATGGAAGGAGGAAGAGAAACTGTCATTACAGTACGAATGAGTCGCAGGGGTACAGGTACAGACCTGTAGGAAACTCAACTCTGCTACTCCCACTGTTTAGAAAATTACTTACATATGTGCATTTTTTAATGTTCCACCTGGAAAATCTGACATGGGATTAAAAAAAAATCCTGTCCTGCTTCCTCATCCAAAGGGCTGCACAGAAGCTCAGAGCCTGGAAATTCCTGTTAGTGCTGAATCTAATGCTAAGTGGACCTAGCTGAGGAAAAAAAAAAATGATTAAAAATAAAATAAAATAAAATAAAATAAAATAAAATAAAATAAAATAAAATA